>NC_141157.1:80166311-80533811 GCF_053477565.2 Lygodium microphyllum | reverse complement strand
TTTCTCTTTTCTATAGTTTTTGTTAGTAGAGTTTGATGTCATTTCTAAGAGAAATGGAAAATTCAAGCTTTGAGCAAAGCGTCTATCTTCTCTAATGTATTTGACTTATATAATGCCCAATTTTAGCTACCTTGACCATTCTTTAATTGATTTAGGTATCTATCTAAGAGGAATTGATGTTTTGAATATCAAATCAATCTTCGTTTTCTCATATCAATCATGTTTTCAATAGATTTTGAGTTCTCCTTTAAGTGAAATGAGGTTTTTGACAAATGATCACTTTGGAATTGATTCTTCTTATAGCTTAACTCTCAGTAGAGCACAAATTCCATCTTATCTCCTGCAAATCTACTTGTATGTAAAATTATCATTTTATATTGCCAAAACTTCTATGATTAATATGTTATTTTTGGCTTCTATTTAAGTGATATGTTTTAATAGTATATAGGTGTAGCACAAGGTCACATTGAAGCATGTAACTCTTGTGAAGGTAGTCTAATTTACTATGGGATGACCAATTTTTTTTTCTAAATGGACTAGGTCTACTGGAAGTTGAGATTCACAAATTGTCCATAAGTATTAGTCATATGTGGCTATTTAGAGCTTCATGTTGTTTGGCTACTATCCATGTAATTGATATGGCATACTACTCATTTAGTCACACAATCTACTGAGTCAAATGAGTTACTTTTCAATATAGTAGTTACTCTTTTTGTACCATTATCAGGTCATAGATTATCTTAAATATTAGTCAAAAGTGTCTATTTAGATGTGCATGCAATCTGGTTATTGTTCTTATTAGATTTAGGATTACAAGAATGGAAGTATTATTGGGGGTAAAGACACTTGTGCCTAGCCGCTCGTATATTAGTTACACTGATAGTATCTGCACACATGTACACTCTAGGTGGTGGGCACCCATCTCACTATCACTTCATTCTTTATTCGTTCAATGACAATTGAATAAGGGGAAGACTGGTCACACAATATGACTATTGGAGTTCCCACATCTTGTGTCTCTCTATTTCTCTTGCTCTTGCTCCTTCTACCATAGCTCTTACTTCTTCTTGCGTACTTGCACTCTAAGCTCACTCTCTTCTCAATTGGTGTCAAAGCCATTGCATCACATTGAAGAGCTCAACTTGACATTCCTCTAGGTTCTGGAGAATATCTATAGTTTATAGGTTTCATAGTAGCCATGCCCTCAACTTGAAGTGGTATGTATTCTTATTTACTTGCTTCCCAACTTTTTGTGGCATGTTCTAGGGCTTCATATGGTCTACCTAAGTACCTTAGAGTGCTTCTAAAGCTTCACCATCACCAACATAAGCAAAAATAAGAGGGGCTATAAGTGGCGTCTTTATGCCTGCTATCCTTGTTCCTCTTTCTGGCCTAGTTGACCCCCTTCCTAACTCTCGAACACTCCTCCAAAGGCTCTCCGTTCAGTGCTGACCACCCTTGGTACTATTAATCGACATTGAGCATTGGTTTTGAGTCATTAAGCTTCACCTATTGACTGTGCAAATAGGGTAGCATGTTGTAATATAGTTTATGACAACAATTATCTCATTATCTCCAGGCCACTTATGCTTGTCGAGATGTCTATATGATGTCGGATCACTTGGGGATGCTATGTCAATGTTATGAGATGCTTTTGAGCTTGGATTGAGCTCTCATTAGCTCATTTTTACTATCATATCACTATTGTACAAAGTGGATAGTAAGTAGTTCTTTGATAAAGATCATGCTCATTATGATTTGATGCTACTCAAGTACCACACATTGGATATATCAACACTTAGCTTGTCATGTACGCCTATGGACATGTTTGTGACATGCTCTTAAGCTGAGATTGGAGCTTAGATGCTTCAACATTAGTAGTCATTCATTTCATTGGATGCTATGGGATGCTACATTTATGGGCTTGAAGATCTTTACTAGGTTTGATGCTTCCATCTTATGTTACATGTGTCTTGGATGTCTGGATACTATTCACTTGATGTATTGAGCTTGTTGATCAATTGGCATTCAACTTTTGTTTATGTGGGAGCTATTTGGCTTTATATATTGAGTTTCTTACTTGACATTGGATATTATATTACACATTGGATTGCAATTGAGCTTGAGCTCTTTATAGTGAGATAGTGAGATCTTCACTTCATATCTATGCTCTCTTCATGCTGTATGTATGTAATGGATGCCTAGTGGGCTGATTTGACATTTGTCTTTGGGCCGTTCTTTGGGCCAGTACCTACCTCTCTTAGATCGTTGTTAGTGATGCATATACCTAACATGGCTATGTATTGATTTTCTCTTACTATTCCTCAGTCAGTTGTGCCTTTGTCTCTTCTATTGCCTATGAGACCTACTATGTGCATGATTATTATGCCATTGGATGTATTCCACTCTGACACTTTGAGGTTGATAGCTTTGGGTACGGGTCACATGTTTGTTGAGGTTGCTAGTTGTTCATATATACCCCACATTGTGTAGTATATTTCTAGTAGTTATAGTTTGTAGTCTATCAATGATAACTCATACTTGGCTTTCATTTCTTATTGTTTTACGCTATTTTTAGTATGTTCTAATTGCAATATTTCTCTGTGTCTTGATAGTTTCTTGACTATAACTCATTATTTTGTCAATGTAATGCTTATTTTTGGCTTGATTTTAGTAGTGGGTTTGAGACTGATTTATAGGATATTAAGCATTTCTTTTTTGTCTTTTGTGCAGTTACTTGGTCTCATTATGGCTGGTGATTCTCATGATGGTGCTATCTTCAATATTGAGAAATTGGATGCGACCACAACTACAGCCATTCAAAGACCTAGATATGGTAGGTTTTACTGTAGAAATTGCAGGTTAGATCACTGAAAAATGGGGGTCCCAAACCCAAAAACATTGCGATAAAGGATTGGGATGAATTGGATGAGCTACGCAAGTCCACAATCATTATATCACTCCTTAAATAGGTTCACTACAATATGAGCTTTGGATACAGATTAATAATCTTTATGACAAGCAAAGTCCTGCATATCAAGTATATTGGTTGAAATAATTGATGGACCTTCACATGAAGGAAAGGACTTCTATGTTTGCACACTTGAATGAGTTTCACTCCATCATTGACTATTTAGCTTCACAAGAGAGTGATTTCAAGGATACTTTGCATTCTTTATTTTTGCTTGGTACTCTATCTAAGTTGTGAGATACTTTTTTTACATTTCTATGTGCTAAGGATGGGCTGAAATTGTAGGATGTTGAGATTTCCCTCTAGAGATGAATAGAAAGAATGTAGATGCTTCATGTATGTCGCATGCATTGACTGTGAGAGGTTGGCAAGATGGACATGGCCATGGTAGAGACTCTCAAAGTTCTCATTCTAGGACATGTGGACAAACTCATAGTAAGTTCGTGGCCTACCATATGGCTCTATATGCTAAGGATCGGATGAAATTGCAGGATATTGAGATTTCCCCCTTGACAAAAGAGATGAATAGAAATAATGTAGATGCTTTCCATTTATCATTTGCATTGACTGTGAGGGGCTGATGGGATGGACATAGATGTGGTAGAGTCTCTTAAAGGTCTTAGTCGAGAACACATGGATAGCATCGTAGTAAGCCCCATGAGCGTAAAACAATCTTACTTCAAGTTGTCATTATTGTGGGAAAGTAGGTCATATTTGGCCATAGTGTTATAGAATACACGAAGAAAAGTGCAAGGAAGAGGGAAATGGTAAAGTGTGGGGAAAAAATGATGATCGCAGAATTGTGCCTAGCAAGTCTAGTATCAAGATTGAGAAGATTAATGTGGTGCCGCCTCTGATGTATATATGATGATCTTATATTGGCGGCCTCTTCCTTGGGTGCTTCATAGCTGACTAATACTCTATTAATATATACTCTGTGTTGGTTGATAAATTCAAGGGCTTTCTTTCATATGACCCCTTAATAGAGAGTGATTTCACTCCTATCATAGTATGAATGGATCTATCCATTTTGGTAATGACCTCGCATTAGAGATAGTTGGTATATCAGTGAGGTCCAGTTGTGTTTTGGTTCAGGTAGCATGTTCACTCTTCATGATGTATGTCATGTACCAGTTGTCATGAAGAGCCTTCTCTTTGCTGGTACCTTGGATGATGTAGGTTATGTTGTCTTTTTTGGTGATTTCTCATAGAAGATTACCCATAGAAATCATGTTATTGCATGTGGTGCTAAGTCTAGTACCTTTTATCCCTTGATTGTATCTGGGTTAGTTGACCATGTTTTGGCTGGACTACAGTTCCACATGTATCTCTTTTGCATCGTCACCTTGGGCATATGTCTTTGGAAGAAATGAAAATCCTTACTAGTTTTTTGTAGTATCTTTCATACCTAGAATATAAGTGTTTTGAGTGTTGTGATCATTGTTTATATGGGAGGTAGACATGTAGTATGCATAAGAAGTCTGGCATGAAGCACATGGATGAGCCTTTGACTCTTGTTCATTCAAATGTATGTGGTCCCATGGCCTATCAGTTGCTAAGTGGTACAAAGCACTTTGTCACCTTCATTGTGATTACTCATATAAGGTTTTATTCCCCATAAGTGCCATGACAATGTTTGGACTTCCATGTTTCTGAAGTTCCTTGTCCCAAAGGTTGCAGAAAAAAAAAACTGGCTAGTTGATGCCTACATGATCCAATGAATGCATGATGTGGAGAGCCTCATTGGGTTTCCCATCTTTAAATAATCAATTGATCCAACATAATTTGGCCACCACATTAGGCAGATGGATGAAAGAAAGTTTGATGTAAATTAGATGTCTTGTCTACCTTTCAGTATTGGCTTGCTCTTGTTGAGAGCCAGCCTAGGTATAGGATGAAATGCCTCAAGTCAGATAATGGGGATGAGTATGTCTCAAAAGCTTTTGAGTACGGGGTCATTAGTTGATCGTCCCTTACACCCCTCCCTAGAATGGTATTGCCAAAAGCATGAACATGACAATTCAAGAGAGAATTATATTATGGTGACAGATGTAGGTAAGCCTCTCTCTTATGATGATGTCATGCATAGAGATGATAGTCACTTATGGGACATGGCTATATAGTACAAGTTTGACTCCTTACAGACAAACCATACATGGGATTTGGTTCCTTTTCCTAGTGGCAAGAAAGGATTACCATGCAAGTGGATATACAAGTCGAAAAGTATCCCTGGATGTCTCAAATCTAGTTATAAGGCCAAATTTCTAACTAAGGGTTTCAAGCAGGAATATGGTATTGACTTTGATAAAGTCTTTTCTCTTGTGGTCAAAATGATGACCCTATGCTTGGTACTAGCATTGGTTGCTCAGAGCTAGATTTGGACTTTTATCAAATGGACGGCTTTTCTACATGGAGACTTGTATGATGAGATTTATATGCAGTAGGCTAAGGGTTTTGAGAAAAAAGATAGGGGGAACACCTTGTGTGCAAGTTGAGAAAGAGACATTATGTCCTTAAGCAGTCACCTAGGGAATGGTACCACAAGTCTGATGCTTTTATGCATTCATAGGGATATAGCCATAGTGCTTGGATTCGTGTTTTATACATGAACAAGGCTCGTGATGGTAGCCTTATGATTTTGACACTCTATGTGGATGATATGCTTATCACTGGGCACGAAGAAGGCTCGTGATGGCAGCCTTATGATTTTGGCACTCAATGTGGATGATATGCTTATTACTGGGAGCACTCATGATGAGTTGGATGCCTTGAAAACTCTACTCAAGAAGAGCTTTGACATGAAGGACATTAGACAAGCCTTGTATATCCTTGGGATGTGCATCATATGCGACGCTCTAAGGGGCTCCTTTACCTGTCACAAAAGGAGTATATCTAGAAAGTCCTTGAGAGGTTTTATATGTAGGATGATAAGCCTATTGGCTATCCTCTTCCTTTCATGTGAAGGCCAGTCAGGCTGATTGTTTGTAGTCTAATAAGCAGAAGGTTGAGATGGTCAATATCCCTTATGCATTCATAGTGGGTAGTTTGATGTATACTATGATAGCCACTCATCCTGACATATCTTTTGCAGTGGGAGTTGTGGCACACTATATGACTACACCTAGAAGATGACATTGAGATGCCGTGAAAGATATTATGAGGTACCTGAATGGCACAATAGCTATGTGCATATGTTATGGTGGCCAAAATATAGGAGTCATGGGGTACATTGACTCTGATTATATAGGACATGTAATTCGTAGGAAGTCCATCTCTAGCTATGTCTTCACCTTTGCTGGAAGTGCTATTTCTTGAATGTCTAAGGTGAAGAAATGCACAACCCTCTCTATTATCGAGGCTAAGTATGTTGCAACCATTGAGGCTTGTAAGGAGGCTCTTTGGTTAGGCCATCTAGTAATAGACCTTGGCATGACTGATGTGATATCTACATTGCATTCAGATTCTATGAGTGCTATCTAGTTAGCTAAGAATCTCATCTTCCATGTGAAGATAAAATACATTGAGATGTGCTGCCATTTCATTAGAGAGGTCATTGAGGATATATCTCTTGGCCTTGTTAAGATCTCAACTAACCAAAATCTTATAGATCTGCCCACGAAAAATCTCTTAGCAAAGAGTTTTACCTTTCTTAGAAAATTGATGGGTATTGCATGAGATGATTTCTTTCCTCATCCTATTGCACTTACGTACATGTTTTCTCTTCTCTTCTCTTCTCTTGTCTCGCACGTGGCTATGAAGGATGGAGCTTGAAAGTGGAGGCTTAAGGATGCTTGAGCTCGCATCACGAATCATGGTGCTAGAGGGTTGCTTGAGGGAGGAGGCTACTCATTCGGGCATCAAGGTAAGCTCACTACACCCCCATAGGATCAAAGGTGCATCGGCTAGGTGAGAGATAGAAACTTGTGCTTTCTTGAAATGCTTGAAGGAATAAGTGGTTTGTAGGTCTTGGCGGTTGAGTGTGAGCTCCTATGGTTTTGTTGTCGGGACAGACAGATTTAAGCTTGAGCACTTGCATGCCTCAAATTGAGCGACGAAGTGAGGGTTTCATCCTCCCTGAACCAGATCTTGAGGAAGGTAGGAGATTTTGGGGTTTTAATCTTCTCAACAAGTAATTATTTTTGTTTTTTGATGATTAGATAAGTAGGAGAAATCATTTTAACATTCGGGTTTTGATTTTTATTGCATTTAGAGTAGGATAGGATTACAAAATCAAAGGAAAAAGTTTTAGAGTTTTTGCTATAAAATAGACCCTAAACAGGGCACAAACAAGGAAGAAATGGGGGAAAAGAGCACTGAGATGTGTTAATGTCGCAAGGGGAGTGATTAAGAAGGTCAATGGGCAAGGGTTTAAAACCCAAGAGGACAAGTCAGAGCTCATTTGCAATAGTAGCACAAAGAGAGAGAGAGAGAGAGAGAGAGAGAGAGAGAGAGAGAGAGAGAGAGTGTGTGTGTGTGTGTGTATGTGAGAGAGAGAGAGAGAGAGAGAGAGAGAGAGAGAGAGAGAGAGAGAGAGAGAGAGAGCTTGGAGAGATGAAACCCTTGCAGCGGATAGATCGATTTGATCTTGAGTTTTTCAAGCACATCAGGTATATACGGACCTCAACCTTTGTCCATTGATCTATTTTGGAAGTGTTTGCTGCCTAGCATGCTATAAATTGTGTAAATGAAAAAAAATCACATTCACTATTGCCACAAACTATCACACTTAGCCTGTCCAAGTCCCAGACTCGGCCCATGACCCGCTGCTCACATTCGGTCCACTTGGCCTAACTAAACTCGGCCACTTGAAATTCAGCCCACTCCATTCGGCCCCATCTCACTCGCGGCCCTTGGCCATTCGTCTCGGTTGATTCGGACTAACTACCACTCAAACCACCATATTATACCCAGGCGATTCAGACGATCGGCCATTTGTCCCACCTTGCCACATGGCATTCAGACGGCCCTGATATTATTCGGCCATAGACCACTCAGACGTGGCTGAATTTGACACTTGAACCTTGCAATTCAGACCAGCTGGGTTGAATCTAGGATTTGTTAGATTTGACATCTGTAGACCTTGACTAACTTGGACCCTAGCCGATGAACCCTAGAGTGATACATATGAACATTACATATGAACATAACACCTTTTTGGTGCAAGAAACAAGAGAACCAATGAATTGCAAATCTAGCAACAATGACGCTGTCATGCCACTACATGCACACAGTGTGAAAAAATCTAGAGCGTGGCTTTCTTATTGATCTAGAGAGCGAATGCTATATTAGTCATTAATGTCAGTGTTCGAAGATGGCCCAAAACTACTAGATTTTTGGACAAGTTTAGCCCATTTTTTTATAATTTAGATATTATCTCTTGTAAAAATCCAAAAAATATAGACAAATTCTAGAATAAGATGACATGTAAAAGAAAGTAGGTAGATTTCAACTATTTGGGAGGATTTTATGTAAAAAGAAGGATTGGTGAAATCACGTGACGTGCGATCGCAAATTTTAAGCAATGAACAACACTTCAAATTGGGAGATAAAGGAGTGATTTGGCAAAATTCTGGGGAAGTGTCCTATTATTTTACCCCCCTTTCAGAGCAAATGGAAGCATCAGATTGGTGGTTTGAGTAGCAGAGATGAAGTTATTGTTTTATGCATGTTTTTTTAGTCTACTAGAGATTTGTCTTCTCAAGATACAGAAATAAATTGATAGACTTCACCTCTATGAGTATTCTTCTACATCTTCTATATTATTTGAACCCCTTCTCTTCCATCTACTCCTCTTCCAAAATCTCCCTTCACCCTATTGTCTCTTACCACCGTGGTAGACGTTCAACTCCAAATGCTATGACAGTGGCGGTGAACCCGACGTGAAAGTTGGCAATAGGTGTATAAAGATGGGAGATTTTGCAGGTTCAAGCAGTGTTGATGCTTTGCAATAGATGATTGCTTTGTTGCAGCAACAACAACAATAGTAGTTGTCGCTACAACAATAGATGCAAACTCGGCAAGAAGTAGAAAGAATTGATTCCTTATCTGTGAATGCATTGCAAGTAGTGGGATAGAAATTGAAGCAGTTTTAAGGGTCGAAATGTTTCGGCCTTCATCCGATTATATGAAGAGAAGATGTTGTTTCATGGGGAATTGCAATATTCATAGAGTCGATATTTCTTCTGTTTGGTCATGCATACATCACATGGTCGGATTGATGAGTTACATAAAAGAGATGCTGATTGGGCAACTTTTAAGAAAGCTTTGAGAGAAGAATTTTTCTTGGAAGATTCAGGATTGGTAACAAAAAAGAAATTTATAGATTGGATTGAAAAACCCAATAAAGGGTTGACTGCTATAGCTTTGCTCCGTGAATTTGAAAGTTGGTATATGCAGTTGGATGCCTATACCTTGTTCGTCTAAGGGTTAACACAAGATATTAAAGTCATCACCCTCATCGATCAATGTATCAAACATATGTGTTCTCTTGGTAGTGATAGTCATGGTGTAGTTAAGCTAGAGCTAGAACTTCCTTATCTTCATCTTCAATTTCTGTGATAGTGGTGGCCACTCATACCTTGGCATGGTTGGGTTGTCTATGCAAGCCCCTTGCCATCATGGGGACTGGTACTAAGGGCATGTCCCTAGGCATATCAATTGTCTTAGCGGCTTGCTCCTTCTCCTCACTATCTGAGAATAGCTGATCGATTGTGGCTAGCACATGCATCCAATTTCGCTCATTCTCACAACAAGGGATATACTTGTGACTGGCCCGTACGATTTTATAACTTGCACATTACCCTTTAGCATGGTTGAGATGGTATCTAAGTCGACTGGCATAGTCTTCCAAGTATCCATCTCTACCCTTACCGCTTCCCTTCGATTGCCTAGGAAGATCAAACCATTGCCCCAGTCTTCTATGACTCGTGCGTTCCGCATCCAGGGTCAACCTAATAGGATGTCGTAGTCCACTCCCTTCGTGACAATGAAGTTCACAGAAAACTAGACACCTGCGATCTTCAATGGCCAATTCTTCATCAGCACTCCAAATGGCATGACCTTCATTCCATTGGCCAATGTAACATTAAACCTAGCATTCACTACAAGTGGTTTACCCCAAGCCTGGAGTACTGCATGGCTAAGCACACTTACTCCTACCCCCGTGTCTAAAGTAGAAGACAAGGCCAAGGAGAAGGTGAAACGGAAGACGAAGGCAGGCCAAGAAGAATCTGGGAACACAAGAAGTGCAAAAAAGTCCTATATCAAGGAGAAATGCGCACAAGAAAAAGCGCAAGCCAATACTTTTGTAAAAGAGCGCAAGGTGCACTGTGATTTATTTTAAGAGTGCCGCACTTTCACCCATGCAATTTGTAAAGGTAGATGGGCAGTAGGAAGGAAGCTAGGAAGATAAGAGGACAATGGGAAAAATGGCCTAGGCCACAATCAGCCATGCAAAAAAGGGGATAAGGGGATGACCACCCAAAAGGGATTTAGGGCTTTGTATATGATGCTAGGAGGCATATTCCATGGTGGATTTTGTGAGATTTTTTGGTGGATTTCGTAAAATTAGAGGCATATTCCACTGTGGATTTCGTGAGGTTTTTCGGTGGATTCCGTAAAACTATATTTATTTGTCAGGGCTTGTACACAAGGTGGATTCCTTGTGCAAGAAGTTGATGGGGACGCTTGTGCTTTTTGGCTGTCAGATTAATTTAATGTGCACGTGGGTGATTCCACAATGGGTGATTCTGCAAAATACATATCAAATTAATGGACGTTTATGACTTTAGAGTGCACACTCGAATTAAATTAAGCTTATGATAGAGTTTTAACCTATTTAATTATTTTGAGCTGAAGACTACTAGGTATTCACTTTTGTGGGTTTTATCTTATTATTTTCTAACAATTTTGAATGCTTCAGTTGATATGTAGAGTAGGTGGTGGTGGCATTGGGTAGCACTGGGCAATGGTGTGAATTCAAAATGCCTAGAGGAACTACTATTTTTTATGGGTGCGCATCTTATTACTAAAGACGTGGTAATAATATTTACTTAGGTATGCTTATTTATTAAAGCACTTGACAAACATTTATTATTTTGTATACACATAGGCGCTCAATTAAAATTCCACTATTTGGTATTTGTATTTGGACATAGCCCGACTTTTGGATGCCCAAACACCTCACTTTATATTTGCACAAAAGCAAACAAAAAACATGCTAATTATAAAGTGGGCTATTTTTTAGCTTGGAGATTAATAAATCTATGAATACCTGCCTTGTGAAGCACTCACACAAGGCATGGGTGGAGATTGCACCCAATTTGTCTTTTATCTCATGTCATGCAAACTCTCTTTTTATTTTCATGAAGCTTTTGTAAAGTTCTTTGTTCTTGGGGACTGTTCGGTGTTCACTACACGCGCATACAACACCCAATTTGCATTGCACCAGTGGTATCAGAGCCTGTTGGCTACGTTCCGAGTTTTCCATTGTATGATATTAGATAAAGATGAACAACATGGAACAATCGCAATCTACAAGACAAATCACTATAGATGAATATTGCAATTGTATTTCTCTTGCTTTGGACAGCCTTATATCCACAATTGATTGACTCGAATTGATCCAATTTGTTCTTCTCTAAATTTGGATTATAGCATAGACTTGGCTATGCAAATAGGATGTTATAGCCAAAAAGCTTTTGAAGTTTATTTCACAGCAAATCATAGCTTTGTTTTATTTTATAAAAATTTCAAGTTTAAGCATATTAAGTCTTTATTTTTGTAACTGGCTATATAGAAGAGACACTTGAAAGTAGTCTAGCTATTGCATATGCTTCACCATAAAAATCCTCTCGAAAAACTATTTTTCAGGTAATGTAACTTTTTTACTGGTTCATATTTTGAGGATGGTGTGAAAATAAAATTTTTAGCCCTAAGAACGATCTACAATTGTTATTAGACACATGTTTTACAAATTCTGAATATTTAGCAAGTTATTTGAGTCCTAAAGTGACCCTGAATGTAAATTTCACAACAGTATGCAGAAAACTATGTAGTAGCCAACTTTGAGCCCTATTTTTTATGAACTTACCTTCAGATTTGGTAATCCATCATAGTGACATGAATTGTAGACCTTTTTGTTGTCTACAACTCTCTAGTTATCATCATGACCTGATTCTTTCTACAAAGAAAGTTATTTATCTTGAAAGTAGGTCTTGCAGTTAACCCAAACTCAGTGAAATTTGTAAATTTCAACCTATATAGACATCTAATTTCCTAGTAGGATAGCTTTAAATCCATTTGGAATTTGAGTATACTCCCAAAAGAAAAAGTTTTAGCTTATACAAAGATCTAAAACTTGTATTAGACTAGAGGCATATTCCACGGTGGATTTCGTAAAACTGGAGGCATATTCCACAGTGGATTCCGTGAGGTTTTTTCAGTGGATTCCGTAAAAACACTACGCACGCATACATCACCCGATATGCGTACCAATATATAAAGTTGAAAAGTGAATGGGAAACTCATTCTTGTGTGTGGCAAAAAGTAGCTCTCCTCTTCTTCTTCTCCTTGTTATTCTTGCTTGCTTGAGCTTGTGCTTGAGAGAGGGAGTGTGAGAGTGTGAGTATGTGAGGGTGAGGGACCCTGGTGGAGAAGCTCTTCATCTTCTCCTCTCTTCTTCTCTTTTCTTCTCTTATCTTATCTTGTCTTGCTTGGGGCAATGGAGCTTAGAGTGTGGAGCTTGAGGACCAAGCTTGCACTTGGATCGTGGAGCTACTGGAGTGAGTATGTGAGGGTGAGGGACCCTGGTGGAGAAGCTCTCCATCTTCTCCTCTCTTCTTTTCTTTTCTTCTCTTCTCTTATCTTGTCTTGCTTGCGGCAATGGAGCTTGGAGTATGGAGCTTGAGGATCAAGCTTGCACTTGGATCTTGCACTTGGATCATGAAGCTACTAGAGTGCCTAGGAGAGGAGGCAACTTGATTGGGCATGGAGGTAAGCTCACTACATTTGTAGAGAGAGATAGCATGTTGGCTATGTGAGAGGTAGCCATTAGTGCTTAGCTTGGAATGCTTGAACAATAAGCGGTCCATGGGTCTTGGCGGTTGAGCATGAGCTCCCAACATTTTGGTTTCGTTTTGCTGGGACCAACGGATTCAAGATTGAGCACTTGTGTGCTTCAAATCAAGCACCAAAGTAAGGGTTTCATCCCAAAACCAGTGCTTGAGGTAGATAGGTAGGAAGTGAGGGAGTTTGAAGAGGTATCCAACCTTCTTAACAAGTAAATTTTTGGTTTTTTGAATTCGGAAAGGTAAGTTGGAGTAGTGTAGGTGCTTGCTTTGTGATTTGGATGCATTAGGCTAGGAAAAAATAAAGAAAAAAGAAAAAAGAAAAATAGGTAGTAGGGTTTCTGTTGTCATAACACAGCAAGACGATTTGATTTGTTTGTCAATTTGTATTTGGGAGTTTATTTACTATTCCATGTATACAAAATCCTCCATTAGGGTCTATTCTTATATTTTGAAAGTTTGTACGACCCCTCATAACCAAAATAGTTAGAAAAGAGTGATTTTCATCATCCCTAGAAACTCATCCGCAGAAATCAGACACTCTTACTAGAGTCCAATTCCTAGAATCAGACCTGGACCGGTCCGATTCCTAGACTAGGTCCGATTCCCAAAATTAGACAATTTGATTTTCAGACTCAAACCAATCCATCCTGTCCAATCGGACATACTCTGCTCGATTTTGAAAATCGGACACCCCATAATCGGACGTCAGATTTCCAGAATCGGACTCCCAAAATCGGATGCATAAAAATCAGACACACAAAAATCAAACCATCCAGAATCGAGCACTCTGAAATTGGACACCTATCAAATTGGACGTTCGATTCCCAGAAATCGAATGCACGAGAATCAGACACCCCATAATCAGACGTCCAATTCCCAGAATCGGATGCACAAAAATCAGACCAACCCATAATTGGACCACTTGGATTCAATCATCCAATCGGCCAATCAAACCAACCCAAAATCGGATGTCCGATTTTGATCATCGAAATCCTGAGAATCCGTCATAAAACTATCAAAATAGGACAGGTGAACAAAATACAAATTTGACACATCTAACCCCTGAAATCGAACCAGAGACCATATAGAGCCAAAAGCACATCATAGATATATCGCTGGGCTAAAATCTAGAGCAAGTAGTTCAAAACTTGGCTACGAACAGTCCTTAAAATCACGCATGATATTTAGCATAACAGCTCTCCATAGAGGGGACTCTGTCCCCTTCGCACCTCCCCCAAGTAGGTTGGAGAGAAAATGCGCACTATGACATGCCCTCCAAATTAGATCCTAGTGTAGTAATGGGTCTACACAAGCATAGATTCTCACTTGCAAAACAACAACCAAAATCCCATACCCGAAGAAAGACAAACAGAGACCCTAGAACCTCAATGGGCCAATCTAGCCAAAAAGGGCAAAAATGCCACACCACAAAAACATGTATAGGTTGCATTTGGACTGCATCTAGTCAAAGAGAAATGCAACAACACCAAGCTACAACTGCAAGGATGACTAGGCATGACATCCTGATGATAGATACACCTTGAATGCCACTGCATAGATGACCCAAGTCATTAGTGGAGGATCCACATTTAGTTGTGCAATTAGGGACTCAAAGGCATGTATGAGAAGGCTTGAAGCCAAGACTTGGAAGATAAAGACGTAGTGCCACCTACTTATCTTAGGGTTAAACTCACCGCAAAAAGAGAGCATAGTGTCGATGCTCTCATCAATGAAGGAGCTAATTTTAATATCTTGACCTATGAAGCATGGAATCTACTAGGCCAACTAGAGCTCACACCCACTAATGCAACTCTTAGTCCTTACGAGGGATGCCCACAAGCACTTATAGGAAAGTGCAAAATCCTTGTAACTATTGAAATTGAAAGCTTACCTATCTGTTCCTCCAAATAGTGCTAATTGTGGAAAGGAAACCCTCCTAGGAAGACCCTTCAAAAGGGCGACAAAGTGTGAGGCCGATTACATAGCACTAAAGATACACTTGACACTATCGGGTGTGAGGATAATCACAACCTTTCGTGAGGGTGACCTCATCAAACCTCGAGGGAAGGACAATGAACACTCTGACATACCCAGCAAGCCTAGGATAGGCTTTGGACTTACAAATATCGTAGAAGACCACAAAAGAAGTACAAGCCTTATAGACAAAGGTATCAATGGAGAACCAACACAACGCCACGATGGATATCCAAAGTGTTGCTATGTGCTCAAGGGTATTACGCAAGTAACCGATGGATTTGGGTACCAAAACCCCCTGCTAAACCACCTTTGTCAACTGAGGACTAGGTTTTATCAAAAGCAAAGAAGCGTAGGAGGAAATCTAAACGAAAATCCAAGTCTCTAGTCAACAACATTGGAGTGATAGAGCCCCTCACGATTGAAATCAAGAAACCAAACATGACTATTCAAAAAGTAGATCCTCAACCTAGCATGCTTAACAAGCAAATATTAGATGTAATCATTGAGTGTGCACAAAAACCACTACTGCCCAAGGAGCCTTTGACTTCCCAATAGGATAAGGAGCACCATAGGCACAATGCTACTCATGATAAGGTTGGTTGCTCAACAAAGCAAATGGTAGAAGCGTCTAACAGCCACGAGCAAATCCAGCCAGTGCCAAGTCCACCTAGGAGTTCCAAATCTCGTATACCCTCTTTTCCTAAATAGACACAAGAAGCACGATAACAGTCCTTGAGTGCAGTTGCTTAATCCCTATCTCAATCTCCATCTGAGCTTCCAAATGTCAAAGATACGGGACATGACACCATCCCTAATTCTCAGCCTAAGGATATGCTTGTGTAATCTAGCGTGACTAGCTCAATTGATGCTCGATCTGCACAAGTGAATGCACAAAGGGAAACAAAAGATACAACCAATTTTGATCTACTTAAGGACTTGACACTGCAATTTACCAATAGTGGTCAATCCATCGAACTAGCCATTACTACTTCCAATCAAGAATCACAGCAGTTAGAGCCTTTGGTCGTGATGACGACTCACCTAAAGCCTAGGCTTGAGGAGAAATCTCTCAAAGATTTGGCCAAGGAGATGGTGCATCTGACCAATGAACTAGAGATGAAGTGCATGATGAATCTTGATCACAACCTGACATCTGTCACACGTGTGTACGTCCATGTGGACATCAGAAGGCCAACACCAGAGCACACAAAGATCATAGCCGAACCCCTGACTTGAGACGAGCAACAACATGTTTTCTCATGCTATGTAGCTGTTGCTAAGGAAGTCATAAAGGACATCCCAAAGGCCACATCTATATAATTGCACTTGATACCCTCACTCTATACTACTCAATGTGAGACAAACAAGGAAAAGCTCGAAGCAATCAAATGAAAGGAGAAAGGACAAGGTGACTTTGTGCAGAAATGGTATTCCAACCAAAGTTTGGCAAACAAAATTGTCCACTGACTAATGACACTCGTTGAGCAAAGGAAATCCCTTTGGACATCAATACATGATCCCATGTATGTTGCCCCGACCTCATTAAGAGTGTTGGAAATGGACCATGAGGTTTAACTTTCTGCCACTATCCAAAAACATCCCTTGTATGATAAACTACTTCTAGAAGAAGATCTACACATGGCTAGCAGGCTAGGAGTAGGGAGCATGGTACTTGATGTTAGCATATATGTCTTCTGCCTCACTCAAGACCCTGCAATCCTAGATCTCTATGCTTTCCATCAATACAACCTTGACTTCTTCAACTAGTTTCATCCAAGCCTACATGACATGAACCCTAAACCATCTCTTGGTTCTACACTAGAGTCACCCGAACCTCTAGAGCAAGAGAAAAACAACTCTAAACACAACACCCACTCTCATAAAAAGAAATGGAGGCATGTTCCAATGGGTAAGGACAAGAGTCTAGAGCAAACACCTGACTAGGAGCAACCACCAATCAAAATCGGATGAGGGGCTAAAGGAAAGAGAATTGGATAAAGAGCTAGACTCCCCAGAAAGAGAGGCAATTGTACCCTCACAACCTAGCGAGGCTATTCAGTAGGCCATGGCTATGTCCCATAAGGATATGCCAAAAAAAGAGAATGTTGAGGCCCAACCAAGCTCATCAATGGTTGACCTAGTTTAGGGTCCTGAATCTTTAAAGGATACACCTCAATTGCCCAAGAAAAAGAGGAGAAAACAATGAAAACAACGGGAGCTCCAAGCGGTTGTAGACACTAAGAAGATTGAGACCAAGAGCACTGAAGAGCTGAGGAATAAAGCATTGAGTCCATCCACCAATTAACCCATTGGCATTTCTCCTAATGGTGGTAAAACCACAGATACATCCATGTGTTGTGAAAAATCAAAGCAACCATTACCATCAATGGTTGCTTGCAACACTCAATCCACTGACAACAAAACTTACATTGACCAATCAAGAGTGAATACAACACTATCACAAAATGTTGACAAAACTATACCAGGACACAATAATAGCAAAGCCTCAGGAGAAACATGAAAATCCCGAGGACATAAGAAATCCTAGCATTGACCAATCCTGCTCATCTAGGCCTAAGCCCCTAGCTATGCGAAAGCCTAGGGAAACTCCTAGAACCTTGAATGAGATAGCAACCAAGCAAGCCTTCATAGAACATAGAAGTGTCACAAAGTTCTTGATCGAGCTGGAGGCTAAACTCAAATTATTCACACGTGCTTACATCCTTGCACACATGGGTACATTCCCTAGGGAGAAACTTGAGGAATACTTGCCATATCTGCTATCCTGGGAAGAGCAAGAATATCTTAATGAGCATTATGAAAAGATCCTACATGAATGCATGCAACTCTTCTGGAGACCGATGAATTACGCTTAACTGTGACATTCAATGAAGCACTTTGCCAACTAAATCTCTTAGAGATAAAGAAACTAAAGCGACAATCAAAGGGTCAAAGTCAATTTGAAAAATGTTGATTTGAAAACCGTGCTACAATGGCTGAACTTGGAGCCTAGATTATGACAGTCCTCAGAGGAGTGATTCGCCAAATGGCGATCTCAAAGAGTCCCAACCTATGTGGCGCCAACTTCCTTTCGAGTACTAACTTCCATTCGGGGTATAGACCTAGCCAGAGCTAGCCAAGAGAACTCTCTGATTGATAAAATTCTCACTAAGGAGGAGCTACATGTTGCCAGTATACTCAGACAAGGTACCATGCTACTTGATGTTGCAAAATATCTATTATTATTATGTAGGTTGCCACGAGTACTAGATGCATGTGCCACACTCCAGTACAATCCTGAGTTCTACAATTGGTTTTTAACCTGACGAAGTGACATGGATTTATAAACATGTATATAAATAAACGTTGTGTTTTGTGACTGTGTATAGATAATACAAAAAAAAAAACACACAAAGCTAGCATACACAAAAGTAATGATAATCAAGCGCAGGTGATATGCATCAAAGTCAATACCATGGGATTCATATAAGTGATGTCTCTTGGAGCTGCACTTGTTCATTATGGTTGAAGCATATGACTTGCATGTACTCTCACGAGTTGCCAAGTGAATGTAGGACGACACATGTCTCTGTACAAAAGCGTTCAATGTCCAAGTCACCACAAGACCACCAACCCCACAAAGAACCATTATGGAGAAATCAACATAAATACTAAGAACAAAGAGCCACGATGGAAGCCCTGCTCTTCTGGAAGAGAAAGTCACCCCTACAGAAAGCACACATTGCATTTGAGCATGGCCCAAAGCCTGGTCATTGGCTACTCTCTCCTTCTTGGCTAGAATCTTCATCCAGGGAAAGATTAAGGTGGCAAGCACCCATTCATAGTGGAAGAGCAAGCAAAGTACGGCTTAGTGGTGGAAACGAGGGGTTTCAACTAGTTTACATTCAAGCTTACCCTAAACCTAAAAGATGCCATCATGGAGGAGCCAACCATAAAACAACTCTTAGACCAGTGCAGTAGTCTACAGAAGAATGTAGAGAAGGTTGGCGGGCAAGTCATTGATTACAAAAAGTGCACAGAATTTCTGAGGAGCTTTGATGTCGAAAGAAACTGTGGCATGGTGACGGTAAGAAGAGGAGAAGAAGTTCATCAAGTAGAGGTGGAGTTGAGCCCTGCAATGGTGGAAAAGGCCCTAGGTTTAGCCATCAGAGCATGATTGAGAAATGCCCAAGGAGGGACATGCATAACATACTAAGGGTGATTCATCACCAATCCGAAAATAAGAGGGAGACAAAGTCCACACAAGGAATGGTAGAAAAACATGGAGAGAGCTACTAATAAAAAGGATAATGACCAACCACCTCAATAGCAAGAGAGCAAGAGGACAATCCATGAGCAACAAGGCTAAAAATTTGTCAAGTCAAGCGGAAAGGAAAGATCACAATCTCAAAATCCCTATAAGAAGAACTCGATCCACCTCCTCCAAAGAAAATAGAGAGCTACAAAGGGTGGAGGAGGAATTGAAGAGATCACAAGAAGAGTGCAAGCAAACACTAGAAGAGGAGGAAAAATGACTAAGGCAAAAAAGGGAGGAGGAGATTACTCTAATGAAGATGGAATCAAAGATTTAGCCTACAAACTGACACATCGCTGCAACATGGACTCCATGCCATGACACCTAGGCCTAACACTGGCTTAGGAGTAGAGGAGCAATGTACTCCCCTAATCTCAACTAGTTGAACCTCATAGGAACTCTCCTTGCTAGGGGTTTGGGGAGCCAAAATAGCAAAATGCAGCCACCTCAACAGGAGCCACTAGAGCTCGGGGAAATTACTATATGTATATCCTCTACATCATGTGCATTCAACGCCTATTTGTAAATATCCTTATATGTGAGTTTTTCTTGATTAAAGTATAACCCTTTTCTATTCAATCTGTAAATAACCCCTTTAGATTACACCCTTATGTATGTAAAAAATGTATAAAAATGGTATTTTAAAAATACTTTATTTTGAACCCACGTGATGCACACATAGTTTCATGAGTAACTTACCCGAGCACTGGAGCTAGTCCACGAAGAAGGGCGTAACTCTAAATCGGATCAATCAAAGAAAGAACGAGTACAGAAACCAAGCCTCCTCGATGGCCACAACAAGTCCAATCAAAAGAGAAAAGGGCTCCATGCCAAGCCATGCATTCCTTAGTAAATCTCTTAGGCCTCCTTAGAATGTAACTATTGTAGAGCATTAGGATGATGTCTAGTGTTCCCCCTCCCAATGCATCTCCAAAACAAAAAAAGAAAAGAAAAAAGAAAAGAGAAAATAAACAAAGACCCACTCAAAGAAAAATGAAATGAATAATGAGCTTTTCCATGCATATCAAAGTGCCACAAACATTGCACCTAGGAATCCTCAGGTATTAGGCATGTCCAATGGCCTTGGTCAGTTACCCCCTAGCCCTTTCTATCCCCCCACCTCATGCTTAGGGCACATCAAGGGAAGGACACACCTTAACCCCCTGGCCCTTCCTGTCCCCCCACTTCATACTTAGGGCACATCAAGGGCAGGACACACCTGGTGAGTTTGTACTCAACTACGGTTAGATTTGTCTCCCTAAGTGACACCCACAACACCTCCCCTATATACAAACTGGGTCCTCAAGTATGGAACAACACCATAGGCTTCCCTAAGGTCCCAACTCCTAGTTTCACTACCACAGAAACCATGCAACATTGCACAGTGAGGTAGACACACCCCCAGGTAGTGCACTTCCTTTTTCTTTTTCAAGTGGACTCAACAATGGTAATCCACCATCAACATTGAAGGCCCCCACTACGTAATCAAATCTATATCAATGTCAATGAGCTCAATTATCCTACATCATGTTGACAAAAGCACAAATAATGTCTCAAGAAGCCTTCAAGTGTACTTCTCCTTAAGATCAACAATCTTTTCAACCCCATTGAACCCTCACTTTATCCACACATTTCTACGAGGAACCCGACCAGCAATCTCCTAACTGCGTACTATCTAAGTATGCATGTGCACTCACATAATATCTGCACCACAATCTATACACAGTTTGGGTCTTCAAGTGCAAGAAAATACTCTCAGCTTGCTTAGATATTCGACCTGTCTCCCAAACTAATCAAACTACATCTTGTGCACGATAAGAAGACTAGCACTACCCCTAGGGAGAGACCACATATGAGAGGTTTTCAATTGTAGGAATTGAAGACTCCAATGAAAGTACCATCATCTCTTCATCAACACTCAACTCTGAATTCTTATCCTTTATCATCCTGCAAGCCCACCAAAGAATTGGCACCCCGCAGAATCCCCAGGGCATCAATACCTGTGCCAACCCATGAGTGCAACTCCCAAAAAAAACTAGCCTTAACCAACTTCAATAACCCTATCACCAACCAATCATGCCAACAAAGTGCCACCAACCACCTTTATCCACACCACCACCAAAACTCCTCCAAGGAAAACCACAATAGTCCCCCACATCTTTGGTGCATGCCAAAGTCTGCTACCTATGATTATGAGTGCCATGGGATTGGCACTCGTCTAGGAGGGGGCAATATTCACCCTTAGATGAACAAGGTGGAGAATCCGAAAAATATAAAGCAGAAGACAAGGCCAAGGTGAAACGGAAGATGAAGGCACGGCAAGAAGAATTTGGAAATCAAGGAGAAAGGCACATAAGAAAAAGCGCAAGTTGATACTTTTGTAAAAGAGTGCAAGGCACACTGTCATTTATTTTAAGAGCACTGGGCTCTTACTCGTGCAATTTGTAAAGGTAGATGGGTGGTAGAAAGAAAGCTAGGAAGATAGGAGGAAAATGGGAAGAGTGCAAGGTACACTGTGATTTATTTTAAGAGCACTGGGCTCTTACTCGTGCAATTTGTAAAGGTAGATGGGTGGTAGAAAGAAAGCGCAAGTTGATACTTTTGTAAAAGAGTGCAAGGCACACTATGATTTATTTTAAGAGCACCAGGCTCTTACTCGTGCAATTTGTAAAGGTAGATGGGTGGTAGAAAGAAAGCTAGGAAGATAGGAGGAAAATGGGAAAAAGGGCCTAGACCACGGCCATGTAAAAAATGGGATAAGGCCATAGTCGACCATGTAAAAAAGGGGATAAGGGATGACCACCCAAAAGGGATTATAGCTTTGCCATATCGCCTTGTAAGCCTTCATATATAGAAATTTACCCTTCAACCCTTGTATATCTCATAGAAATGGCAGATAGACATCTGCTACAGAATTTGTACATATATTTTATATTGATAGTAAAGATATCTTTTCTTGAATGTCCTTGCAGTGTATATTATTTTCTCTCCTTGTAGATCTTGTGTGTGGCCAAAAGTAGCTCTCCTTTCTTCTTCTTCTTCTTGTTCTTACTTGCTTGAGCTTGTGCTTGAGAGAGAGTGTGTGAGAGTGTGAGGGAATGAGTGTGTGAGGGTGAGGGACCATGGTGGAGAAGCTCTCCATCTTCTCCTCTCTTCTTCTCTTTTCTTCTCTTCTCTTCTCTTGTCTTGCTTGCGGCAATGGAGCTTGGAGCATGGAGCTTGAGGATCAAGCTTGCTTGAAGCTTGCACTTGGATCGTGGAGCTACCAGAGTGCTCGGGAGAGGAGGCGACTTGATCGAGCATGGAGATAAGCTCACTACACTCATAGAGACGGATATCACGTCAGCTATGTGAGAGGTAGCCATTAGTGCTTGGCTTGGAACGCTTGAACAATAAGCAATCCGTGGGTCTTGGGAGTTGAGCGTGAGCTCCCAACATTTCGACTTATGATCATTGGATCCAAATTGGCAGACCAAAATTGTAGGCCATTAATGCCAAACTCAGCCCATATGAGAGCCGATTATATGCGCTTCTGGAAAACTGTAAGGTGTAGTCTCTATCGAGTCTGAAAGCGTACCAATGATATTTTATGTGTTTCCAAATACAAAAGATGCTGGTAGGGAATCATTGTTGGGATGTACGTTTAAAAAGTAGACAATGTGCAGTGTCGAGTACTAGTCAAAACACATGCATCTAGCCATCAGCAACGTATGAATAATCACGACTTTTAGCAAGGGTAGGTGGCTCCATCAAATCCTGCAAAGTCACCAGTAGAGAAACCCACCACCCAGTTTTAGGAGGGGGGTCATGACTTGTCACACCTCCATAAACCTTAATGCCAACAAACCATAGAAATCAGAGTTAAGGTCCATACACCACAACTAAAATGGATGCCTAAACATAAAGGGTCGCCACCTAGAAGCACATAATCACGACCTCACAAGGCTAGGAACTCGCATTCGAAACCTAGGAGGCAAAAAATGAACTATTAGCAAGAAACTATGGGTCCCCAAGCTCTTATTGCAAGTGCAAAGCTATTATGAAGGTAATGCATGGATATGGGTACCTAAAGCCAAGATTTCCAAGGGCACCACTCAAACGCCACCCTAAAACTTGACCACACCAAGCCATGTAACAGAAAACCACCCAATGCTACCAATGAATCAAGTTGCAAAGCCCATAGAACCTCAACTACATAAGCTGACAAAGACTAAACAAGTCTATCAACAAAAGCTACAGTCTGCTACTCATACATTGCCTCAACCTAGTCTTGGCAATGTCCCTAAAACCTCACCAGTGTCTAGTAGCTTAAAGCCTGCAAATCCAACCAAGCCATTGCACAAGAAGCCCAACCACACTCTTAGGAGCAACTAAAGCCACAACCATAAGCTTTCTGCTAAATTATATAGTTCAATCAAACCCCAACCACCTTGCAGGCTGCCTTAGACCCTCTTATGAACAAAAATCAATTTTCACTTTAGCCACGGACTTCACTAAAAATACGAGGATGAATTGGTTACTTGCCTTCGATTGTTGGATGCCACATTCACCACACTTGCTAAAAGCTATGATCGACTAGATCTAGGTCTTTTGGACGAGCCTTTAGCAAATGAAGGTATGCACACTACCTTTCTCATGGGAGGAATCCAAATTCGTATTTGTTTAGGCTCCCTAGGGAGCCGAGGAATTAATTGCCACCAAGATATCCCGAGAACACACACAAAAATAATGCCTCATTACATCTTATGACAAGAGCACTATCCTTTCTACTAGACCTGGAAATTGAGGAGTTGAAGCAACTTGCTGACAATGACTCCTCTTTCTTGAGGAAATGGTATGCTCTCCGGCTCCAATGGGAACAAGAAGGCTGCCAAATCATGACCAATGCTGAGCAACGATGCACCATTAAGACCTTCGCGTATGATCCCACATATGTAGCTCCAATCTCCTATAGGGTGTTGACCATCATTCGTAATAACTGACCCCTAGAAGACACCTCTTGACCCACCCGTATTTAGATTGAATTATGACTGAGGAGAAGTTACACATTGCCAATCGAATAGACTCTAGGGACTTCCTCACGGATGTTCTCGCCTACGTCACTCAAGTAGGCATTTATCCTTTTGACATGGACTGCTATGCTAATTTAGAATACAATTTGAACTTCTATGCTTGGCTCATGCAAAGTAAAACACCACAAGCACGCGCTAAATGCCCTTGACCTCTCAAACCTTAATTCTATGAAGGATTCTTCTCAATTCCAAAGGGGAGGGGGTAAGGTGAATCTGAAGGTGAATCAAACTTATAAGGTGAATGAAACATGTAAGGAAAAAAAGCCTCAATCAATGTCCAAAAGTGGAAAAGAGTGGAGGAAAATCAACTCGTGATTGAGAAAAAAAGTTGTAAATTTTTTGGAATGAATGGACTGCTTGAAGGAAAAAATAAATTTTAAAAAAAACTTAATCTTTTTATTATTTACATAAAAGCATATTCAATTCCTGCTTACCTTTGAGCAAGAAGTTATCTTAAGGACATTAATGGTGAACTATGATATCATGGCAGGAACTCAAAATGGCAGCACAGCAGGATCGGGTCCATCGTCTCCCATTCATAGAAGAAGAAAGGGCAAGGTACCACATCTCCCTCGAGAACCGCACATATAACTAGCTGAAGTTCAGGACTATCCACATCATGGAGAAGTCGTGGCCAAGGAGGAGGTTGCCAAAAGGATTGTGGAGCAGTGCAATCTTGCTCAATATGTCGAGAAATTTGGGTAGGAGACTGACCAAACTAAATGTGTAGAGTTCTTAAGAACCTACGATTGCGACAGAGAATGTGGCTCTATGACAGTTGGAAGAGGAGAAGGAGCCAAGCAGGTACAGGTCCAGCTCAGTAAGGACTTGGTGGAGAAGACACTAGGGCTGGAACCAAAGGTGGAAAGGAGATCGAAAAGGGATGTCTATGCCATGCTAGACATGAAAAAGGATGAGGTTCTGACCAACGATGGAATTAGCATCCAAGACATCCTTGATCTAGAAGTGAGGCTTCAGGAAAAAGTCATCCACTCCCCATTCTCTAGCCAAAGGTATAATTCACTTATGCATAGAATCAGCGTGCCCACATTAGAGAGCCTGGCAGCCCACTCACTGGATGAGATTTATTGAAATGGGTATGTGAGAAAGATGATAGACCAATCAGCCAAGGTACTTGCCTCACAAGTAGACCGACAGATGGAGAGTCCCTGGCATCAAAAGATGGAGCTAAAAGAAAGAAACCATTATCAAAAGCCTCACTCATTGGGTATGGGGGAGTTTTGATGGATCTTATCTAAGAGGCAGTGAAACAGACGCAGAAGGATGAACAGAAAGGGGTCAAAGAGACACCAGAAAGGTGGCCTCCTCACCATGAACGAGAGCAATCCAACGAAAGGATGGTGAGTGAGGAAGAAGGAGAGACAAAAACACAATCTAGCCGAGGAGGGACCAAGAAATTGAAGAAAAAGGCTCCACAGAAGAAGCCTGAAGAAGAGAGTAGGAAGAAAGAAAAAGCAGATCTGACAAAAGCCCAAAGGGAGCCCAAAAGTGCTGAATAAAAAAGAAAAAGAAGAGAGACAGAGGAGATGAAAAGATTAAAAGAGGAATCAAGGAAGACTGAAGAGAAAAGGAGGAGGAAAGCAGAGTAGGAAGCCGAAGAGTTAAGGAGGAAGGAAGAAGAAGACATAGCACTCGCCATCCGCCTCTCACTGGAGCAGCCTTCAAGGGAGGAAGAGCTGGCTACCATGAGTCCACCCAGATATGCGAAGGCCTAAGCACCAACTCCCAAGCACCCAAAAAGCTGCCACCCCCAGTAATCAAGGGTAAGGGTAAGGGTTTAATCAACCCCATCCCACCCGTCCTATTGCTCGCCACCCCATTCATTGCACCCACCCACGGCTCCTACCACAATGGACGCTAGCAATCTTGTAGCTTGGGTGCAGTATCTGGTCAATGAAGAGGCAACTCAAGGTGCAAATGGAGGAACCATTGTGACGGGAGAAAAAAGACAGGTAGTTGTGGATGCAGAATCCAAACGGGACCCCAAAATGTAGAAGATAGAAGCATCTACAACCATGGGTCCCACTAAATTGCCATTGTCCACAAACCTAGGGACTCCACCTATAAGAAATCATCTATATAATGTGCATTCAAATGATGTTAAGAAATACCCTTTCTTTACATGCTATAAGGCCTTAAAATGACCCCTTTTACTTTACTAAACTTATGAATTTTTTCAAATTGTAATTTAAAAACCCATTTTGTAAATATAATCCTGTAAATTTTACTAAATATAATACCCTTTCTTTGAACACACGTCGCATCTTACATGTTCTTTAAGGTGGACTCCCCGGGTCTACAGACTATGATGACTATGTGTAGGAACTCTTGTCACAACAACTGGAGTGAGCGAAAGAAGACAAGCAAATAGCCATTGCTGGGCTCGAGATGAAAGAGAGATGATGGCACCCTCTCAATTAGAAAGGACCTGTCAAGTGGCCATGTATCAACCTAACATATTCCTTACCCATTCTATAAATAAGCATTGGATTTTTTAAAGAAGATTCCTCAAATCATATCAAAACAGTGCCTACAATCAGATCCTAAGGTTATTTCATTTGTATGCACTCTACTTCGGCAAACAAATAACTGTCTTAAGACATTTTATCATGTAACAATTAAACTTTGGTCACAAAAGAGATCAACGAGCTAAAGGAGAAGCTCGAAGCCAAGGGAGGAGAAGAAGAAAGGTGGCAAGCAAAGCTTGCGATAGAAACACACAGCCTCATGAGCCTAAAACACCATTATGATGAGCTGGTAGCGCTGTATAAAGACCTGCAAAAGGAAAATAAAATATCCAAAATGTTTCAAAGCAACTAGCAGCCCCAAAATAAGAGAGAAGTTGATGACACCAAAAGCACATAGAAAATCTAGAAAAGAGGATGGCCTCAGAGCTTGGAAAGAGAAATCAAGGAACAAGAGAGGAGGCTAAGGGCGTTAGCCTATAGGCACAATGAAAGCCAGGAAGAAATGTAGAAAAAAGCAAATGAATAGGTGGACATGAGCGAAGAAAAAGTGAGAGACTTAGCACACCAGCTAGCCCTTGCAGAAGGCAATAGGGTGTTAGGACCGAGAAGGGCAGAGGCCACACAAGTGACTTTGGAAGTCCAACAATGCACCTTTCTCCACACTCTCTTGGATGCCACACAATCTAAGGAAACAGAGGCCCTTGAATCATTAAGAAGAAAGTTGGATATTACCCGTAGGACTCTAAGACAAGGGCTACACGTCCAACCGCACCTGTAGGGCCCAAAGAAACAAAGGATCAAAGGAAAGATCACATAGATACTTCAAGGGATCTAGGAGATAACCAGTAAGTTGACCAACTGAGGACAACGGGGTTGTCCATGGTCTATCTTACAAGGAGACCTAAGGTAAGGATAATTAGGTCGGTAGGATACAAACCCTAACCCAAAGATAAAAGGGAAACATGCAACCTAGCTTGCCAAGCCCTTGGGATCTCGCCAAGTCGTGAACGATCCAGGATCGAATGCTGGGAGCATTCGGAAGAAAGGAACCACACCTTAGCAGTTGGTCGTACAAACGGCCTCCGAAATGATCGTGATTGTATACTTATGTACATTGTTTGAACTTCTTTGTTGAAGGAACTAATTCAAGGCAAAACATTTAATGCTTCAGGTTAAAATCCTGGAGGGAGAAGCAAGTGCAATTACCTCCGACTGCCTACTTGGCCCTATCTAAGGGGGTTGTTAGCCGTGTTGGGTATATGGACCTAACCCGCCGCGAGAGGTCTCTCCGTGGGTGCTGCTTGGAGCGGGAGGACGCTTGGGTGCCAGGGGAGGCTCTGGCTATAAATTCCTTGCCTCTGGGTCCTGCACAAGAGGCCGACGTGACTTGAGATGGGATCTCGAGGCCCGTGTACTAGTCTACAGGCGAAACTTGGAGCAGCAATCCTGTAGATTGCTATGATAGCCTTCGGGCATGATATTGGATGTATTCTGGGACTATGATAAATAAAGATCGGATATTTGAAAAAGGAACTTGCTTGACTTTGTTTTTGTGTCAGTGCCTAAGTTACGTGAAGGAACCTGTGTTTAAATTGATTAATTAAGAAAGCTACTTTTGCATGTCAAACATAATGTGGTAGGTAATTAGATAACTAAGCAAACCGAGGAAAGTGCGATGGACATGACTTGGGTCCATCTTATGGAAGGGTGGTCCCGGTTAGCTAGGAACTTTTCTCACAAGACGAGATAACAAGACTATGAAGACCTAGCATCAATAGAGTTAGAATCTCGATTTATGATGTTTTAAGGGAACGGAATGGGACTATGCCTTATGGGCAGAGAGGTTGAGCTTCACATCCCTCTCGTTTCCCATTCTCTATGAACCAAGTGTAGCATAAATCTGCTTTGACTTTGTTATTCCTACTCAAAGTGGGTCATCTGGAGCTCCACGCTAGCTACTTCCTAGAGACCTTGCCGATAGGAGAGGAACCTTGACTTCAGGTCGATCCTAAGTGGGAATGGCTGGACACTTTTACTCGGGGCAGACTCATGAAGACCTAGATCGCAAACCCTATGACATTCCTTGTGAGTGCCAGGCAGTGCTTTCTAGACTCTCTTCCTGATGGGCTACTAAGACGTGTCCCACAAGCGGACGAGTGGACACAAGTTGGTATCAGAGAGAACCAATGAGATCTAAAGATTACAAGGGAATTTAATGGAGGAAAAAAAAAGAAATAAGGGGATAAACAGGGGGAGGTGAGTAGAACGGAGTAGTGCTTTCTGTTGAAAACATTTCTTTACTCACTTATGGATGTTGGGTTGCATAGTCACGAAGCATGGAGCAAGTTCTTGGTGTTCCAGGTTATGTTCGTGATGACTGCAATGCATGCTTTGAATTATCACCAAAGGCTTGGCATGATGGATATTCTGGACTGCATCTATAATCCTTCACCTCTGTATCCAGAGCAGAGATTGATGGGAGATTCAGGAATATACTACATAGTAACCCACTGACTCGCGTACCTTCAGACCAACTTGAAGAGAATCAAGTGGATGGAGAATTTAAAGATCGTGAAGCTATTCATCTTTGTCAAAGCTCAAGTAAACAAAACTTTGCATGTTAGCGGTCGGCAAGTTAAGCAGAACAAGTATGTCTATGAAGAAGTGGCCCGGGTGATCTTTGCTGATGATAGAATCAAAGTGTTAGGGCGCTATGAGAAGAATGGGTATCAAAGGAAGGGATACCCCAAGCTTCTTATGACTTATCATTTCCTGAAAATCCATGACCCCACTCCATATTATTATTCTATTCTTGTAGTCGATTGTAACACAATCCTATTCTCCCCAAACTGATGTATCAATCAGCCTGTTCTACTTATCCAAATAAATTTACTCAAAGGGTTATGCCTTCATGAATAAATAAGACTTTTTACAATTGTCTATCTTGATCATAAATGTTAGCTAAGGTGTTAAGTGATTAAATCACTTGGCTAAAAGCTGTGCTAGTCATATTAACGTAATATGGGAGCGTATGATAAGATGTTAACATAAATAATCTTATTATCCAGACGCAACCCCAAGTGTAGGTTCTAAATTCGACTCCTGCACTAAGTCTAGCTATGGTTCAAGAGAAGAAGTTTCTTCTCAAACAAATTAAGCCACCCAAGTTTGATGGCAAGGGAAGGACTGTTCAAGCCAACACCGAGATCTGGATTGAGTCCATGGAGGACTACTTTGAGGCAGCAGGAACTGCACCTGCTAACCAAGCCATGCTCGCCAAACTTAAGCTTATAGGCGAAGCAAGACTTTGGTGGAAACAGTGGTGCAGAGACCAAGCGATCTCAAAGGAGACAGTCACTTGGGATAAGCTTAAGGAAGCTGTACAAGGGAGGTATCTGCCACTTGCCTACCGCACACAAAAGATGAATGAATTCTATGACTTGAAGTAGCTAGGATTATCCCTTGAAGCATATTATTCAAAGTTTGTTTCACTCCTAAAGCACACGACTCCAATGGATATGACACAATAGGTGTCAAAATTCTGTATTGGGTTGAATCCATCCATAAATACTCGATTGGAGTCAGTGCACCCAACGGACCTATAAGATGCACTCATTCGAGCTGCTCCAATAATATAGGAGGTGCAGACCAAACCAAGGAACAACAAGATTTGGCCTTACAAAGATCAGAATAAGGGTATGTTTGAGGCTTAGACCAAGAGAGCACAGGGTCAGAATCAGGGCTAGAGAAAGAAACCTAGGGCCAATGTTGTCAAAAACTTTGTTCTAACACAAAGCAATGATCGCAACCCATGTTGTTTCCATTGCAATGAGCCCGGACACTTCAAGAGGGAGTGTCCCAAGCTTAGTAGAGGACATCGCCAAGGGCAATTCCAAGGTAAAAATAGAGCCGATGATGGCCAAGGAACCACCGTTATGGACAGAGGGAGAACCTCCAGTGTTTCCAACAAGGAGCTAGACAATGATGAAGATCCATCCATGGATGCTGACATTGAGAGGGTAACAGTTCACGCCACTCTTCACAAGAAGGGTCCGAATAACCAATTCTCAATGATTCAAACTCCATCAGAATATCAAGGTAAAAGCTTCAAAACCGTGATTGACTGTGGCAGTACACATTCCTTCATTTCACCAATCTTTGCAAAAAGATTAGGGATAGCCACAATAGATGTACCTACCTTGCTTGTGGAATTAGCAAATGGTCATGAGGTCACTTGTACTACGCAAATTGCTAAGGTGAAATTCCTACTGGGTGGGAAGCCAACTTCTGTGAGAGTCAGGGTAATGAACCTAGGTGTCCACGAATGTTTACTCGGAATGGATTGGCTAATACCCAATGATGCCCACATCCACTGTGGAAAGGGCCAAGTCTCCTTCTGAAATTTTGAAGGGAAACTAGTCACGACTCAAGGTGAGGTCGGTAAGCCAAAGATACAGTTGGCAAAAGCAATGCGGATAATAAAAGGTGTTCAAAAAGGCCTACCTGTTTATCTGATTAAACTAAATAAGCTAGATCAAAATCAGGAATCTGGAGAAGAACCTTCATGGTTAAGGGAATATGCAGACGTATTTCCTGAAGATCTGACGGAACTTCCTTCTCAAAGAGAAGTTGACCACGAAATCAAACTTATGCCAGGAGTTGCACCAGTCTCGCAAAGAGGCCGTATAAGATGTCCATCCTGGAAGCTATCGAACTGAAAGAGCAACTCAAGCAACTGTTAGACCAAGGCTACATCCATCCTAGCAGTTCACCATGGGGAGCTCGAGTGATGTTCCAAAAGAAGAAAGATCGAACGCTTCGCCTATGAATTGACTATAGAGGGTTGAATCAGGCAACCATCAAGAATAAATACCCCATTCCAAGAATAGATGAATTACTTGACTGTCTTCAAGAGGTGAAGATATTTTCAAAGATAGATCTCAGATCTCGATATTATCAGATAAGGATCAAGGAAAGATATCCCGAAGACTGCATTTAGTACAAGGTATGGACACTTTGAATTCCTAGTGATGTCATTTGGACTTACGAATGCTCCTGCTACCTTCAACAGGTTAATGCAGGATATCTTTAGTCCCTATCTTGATGACTTCGTACTCATGTTTTTTGACGATACCCTAGTCTACTTAAGATAGGAAAATGATCATGAATCCCAGCTTCGCATTCTTCTTGAAACAATGAGAGCACACAAGCTTTATGCCAAAAAGAAGAAGTGCACATTTTTCGAGTGACAGATTAAATATCTGGGATTCATTGTATATCAGAAGAAGGAATTTCAGTAGATCCAGCTAAGGTTAGAGACGTTCTGGAATGGCCAACACCAACCTCTGTCAAGGAGATACGTAGTTTTCTTGGGTTGACAGGATGGTACAGAATGTTCATCAAAGATTATGCTTTGATTGTAGCATCTCTGACTGATCTACTAAAGAAGCAAGTAGCAATTGTATGGTCACCTGCTGAACAAACCAGCTTTGACAAACTGAAGCAAAGCTTAGTATCGACACCCATTCTGAAACTTTGAGATCTTAGTAAGGAGTTTAAAGTGGTAAAATTGATACTAGTGTACTTGCTTTAGGATGTGTACTTATGCAAGAAGGTCTACCTGTAGCATATTCATCAAGAAAATTGAAGAGCCATGAAAGGAATTATGCTACCCACGACCTCGAGCTATTGGCTGTCATCCATGCTCTCAAACTTTGGAGACATTACTTGCTAGGTAACAAATTTTCCTTAGTAACAGACCACAAGAGTCTTAAATGGATTTTCACTCAGAATGAGCTCAATATGAGGCAACGTCGATGGATCGAAGTGCTGGAAGAATATGATTTTGAAATCAAACATAGACCTGGAAAAGAGAATGTGGTTGCCGATGCACTCAGTCTCGCAAGGCATTTCTAAATTCTCTTATCTTGCAAAATCCATCAATAGCAAGATCTCTAGCCACAAAGGTATCAATGCCAAACAACCCGATTCTTGAGCTAGCAAAAGAAGAGGCATATCATGACCCAGTTTATCAGAAAATGCTAAGGGAGATCCCCATCAAGGATCAAGAACAGAAGCTAAAGACGAAGTATCAAGAATTCTCTATCAGTAGTGGGCTTGTCTACTTTAGGACAAGATTATGTATCCCTGCAAGCCAAACTCTCAAGCAAAAGATACTTTGGAAAGCCCATGACTCCCCTTTCTTAGGACATCCTGGTTATGCCAAGACCCTTAAAGAGCTATTATTGGGAAAGACTCAAGGGAGACGTACTCAAATATGTCATGGAATGTCTATCTTGTCAGCACATTAAGGCAGAACATGTTAAAATGTCTGGGAAATTGCAACCACTTGACATACCAAAAATGAAATGGGAATTCATTAATATAGACTTCATTGTTGGATTACCCCAAGTTCAGGGAGGATATAAATCTATTATGGTTGTAGTAGATATGCTCATCAAGGTCGCACATCTCATCCCTGTCAAGATGAACTATAAAGCTTCAGACATCGCAAGATTATTCATCAAGGAAATATTCAAACTTCATGGGTTACCTAGAAGAATCATCAGTGATCGTAACTCTCTTTTCACATCACACTTTTGGAGGGCTATCTTTGAGGCTATTGGAACTCAACTCTGTTTTAGTACAGCTTACCATCCCCAAACTGATGGTCAAACAGAACGAGTCAACCAAGTCATTGAAGATATGCTTAGGGCATACTGTTGTCACGAACCCAAAAAGTGGATTCAATATTTACCATTGGTTGAGTTTGCCCACAATGCTTCTTATCAACAGAGTATTCAGATGATCCCTTTCCAAGCATTGTATAGGCATGATTGTCGTATGCCTTTGAACTTCTCGGATCCAACCTTGAGGGTAGAAGCTTCAAGGCAGATGCTGGAAGACATGGATGATTAAATCACATCAATAAGACAAGACATCCAAGCTGCCAAGGATAGACAGAAGGCTTATGCTGACTTGAAATGGCAAGACAGATCCGTCGTTGAAGGTGATATGGTCTTCATCCGTGTACGCCCTAAAAAGAGTTCACTGTCCTTGGGAGAGTACAAGAAGCTAAGTCCAAGGTATTGTGGACCTTATAAGATCACCAAGTTCCTAGGGCCTAATGCTTACAGGCTACAGCTGCTCGCAACCCTAAAGATTCATAATATATTCCACGGTAGCCTATTGAAAAAGTATCTAGCTAATCTGAATCATGTACTTGATGATCAGAAAATTGTAATGCCTAGCCAAGGAGTTCTTGAGCTACGGCCTGATAGAATCCTAGATGTTAGGGAGAGGCATTTGAGATCAAGGACCTTGAGAGAATATCTTATCCAGTGGAAAGATTATCCAGAAGAGGATGCCACCTGGATGGATGAAGATACTCTCAACCAACAATACCCCCAAGTCTTCTCGAGATGAGGACATCTCGATTCCTCTAAGGGGGAGAGAATCCCCTCCTCTTAATTTTTTTTAAAAAAAAGTTCAAATTTGTTTATCCCTCTCCCTCTCCCTACCGCCGATAGCACGTCTGGGAGAGAGAGAGAAGGAGTGAAGTAAGTGATAAGGGGGGCATGCAGCCCCCAAGTGGGAGGGGTGGCGCTGACTCTCCCTCTTACCACCTCTCGCCCCCACCTTATAAGGGAGCCTCCCCCCTCCCTGGTAATTAGCCGCAAGACCTCCTCCCCTCGTCGTGGATAGTGCGCCCCCTGCATCCCCCCCCCCCACCCGTTGATCAGAGGAAGAGGAAGAGGGAGAGAGAGAAGGAGAAGAAGAGAAGAAGAAGAATAAGAGGAAGAGGGAGAGAGAGAAGGAGAAGAAGAGAGGAAGAAGAGGATGCGAGAGAGAGAGAGAAGGAGAAGAAGAGAAGAAGAAGAAGAAGAAGAAGAGGGAGAGGGAGAGAGAGTCGGAGAAGAAGAGAAGAAGAAGAGGAAGAGAGAGAGATAGAAGGAGAAGAAGAGAGGAAAAAGAGGAAGAGAGGGAGAGAGAAGGAGAAGAAGAGAAGAAGAAGAGGAAGAGGAAGAGGGAGAGAGAGAAGGAGAAGAAGAGAAGAAGAAGAGGAAGAGGGAGAGAGAAGGAGAAGAAGAAAAAGGAGAAGAGGAAGAGGGAGAGAGAAGGAGAAGAAGAGGAAGAGGGAGAGAGAGAGAGAAGGAGAAGAAGAGAAGAAGAAGAGGAAGAGGGAGAGAGAAGGAGAAGAAGAAAAAGGAGAAGAAGAAGAAGAAGAGGAGAGAAAGAGAAGGAAAAGAAGAGTAGAAGAAGAAGAGGAAGGGAGAGAGAGAAGAGAGAAGAAAAGGGAGAATACCCAGCTTAATTTTTCCTTAATCCGTGACCACATCGATTCAAGTGCAAAAGCCGTGAGGATTGGTGGGAAGCTGCTGGACAATTTGCAGGAAATTCGTGCACATCTAATAGCTATCCCCGCACACGAAGGCCACTAGACTTCCGCGAAAGATGGCACCCACCAAGAGGCACACAACTAGCAACTCTATAGGTGTTTCTACCCAAGGTAGAGGAGTGGCTACTAACAGGGTTTCGGTTGCCAAGAATCAGCTCCATGATCCCGCACTCCTTGTTGATGAACTCAATATGTTAAATGATTATGTAACCTCATATATACAAAGTTCATGAAATACGTATCGAATAAATTCATACGGAATTTTTTTTGTAGTAGACACTCTCATAAGAATTGTTTCATTGCATTGTTTAAGAAGGTTCTCTCGAGATTAATAGTGAAATGCATAAAGTATCACAATCATATTAGATACATGCAAGGGAAACGCCTACATGCATGGGAAATATTCTTGCATAAACAAGCAACATGTTAAGTCGCATGCATTGAAAGGACCTTCGCATGTGCCGTACAAAACTCTTGCTTGTGACTAGTATTTATCATGGGTTTCTTTCATACCTTAATTTCATGATCATGAAAAGATAAGTGCATGGAAGGGTAGACATATCCTAAGGGTCTTTCTCTTGAATTGATTAGCGAGATCAAGTAATATGGTTGTCGCATCTATACTAGATGCATATGAAGGAACTATTGCATGCATGGGTAATATCAAGATTGCATGCATAGAAAGATTGCATGCATGGGTAATATCAAGATTGCACGCATAGAAAGATTGCATGAAATTAATGTGCATTAGAATGTAGAGCATAGGGGAGAAGAGAGGTAAAGGCAGTAGGCATAAGGCCAAGTTTTGAAAGAGGGCAACAGGGGACGACTCCTTAGTTAATGGTCCTTGAGACGAGACCATACTTTGCAAGAATACCACCTCCTGGCACTCTTTTTTGACCTCAAACGCCGAGGAAGATATTTGTGCAATAGCTAGGTCAATTATGCATTTACAAAAAAAAAAAAAAAAAGCACCGCACGTAAGTCACTGTCACTGCACCTAGGGGTCCTCAAGTTAGTAACACCTAATGGCTTCGGTCGGTCGGCTCCGTCTCTAACTCCCTAGCCCATTTTGCTTCCTCACATCATGCTTAGGTCACATCAAGGGCAAGACATACCTAGGGAGGTCACACTCTCCTATGGTTAGACCTATCTCCCTAAGTCGTGCACCGCACCTCAACGAGACAGGAACTGGGTTCTCAAGTGTGGGACAACACCACAAGCTTGCACCCAACTCCCAGTTCCACTAACACTTGCGCCATGCCCTACACGGAGAGGTAAATACACCCCTTAGGGAGTGCACAACTTTTTCTTGTAGGTTAAGATTGTTCCATATCAACCTTAGAGGGCACGAGGAGGGATCCGTCCAACACCATATTTAATTTCAAGGATAGATCTACCCGCCCGCCATTCTCCAAGGGGGATCTATCCAACCCCATTGTCAATTTCAAAGACAGATCTACCCACCCGCCATTCTCCAAGGGGGATTCCTCCAACACCATCATCAATTTCAAAGATAGATCTACCCACCCCCACCATTCTCCAAGAGGGAAGCGTCCAATAGCATCTTCAATCGGATATGCCCACCATCAGTGTCAGGGAGGGAACTGCCCCAACTTCATCTTCAATTTCAAGGGAAAATCCATCCAACATCATCCTCAACAAGGGCTTGTATAAAAACTCAAAAAGCCATCTGGCTACACCCACCCCACTTTCCAACTTCTATATACCCATCCGTACCATGGGATTGGCACTCGACTAGGAGGGGGATAATGTTAACCTCAACATGAGAAAAAGCAAAAAAGGTGAAAAAGCATAAGTCAAGAGTTGAAAGAGGCTACTCATTTAGGCATCAAGGTAAGCTCACTATACCCCCATAAGATCGAAGGCGTGTCGGCTAGGTAAGAGATAGCCATTTTTTCTTGCTTGAAACACTTAAAAGAATAAGTGATCTGTGGGTCTTGGCAGTTGAGCGTGAGCTCCCACTACACTTCTAAAGGGAGAGGGCAAGGGAGTACCTCAATGATCTTTTGTGTATTCACACAATCATTACCAATAAGTATCGTGATGATGTAATTATATATTTGTAATATCGTAAAAATAAATTGTCAATAACTCTTAAATTGTATGCTAATAACATTTGATAACTAGGTGAAACTTGTTCTGCCGATAAACTCAAAGGACTTTTATCTCGATGGGTGAATTGGATTGTGTAGACTAGGGGGCCTATCGTCGAACTATAAAGATATTTTGGCAGGGATAAAACCCTAGAAAATCCACCATACATAGAAGACCTTGACTGAATTTCTCATTTTTTTGGCTTCTAGGTGAGTCTCTTGGGGAATGCATTCTTCTTGGGTGAAGAACTCTCTTACACGACAACCCCAAGAGTATCTTGTACTTTGAGTGGATAATTTTGAGAATATTTTTTATGAGCTAGATTCCATTCTTTACATAGGGATACTTAAAAATAAGGAGACAAAGCATGTGCAAATAATATTGGGTTACTTCTTCCAACGAGAGCAAAAGCTAATCATTGATTGTTTGCTAGTCTTGGTCCTTGTTTTTCAACATACAATGGGGCAATCACAAAGTGCTTTATATCTTGGGTATTTACTTCTCTCATGGGCTACAATATGTATCCTAGATATGAAAAGGATTGGGTTAGATAATAGCAATTGAGAATGTGTGAACTTTTTTAATAGGCTGACATCCTAGCTTAGGCAATGTTGGTTATTGTTTAATACTATTTGGACTATATTTTCCTTATCCTTGCAAAAATTAGTCCATTAGTCTTTGTTTATCATTAGTTTAAAAATATGATTTAATGTTATGCTTATTGTTTGTACTGTTTCTTTGTTTTGTTTTGTTGAGAGCATTTGTTGTGAGTTGTAGCTAGTAAGGAGTAGAAGAGTGATCATTGAACACTTACATGAAACATCCATGTGCATTGCATTAATTGAGAATATGAGGGCACAAAATTAAGAACTTTCAAAGATAAACAATGCTTCTTCATTTGACTTGCCTAATGCAAAGTTAGGTTCTAGTTGCAAGAAAAAGTCATAGGGATAGAGTGGCAATTTACCTTAGGTGGATATATGCATTAGGACTATAATTTTTTCCATGTCATGAGGTTTAGTGGTGCACCTTGCATTAGGGATCATTTCCTTGGTAACATGAAGAAGTCCATGTGTGTGTGTGTGTGTGTGTGTGTGTGTGTGTTGGGTAAGTTACTCATGAATATATGTGTGCATCACGTGGGTTCAAAATAAAGTATATTTAAAATATCGTTTTCGTGCATTTTTTACATACAGAATGGTATAGTATAAAGGGGTTACTTATAGATTGAATAGAAAAGGGTCATGTTTTATTTAAGAAAAATTCACAAATAATTATATTTATAAATAAACTTTTAATGCATGTGATATAGAGGATATACATATAGTGACTTCCCTGAGGTGTCAATACCTAGCTATTAAACAAGTAGCCAAGGTCATTTGAGAGCACTTTTCCTATTGGATGACTTGATCCATCATGATGAAACCTCCCTACTCATGTTGATGTTAGTTAACTAACATCTTAAAAGCTTGCGACTATGGTTTGATAGTAGCATTATGAGCAATGTTGATAATAGAAGCTTTAAAATCAATGGCTCTTACTTCACATTGAGACCTGGCTTCCAATTTGCACTAAGGTTGTAGTTTGTCCTAACTCTTACACGAAGGCTTAGACATGATGATAATAATTTATCTCTTTAAGCATGCTACCCTACTTTTTCAAATGCCCTACATCTCGAAAACTTTCCATCTACTTGTTGCGATGCTAATTAGTTTGATTTTTTTTTTGGTGTAATGGCCGCTTCCACCTCAAGGCTTTCTTTCCTCAACTGTCTCCCTTCTTTTATTTCTTCTCACATGGTTTTCTCCTTTATATTAGGATGTGACTCTTTTTATCTTCTTCCTAGGTGCAATAAGAGCTATTACTCTGTTTGTTTGTCATGACTTTTGTTGCTGCTAACCATCTAGTTATTCCTCCACTATGTCTTTATTTCTATCTCTCTTGTCAATTCCTTGTGAGCACGATGGCTTCCTACATAAGGCTACCCAAGAGCACAAGCTCTTCCCCACACGCCATGCAAAGATCCTCTTCCTTGCTTGCCTTAATCACCCCTTATTCCCATAAATCTCTCTCTATGTGCGACATGAGCTTGAGCTTTCCCCTTTCTTTTCTCTCATATCACGAAAAAAGCTCTCTATCTCAACATGCATCTTAAAGGATCTCCGAATCCTTAGCTTTCAAGGCTAAATATGATAAAAAATTAGCTTAGTAAAAAGGCTCAAAACTAAAGCTAAGTTGCTAGAGTCAAGACAAAGGTGTGTAATACGTATCTTTCTCTTGAGACTCCAAGAAGTACAATTATTATCCTAAGCACTTGCTAGTGTAGTATTGCGTTACACACTTAGGAGTTCATCTACACTAAGAGCTATGATCACAAAAGCTACGAATTGATAAGGCTCCAAAGCATGCTATGGTTAGAGGGTTTTGATGCTAAACAAAAATCCTCACGACACCCACCCCTTCCAAACCTACACATCCCTTAGATGTGCCACCTATGCAACCATTTGGGTCAAACACCCAAATAATCAACTTTGTGCATAAGCAAGCATCCTCTTGGATCATTGATCAAAGTAAGAGATCTCCATATAACTGTATAGCCAGCCCAAGCACCCCCTCCTGGATCACAAGGCATGGGGTGGGTCTCATACACATGAAGCTTTTTACCCTCCATATATGATGCCACGAGGCATATTCCACGGTGGATTCTGTGAGTTTTTATTCCACGGTGGATTCCGTGAGGATTTGCGATGGATTCTATAAAACTATATTTATTTTCCAAGACTCGTACACAATGTGGATTCCTTGTGCAAGATTTTGACGGGGACGCTTGTCTTTTTCGGGCGTCATGTTAATTTAATGTGCATGTGGGTGACTCCACAATAGGTGATTCCGTAAAATATATATTTAAATTAATGGGTATTTATGAGTTTGGAGTGCACTCGTATTAAATTCAGATTAGGATAGAGTTCCAACCTATTTATTTATTTTGTAACTGAAGATTGCTAAGTATTCACTTTTTTTGGTTTAATTTTATTATTTTCTAACAATTGTGAATGCTTCAATTGATGTGTAGAGCAGCCCGACTTTTGGGCCGCTCAATTGCTTTTTTATTTATTTGGAAAAAAGTAAATATAAAAGCTAAATTATGCTTATTGTAAAATTGGGCTATTTTTGAGCTTTGAGATGAATAAATTTATAAATACATGCCTTGTGAAGCGCTCACACAAGGTATGGGGGGGAGATTGTACCCAATTTGTCTTTTTTTCTTCATGTCATGCAAGTATATCTTTTTATTTTTTGAGCTTGGGTAGAGTTCTTTTATTCTTGGGGACCTTCCGGCGCTCGCTACATATGCATCTAGCATCCAATTTGCACACCAGTGGTATCAGAGCAAAGTTGAGATCAAGGGCTTCCAATCACTTACCATCTCGCGTGAAGATGAAGCTCCTGGAACAAATGGGCTCTACAGTCAGCACCGTCAATACAAGCGTATTCCTGGTGGTGAAGAACCCCCTGTTGTGCTCTTGGATTGCGAAGGATCACTCTTTGACAATGGAGGAACACTTCCAAAGCTCCTTCATCAACACATTTTTTCCTTAGGTAGCAGAGAAGAGAGATAAGTTACTTGAAGCTTAAAAGCTTAATAAGCTTTAAAAAGAAGCTTAAGTCCATAATTTCAAGCGACTGTGACAGTAACATGTTTTGGACGGCGTCGATTCCGTGAAGGACGTCCTTTCGTCATGATCCGTTTTTTCTCAATTCATTAAGCTTTTATTAAAGCTTAAACTTATTAAGCTTCCTAAAGCTTAAAAGTTTCAATGTAAATCTCTCTTTCTCAACAGCTGTTCACACTAAGTAAATTCCAAACTTGTTTCCAACTTCCCTGCAAGCCCCTATTCGTACCTGTACTTTGACGGAGACAGTTTCCAGCATGCAAACTAATGCACACAGTCTATTTTTTGCTTGGAAGAAGGACTTCATCAATCTCCGTACCCGCAAAAAGAAGAAAGACCAGAAAAAGCCATATTTTTTAAAAAAAGAAGCAAGCCTTGTAAACCCAACCTTGAGCTATACTCATCCCGCTAACAAGATTTCGAGTGTGTGAGATTGTTTGAAATTTTGCAGGATGTCCGATCGAAATATGGAAGATTTTATGGCTGAAGGTGATTTATTGGAACCAATGGTGGAGCAAAAACTCGACCTAATTATGATACAGCTTCAAGAGGAACGAAGAGCATGTCAAACTTTGCAAGCTCAACCGGTTACTCTTCAACGATCTACTATCGAACAAGATGGACCACAACCGAAGATGCTATACGACGTATAATCATTGCAACACTCGAAGCACAATCTATCAAGAAAGAAGCTAAGATAAGTAAAAGAAATTTCAAGTTCTGTACTTTTAATGGACTACGTGATGGAAAAACTGTTCTCGCTTTTATCAGTCAGTTTGATGATTATTTCCATGAAGAACAATATGCCGAAAAAGACAAACTCAAGTATGTCACTAACCATTTAGTGGACAGAGTATCCTTATGGTGGACTGTTGTCCGCAAACATATTGATTGTCCTACTACTTGGGAGGCTTTTCAAAAAAAAAATCGCAAATTTGTCTTCCACCTCAATTCCACGAAAAAGCAATCAAACAGTGGGATCTTCTGCAACAAAGAGATCATGAGCATATTTCGCAATACATTGAGCGTTTTTGGAATGCCTTATTGCAACATTGAATGCTTGAAGATGTACCTGAGGTGATCCACAAGCGCAAGTTTATGTCTAGTTTGCTTGGTCACTTCTATGCGGAGGTGAACATGTTCAAGCCAACGACTCTTGAGGATGCGATTTCTTTGGCCCATGATGCTGAAGACGAAATTCGAGGACAAGAGAAGTGACCACAACAATTCCCAACTAACAGTAACTTCGGTACAAAGCAATTCAATTTCAACTTTCAAAGATTCAATCAAAATCATTTTGTTCCATCTTCTTTTCGTAAATCCTGGACACAACCCCCTGCTTTACCATCAAACATAAATCCAAATCCTAAGCCATCTTTCCAGCCAAATCCCAACATACCTAAACTCCGAGCTATTACCAATAATGTTTCCAAAGACAAACCCATAGTCTGCTACAAGTGCCATCAACCTGGGTATCTAGCGGTGAATTATCAATCCAAAAAGTGAATGGTTCACATCAACTACTTGGGAGCGATTGAAGATAAAGACCATGAACAAATGCCAAATTTCACGTAAGACAATGATGATATTGGTACTACTTCAGATACTTTACCAAGTATGCCAAATCCTCATTCATTATTAACGATGAAATGTCTTGTGCATGGTAAAGAAAAGATTGTTTTACATGATGATGGGAGCACACACGATTTTATTTTTGTAAAATTGGTCAATGAATTGAATTTACATACTATTTCAACTCATTATTGCATCAAGGCTGCATTCTTAGGTATCAGATACAATGGTACACAAGAAGTTCATGACTTAGAAATTAAAATTGGCGATTATGTTGAGTGCAAAAATTTCTTAGTTGTGCATTTGCAATCTAGTGACATTATTTTAGGAATGCCTTGGCGTCATAAATATAATCCTGATATAAATTATTCCACGCATTCAATGAAGATTTATTCTAATGGGAAACAAATCACATTACATGGTACGAACACTTTAGATAAATTTCCATTGCTTAGTTACACACACGCTAAACGTGCATTAAGAAAAGGTAGCAAATCATATTAGTATGGGTGAATAAAATTGAAGCTAAGGAAAATCATATGCATCCTAGGCATGCATAATTTCTTTCACAAGTTAAATATTGTTTTGTTGCTGACTTACCACCTGGCTTACCACCTACACATCTTGAAGATCATAAAATAGACGTAATTCTAGGTTCTCAAACACCATGTAAAGCACCCTATCAACATAATCAAATTGAACAGAAAGAAATTCAAACCAAAGTTGAAGAATTCTTAACCCGAGGACTTATTAGGCCCAGTAGTTCTCCTTTTGGTGCACCTGTCCTGTTAGTCAAGAAGAAAAATAACACCTATAGGATGTGCATTGATTATCGTGCCCTAAATAAGATTATTGTCAAGAATAGATATCCAATTCCTAGGGTAGACGACCTCATGGATAAACTATAAGGGGCCACAATATTTAGCAAGATAGATCTTAAATTTGGATATCATCAAGTATGACTGGATACACCTGACATTTTCAAAACTGCATTTAGATCTCAATTTGGTCATTACGAATTCCTTGTTATGCCTTTTGATTTAACTGATGCACCAGCCACATTCAGTCGTATGATGAATCACATATTTCTGAAGCATCAACATTGTATAATTGTTTTCTTTGATGACATGTGAGCATCAACCTCGTCTACTCGAAACTGAAGCATTTGATCGCACTGAAGTAGATCTAATAGAGCAGCTTGACGATGTTCGAGACAGCTTCTGGTCCGCCATGTCTCTGAATCTCACCATCTGATCTGGAGACATGCACGTGAAGATATCGTGAAACTCCTCATTGCTCATCCCTCCACTCATCCTAATGAACTAAGTATACACAAAGGACACCTGCACAGACAAAAAATGATGTTAGCATAATCAATTTAAATCATACAAAGCACAGTAATATAAATCTTTAAAAAATGATCTTACTTAAAATGCATATCTTATGTACCCTTATAAGCGATTCGTCAACGAATTAAGTAAGTGGATGCTCCAAGTATGAAGTATCCTATGGTCCCATGTCAATCTCCTGACACAACTCGGCATAAACTAGAAGGTCGATAGACATGTCACCACAAAAGGATAAGTCCACCTCGTTCTCAAAGAATTCTCAGACTCCTGTTTTTCCATCATTGTTACCCGATGCTAGTTCCTCTACATGCTCCAAGCTTTGAGTAGCTTCCACCCCTTGCAATATCGACCCCTCTATTTGCACATTGTCCTCGTCTATGCTCAGAACATCACTTTGGTCATATACTCTCGCACTTCGGGGAGCTGAAGGTATAGCATATCACCATTGAGGTTGTTAGGGGTTTGGATAGAAGATTACTTGTTCATAAACACGTACAAGAGAGATTTAACTATTGTGACATGTACCATGTCGTAATACAATTAACAAACAAATGAGTTCATGCACCTATTCACAATGGACTGGCAACACAAATGTGTCATGCAAATCCGTCCATTTTTTTTCAGAATCTATTTCGAGAAATCCAGATGGATCTCATCGAACTATTGCTCCACCTCCTTCAAGCACCACTTTAAACCACTGCACATCGAATAATATCATGGAGATGCTATAGTAATCCACCATAACAATACTTTGTAAGTTCCCAAAATACTCCATCTCATCTATAACTGTATTTGGATCCATTGCTCGTCGTCGACTCTCTTACTCGAACCTTGCCATGATACCAAAGTCTATTATGGAGCGCATTTTATTAATACGCTCCACATGGAAATGCCATCCGCATGACCACGCTGCACTATAAATTTTGTACTGTACATTGAAACACTCAATTAGTTGTCACATATAAAATATAGATACGACAAATCCTAAACACGTCATCACCTTTGGACTACATCCCCTCGAGAATTCCCACTCCTCGATTGAGACCTCCGCCCCTTCGCGAGATGCTGCGGTCAAAGCTCCATGCAACCATCGCGTTGACATAAACCGTGGCATCTCTTCCATGCCCTCAGGATATTGAATCGGTCGATGGCGCGTACTATGTCGAAATTGAGATCGCACTTCCTCTCGATCTTGCCTAGCTTGCTGGTACTTGGCAAGCCACGTCTCCATAGAGGCATGGTGCAACATACAAAAGCGATTCACATTCTCCTCCATTGCAGCATCCATTCTTTTTTCTACCCCATTTTCAACCACCACATCTCCAGTCAGTCTATCATCGTCCTTCAGTGACCATAGCATACTGCTGTTTGGATCCACCATTGATAGCCATTGTGAAATATGCACTAGTGCCTCATACACCAACCAACCTTCAGCCATGCTATCTTTTGGCCGAGCTTGTTGTTGCACAAAGCCTTTTAGGGTTTTCATGAAGCACTCCAAGAAGAACATCCATTGTGTATGGACACGTCCAGCAATCTCCACTTCATCTAAAATATGCACAAGAAGGTGGATTTCTATCATAAGCATGCTAGTAGGCAGGTATTTCTCAAAGAGACAGACCGTCTCCACTGCTCCCACGTCACGGATTCAATAGAGGACATCTTAATCTCCTTCTATGAGATCCATTGCACTAAAGTTCACAACTTGTAAATGGCTCCACGTATTTCTGGAGTAAGGCATCCTGCGATTGCAATCGGTAGTACAAACTGCCACAAATGAGAAAGCATTATGAACAATGACTACACTCCAAATAGCAAAATGTAAAGGCCATTGACAATCCATTCGTAGTACAAACCTGACATATCTTATGCCAATCATGGGATTTTAGCCCTGATAATTGGTCGTCTTTAGAAAAGGCAGACCTAAGAGAACGCATCATACCCATCGAAGTGTGGAAAGACTTGACTATTTGCTTCACAATGCGCTCTTTTTTAGTGGACAAAACCCAAGGAGTGCGAGGTAGCTGCACGCGACCATCAGTACTCGACTGCGGCTAAAGTGCCTCCATCTTGCCTACCTTCTTCAAATCCATTCGTGCCCCTATAGTGTCTCTCTTTCCTGTGATGTGGTCCCATAGCAAGCTACCCACGTTCTTGAAAATATACATGGGATCCAACAAGTGGTTGATCTGTACGTGGGTCCAATATGGCAACTTGTAGAAAACTGAGAACCATTGCATTCTATTTGGATGTGACTCTGCACGGACCATTTTCATCTCGTACCAGCTTTGGGCATTCATACGTGTTGGAGGTCGTCCAAGAAAACCTTCCCCGAGTTCATGACCCTTTGGCAAGAAAGCAGCATGTCCTTGATATACCATCTTCTTCATGGTTCGTAACCTTCGGGAGTCGCAAAATGGATATGCATGATAACTTAAGGTAACCAGGCTTGTCCCAACACCTCTATCCAGTGAATACAAACTTGAATGAGCTATGATAGATATTACCAACGAGAACGGAAGCCTATTTACCTGAGCACTCTTCGAATCCTGAAAATTCATGCATCGTCCATATGAGAATAGCTTGAATATTGATGGACCGTCGACTATCGCACTTAGTGATATCTTGCACGATGACCCCCACCTCCCACAAAATCTTAAGCTCATAGACTAATGGACGAAGTTACATGTCTATATTTTTGACTTTGTAGTGATCGGGGATGAGTAAGCTAAGGATGAGATGTCCTTTCTTCGTAGAAATCCATGGAGGGATATTGTAGTTGGTAAGGACTATAGGCCACACATTGTAAGAAGTTGAGCACAGACTGAATGGGTTTATGCCATCCATTGCAAGTTCGAGCTGAAGATTCCTTGACTCTCGGGGAAAGCCTGGGAAGGTAGAGTCAATGTGGCTCCATGCACGTGAATCTGTTGATATTCATTGAACTCCATCTGTGGACCTATTCTGCGCATGCCATGTTGTCAAGCTCGCCATATCAGACATACAAAACATGTGGTTTATGTAGGGGATAAGCGGAAAGTGTCTAAGAACTTTTTGAGGCATGGGTTGCCCTTGCAAGTCTTGTTGATACCTGTGAGAACTACACTTTGGACATGTCTCCATAGTCTCGTATTCTCCTCGAAACAGTATGCAATTGTTGATACATGCATGGATACTATTGTAGTCCATGCCAAGCTTTCGTAAAACATGTCATGCATCATCACGAGACTCATGCATAGTGTTTGCAAGTGGTAATATATGATACTTCAGTAACCTTTAAAAAAATTATAAAACACCTTGAAAATGCACAAATGTTTTTAATAATAGTACTGAAAAGAAATCAACGAAGCGTACGTACAAGGTAACTGATCAACTTGGTCACACTCGCATCGCTCCACCCGTATATTTCTTGCACACTCAGGAGTGCAAGCAATGTCTTTAGGCGAGATACTTGGCACCCATCATATAATGGTATGGATGCTTCCTCTCTAAGCGGATCAGAAGTTTCGGCATCCATGGGAATCAATGCATCGATCATTGCCTCCATCTCAGGCTCCAAGATTGTAGGTAAGTCTCGAAGGCTGTCTGTCTCCTCTGGTATATTGATGGTGTAGATTGGGTAGTACCTTCCAAGTGGTGGATTGGATTAGGTACTCCATCCATCTCACACCCACAACCTCTTTTAATTGGCCGTAAAGGATACACTCCTCCTTAGGACGAGACGTCACCTCCTTGGATAGAAAATTTGCCAGCCACACCCAATCTTTTTGTATATGGTATTCAATTAGCTTGCGAGTACAATGCATGATTGATATTAACTTTTCTTACCGTTTGCTGAAAATCCAAGATCGCCTAATCAATGATCTCAAATTAAAACTCGCCGAAGCATCGTACGTGCTCTATAGACAATCGACGTTTTCGTCTAATTGCCAGCTTACATTGAGAGCAAGGACATGGGACACGCTGATTAAGATACGCCTCGCGATCTTGAACATCAAGACCTTCATCATTTTCCATTTTTTCTATGTTATGATAAATAATTTATTTTTGTTATTATTCTTTTTTTCTTTCTTAAATTATTTGAGAAGGGATTTCTTCTCTTGTAACTCAGCAAAAATTAACGTATGTAAAGTCTCCATCCACCCACCCACCCATAAATTAACGTATGTCGGAGTGTTTTCCGTCTCATGGTGTTGCATCGGACCTCACTTGACCTCGCTACCACTCTCTTTGTTTTTTATCCATTCATTATCTCCTCTTCTTCTATCTCTCTTTTTCTCTTTCTTTATTATGCTATATGTTTATTCCCTCTCTCTCATTCCTTCTTCTTTTTTCTCTTCCTCCCCCTCTCTCATTTTCTTTAACAAAACATATATATATATATCTCTCTCTACTGCTACTACTATTGCTATTGCTACTGCTACTGCTATTGCTACTACAAACAAGAAAAGAAAAAAAAACTACTACTACCACTTCTACAACAACAACAACAACAACAACAAATAAGAAAACTAGACAATAATAAACAAGAAAACAAAAAAAACTAATACTACTACTATAACAACAACAACAAATAAGAAAACCACTACTACTAGTACAATCATGACTATGACGACTACGACCACGACCATGAATACTACTACTACTACTACAATAAAAAACAAGAAAATTAAACAACAATAAACAAGAATAGAAAAAAAGCTACTACTACTACTACTACTACAAACAAGAAAATAACAACCTCACCCTCCTCTCTCTTCCTCCCTCTCTCTCTTCCTCTCTTTATCTCTTTCCCTATTATGTTGAATGTTTTCTCCCTCTCTCTCTTGTTCTTTCTTTCCTTTTCTCTCTTCCTCTCCCTCTCTCATTTCCTCTCCCTCCCTCTCCCTCTCTCTCGCTTTCTCTCTTTCCCTATTATGTTTAATGTGTTTTCTCTCTCCTCTCTCTCTCTCTCTCTCATTTCATTTTCTCTCTTCCTCTCCCTCTCTCATTTCCTCTCACCCTCCTTGACCCTCTCCCTCTCTTTCCCTATTATGTTTAATGCTTTCTCTCTCTCTCTCTCTCTCTCTCTCTCTCTCTCTCTCTCTCTCTCTCTTTGCGCGTTTCTTCTTTCATTTTCTCTCTTCCTCTCCCTCTCTCATTTCCTCTTCCTCCCTCACTCTCCTCTCCCTCTCTTTCTCTCTTTCCCTATTATGTTTAATGTTTTTTCTCTCTTCCTCTCCCTCTCTCTTTCTCTATTATGTTTAATGTTTCCCTCTCTTTCTTCTCCCTCCCTCTCCCTCTTCCTCTCCCTCTCTCATTTCCTCTCCCTCCCTCACCCTCACCCTCTCTCTCTTTCCCTATTATGTTTAATGCTTTTTCTCTCTCCTCTCCCTCTCTCATTTCCTCTCCCTCTCCCTCCCTCTCCCTCTCTTTCTCTCTTTCCCTATTATGTTTAATGTTTTTTTCCTCTTTCTCTCGTTCCTTGTTTCCTTTTCTCTCTTCCTCTCCCTCTCTCATTTCCTCTCCCTCCCTCACCCTCTCCCTCTCTTTCTCTCTTTTCCTATTATGTTTAATGTTTTTTCTCTCTTCCTCTCCCTCTCTCATTTCCTTTTCTCTCTTTCTCTCATTCTCTCATTTCCTCTCCCTCCCTCTCCCTCTTCCTCTCCCTCTTCCTCTCCCTCTCTTTCTCCCTTTCCCTATTATGTTTAATGTTTTTTCCTTCTCTCTCTCGTTCCTTCTTTCCTTTTCTCTCTTCCTCTCCCTCTGTCATTTCCTCTCCATCCCTCTCCCTCTCCCTCTCTTTCTCTCTTTTCCTATTATGTTTAATGTTTCCCTCTCTTTCCTCTCCCTCCCTCTCCCTCTCCCTCTTCCCCTCCCTCTCCCTCTCTCTCCCTCTTCCTCTCTCTCTCTCTTATTTCCTCTCCCTCCCTCTCCCTCTCTTTCTCTCTCATTTCCTCTCCCTCTCTCAATACACATGAATTTTAACAAAAACAAGTAAAAGAGAGAGAGAAAACACAAAACAAGTAAGAATGAACAATGCACTCACCGTAAAGGCTGGAAGATGGATTCGGCGGCTCCTCTTCGAGACGGCGACTCCTCTTCGCCCTCCGTGCGCTTCCTTCTCTTCTTCGCAAACGGCGGCGGTGACGGTGAGAAGCTTTCCTTCTCTCTCTTTCTCTCTTTCTCTCCCTCTCCCTCTCAAATGCAAGATATTCGCTCTCCCTTTCACTCTCTCTTTTGTGTATGCGCACAAAATAACGCGCTTAGGTTTTGACCCGCGTTTTTTTCGTCTAAGCACCGTCGCTATTTACATCGCAATTTTGCGACGCAAATAGCAATGCCACTATTTTGCGTCAAAAAGTGCCGTTGCTATACCTCCATATCTTTGTAGTGTGTATAACTATTCCATTTAGATCATTTATGTTGCACAAAATTCATTGTCCCCCATATCAAGGCCATAGAGGTATTATTTCTACTTTGTGTATATTAGTTGAAGATTTTTATTAGCCACAGATGAAATCTAAAGTTTTCAACTTTGTATCTAAGTGTTTGATTTGTCAAAGAGTTAAGCGACACCATGGTAAGTAGTATGGTTTATTAATATCTTTACCGATTCCTGAGACTGACCATGGGAATATATTTCAATGGATTTTATAACTAGTTTGCCTAATACCCAAGCTAATCATGATATACTTTGGACTATTGTAGATCGATTTAGCAAACAAGCATATTTCATTCCATGCAAAAAAACATTAATTGCATCTCAAGCTGCTCAATTGTTTTTGAAAACTGTTTTCACTAACCATGGTTTGCCAAAAGTTATTATTTTAGATTATGATTTTAGATTTTGCAATAATTTTTAGATTACATTATTTGCTAATTTAGGTACAAATATTGATTTCTCATCTGTATTTCATCCTAAAACAAATGGACAAAAGAAAGCTACTAACATTATAATTTTAGATCTTTTACATGCATACACAATTTCAAAACCACAAACATGGGATACATATTTACATTTACTTCAATTTCCATACAATAATATACTACATACAGCTACACAAAAAGCACCTTTTGAAATCATTTATGGACATAGATTGCCTACAACTGTTACATCATTGTCAAACAAAGTTAAAGCTGCTGATGATATTGCCAATATACATGCTACAATTTTTATTGAAGTCAAAGACATGATTGCGAAAGCCCAGCAATCATACACAAAACAAGCTAACAAGAAAAGAAAAGCTATGAGTTTCAAAGTTGATGATTATGTTTGGTTATGCATTAAAAAGAGAAGATTACAAAGTGTTGAGAAACACCATATTGTTAAGTTAGCCTCTAGATTTTATGGACCTTTCAAAATCATTCACAAAATCAATGACAATGCATTTAAATTAGAACTACCCCAACACTAGAAAATCCACAATACTTTTCATATCAGTTTGTTACGACCTTTTAGAGGCCAATTACATGTTCACTATGTCTATGAAAACCCTCCTTTGTTAGAAGAAGAAACTGAAATCCTTGAACCTGAAACTATTCTAGACACTGATTTTCTGACCACTAGAATTGGTCGTAGATACTCTAGATGTTTTGTTAAGTTTAAAAATCATTCTATTGAAGAGGCCCAATGGATGCACGCTATCAAAGGGGTTTTTGTCGAAAAGTTGAATCCACCGGGGATCAGAAGTAGAAGGAAGTAGAGATAGGAGATGGAAGAGAAGATAGAGAATGCCCAAGTGGTAAACACAACAAAAACAAATCATAATGAATTGATTCAATATGTATTGAAAGAACCTGGAATCTTTGCACTACTCAGAAACAATCTCCAGGCATTAGTTTTCCTGGAGCTCCTTCATAGACCAAAAACATGGATTTAAAAAATCAGCTCTTTCTCTGCTGCTCGGAACCCAAATCTGATGGCTCTATTGGCTCCGAAAGGGGGATAAAACCCTAGGACACCTAGTTTTCTTTCAGTTCAATTTGCAGTTTTCAGCCTGTTTATAGTGATCGTGACGCTCGCGATTTCGTCAATTTGTCTTTTTTATGAAAAATCTCCTAATTGGCTGAAAAAGCAGCTAGCTTTTTGCATGCCATCCTAATCTAGAAGCTTTTTCTAACTTTTTTGGATTTTTACAATAAATAGTATCAAAACTAGACTAAAATTATCTAAAAATCTAGTATTTTTGGATAATCCATGCAACTCACACTAGTACTAATGGCTCAGATCACATTGACTCTCTAGATCAATAGAGAAGTCGGATGATGATGCATTCCATACTTTTTCACACTGTGTCCTCATAACATCATGACATCCACCCTCTCTTATCTTGCACATCCTCCGGTATGCGCCAAAATTCTAGTTGTCACTAGATTCTGAGTTCTCCTTATCCTCTACAACCATATCCTTTACTTCTTCATCTTCCATATCTTCATGGCTAGCCCCTATATCATGGCCATTATTTTCTTCCAATTCTGGCAACTCATAGGCAGTAGATTCCCGCCTTTTGAATAATTTGATTCTTTTCCCTACTATTGGAAGTTTTATGGCTGTCCCATCTAGCTCATTTAATGCATAAGTAGCATTATCAAACACCTGTCTTATCACATAGGGTCCAAACCATCTTTTGGAAACTTTACACATGGCACTATGCTGGTTATCTAAACTACTATCATAAACTAATACTCAATCCCCATCTTGTATGGTTCTTGGTCTCAGTCTATGTCTTTTGGCAAACCATTTCTTGTTCTGTATCCTTGTTGCCCTTAACTTTGTAGTTGCTACCTCTATGTCTTCTGACTTTCTTTCCAACTGTCTAATGTGTAAGGCCAACAACTCCTCTCGATTCAACTCCTCCTCCCAAGGTAACACACTCCATGTGACTGTCATCTCTTCTATCGGCATGACAGGTTTTTGACCATACATCAATTCTGCAGGCATATATCCTATAACAGGACTATGAGTTGTTCTGTCAGCCCACAAAGCATAAGGGACCAATCGTGGCCACTCTTTTATCTTCTCTCCACATGCTTTTGCCAATGCCTTCACAATAGGTGGATGACATGTTTCACTTTTGCCATTTCCTTTAGGGTTATAGGCTGAAGTTAAAGCAAGCTTTATCCCCAACTGTGCAAAGAAATCATGAGCTTCATCTGCATCCAATCCACCCATATATGCTGTAATTTTTCCCACACAGCCATATCGACAAAAGATCTCTTCTAAGAGAAAAGTACATACGGCATTTGTCGTCTTAGTATGTAGAGCTCTCCCTTCCACTTGATTAGTCAAGTCTTCACGAGCAAGCACAAGATATCTCATTTGCCAAAGACCTGTAGGCATTGTGAACAAATCCACCACCCACTTAAAATGAAGAGACAATGGATATGTGGGTTGCAATCCATCTCGATGTCTCACAGTTGAATACATTTGACATGCCGTACATGTTTCCACAAAGTGAGCAACATCCTTATACATACCCTACCACCAATATCTTTCTTTGATCTTTGTAAAAGTATCCCAAACACCTCTATGACTAGCCCACAAGCTTCCATGAAATTCTTGCATTGCTTTTACTTGTGAAGCTCTGTCACCCAAAACTCGCAATGGCATATCCTGTTTCTTTTTAGCATGTTTCCATAAGTATCCACCTTTTAAGAAAAATCCATAGGCTTTCCTCTTGATCTTCTTAAACTCCTCATCTGACCATTCATCTCTCTTTGTTAATGTACTGAGATATTGACCAATTCTCAGCCACTCTCCTGCATATTTGTCTTCCAGAAACACTTCTACACAAGATGTAAAACATCTAAAGTGTCATCTCTTTGTTTTTCAAGCTTTTATTAATGCTATAGCAACACCTTGCATTGCTAAATTCACTCTTGCAACATCATTTTCAGCCATAAGAAAGTTATCTTCTTCCTCCTCATCCATCATCCCATCTTCATTCTCATAGCATGCTTGAGATAACATGTCTGCCACTGGGTTATCTCTTTCCGCAATATGCTGAAATTCAAGGTTCAAATATTTGATGCATGCAATCCACCGGAGCATAGCAATGTCCGAGGTAGCACAACTAGTAATCATACCCAATACCGGCAAACAATTAGTCTCACTGACTACATGAGCACCCATAAAATACTCCTTATCACATTTAAGGGATGTCACAATTCCCCATAATTCTCTTTTTACCTGTGGATATCTTCTCTGTCGTTCAGTCAATACTTTTGCACCAAAGCGTATTGTATATCTTTGCCCTTCCTCACAATCTTGCCCAATCGCCCATCCAATCCCGATTGGGCTTGTATCAACAGTAATAATGATAGGCTTTCCATGTGAATAGTCAATCTTTCTCAACGTTGGAGCAGATTTTAAGAGTTGCTTCAATTTCTTCATTGCTTTGTGATGCTTTCTTTCCCAATGAAAATTTTGACCTTTCCTTAGAAGCTAATAAAGAGCATCGGCTACATGTGCAAAGTGAGGAATCCATATCAAATAGAACACACATGCACCCAAGAATCTACGCATCTCTGATACATTCGTGCATACATCTTGCATTCTATCAATCCCATCTATTTTTGCTGGTGATGGCCTTTGCCCATAAGGCCCACATATATGCCCAACAATCAAAACCTCTTCAACTCCAAAGACAAACTTTTGTCCAGAAAGAGTTAAATGCACCTCTTCTAGACGTGTCAAAATCCTCTCACAATTCACAATATGATCTGCAACAAACTGTCTACATCCATGAGCATCCATTTCTTCATTCTTTTCATCCACTGCACACCCTTTGATTGGAACATCATCCAAGAAGGGCATAGTCAATTGTGATATAAAATCCATGAGTACCCTATTCATAGCATTTGTCATGTGTGCCACTGAGTTTGTTACACCCTGTGGGAGAGTACACATCCATACTAACCCCAAATGTCAAGATTGTGGGAGAGAAGGAAGGAGTCTCGCTTGAAGCTTTCTTGCTTGCACAATGGGGGAAGACACACAAGGGTGGAGGCTGAAAACAGTTTTCCTCTTCTTAGTTGTGTAAGCCAAAAGAACTCAAGTACAAAGAAATAGAAGAACCCTATATATGGGTCTCAAACCAAACTCAACTAACTAAGGTGGCATACTAACTGAGCCACGAACTAGAGTAGATAAGGATAGCTATCATGTAGCTATTATTCATGGGCGGTGTACCAACCGCGTCTGCAACTGACAAGTCGGTGACATATATACACAACGGTCACCCTGGCGTATCACGAGTGGAGCTCGATATCTCAACACTCCCCTCGAGCTCAATCCCAATTCCTGCACACCAAGCAGGTCTCTGAACTTGCGTAGCTTCTCTGCGCCCAATGCCTTCGTGAATATGTCAGCTACCTGATCCTCTGTGCTGACATAAACTAGATCAATAAGACCTAGTAAAACCCTCTCTCGCACATAGTGATAATGCACCTCAATGTGCTTTGTTCTAGCATGATAGACTGGGTTATTTGCCAAGTGTATACTACTCATGTTGTCACAATAAATGACAACTGGTCCATCTGTAGACTGATGCATATCATAAAGTAGCTTATGCAACCAAGCTACCTCACATGCAGCCATTGCTACACCCCTGTACTCAGCCTCTGTGCTCGACAAGGCAACTGTAGGCTGTTTCTTGCTGCTCCAAGTGATTGCAGCACTCCCAAAAGAGAACACATATCCACTGGTAGATCGTCTATCAGAAATACTACCAGCCCAATCAGCATCAGTGTATCCATGCAACTGTATCTGAACCCTAGTCTCATAAAATAGTCCATACTGCAATGTGGACTTCACATACCTGAGTATGCGTCTAGCCGCATCCAAATGTGGTTTCCTTAGAGCCTGCATAAACTGACTTACCAATCCAACAGCATAGCTCAAATCTGGCCTGGTAATAGTCATATAAATCAAACTTCCTACTATGCGTCTGTACATAGTAGGGTCTTCTAGAAGCTCACCTGCATCTGTGCTCAGCTTCACATTTTGCTCCAAAGGAACTGAAATAGGCTTACAGCCTGTCATCCCATATTTGGACAGCATGTCCAATCCATACTGCCTCTGCAAGAGCTGTATCCCACTTGGTGATCTAATCACCTCAATGCCCAAGAAATAACGCAGCTCTCCCAAATCCTTCATCTCAAACTTTTGCTTCAATAGCATTTTCACATGAAGGATATCTTCATCACTGTCACCTGTCATAATCAAATCATCAACATAAATGACAAGTAGCATAATACCTTTCTCTGTTTTTCTCACATAAAGTGAGAAATCTGCCTTGGAAATCTGAAAGCCAATAGTGACAAGATACTGTCCTATCTTGTCAGACCATGCTCTAGGTGCTTGCTTGAAGCCATACAAGGCTTTCTTCAACCTGCAAACAAACTCAGGATGAACAGCATGCACATAACCTGGTGGTTGCTCCATATAGACCTCTTCTTGCAAATCACCATGCAAGAAGGCATTCTTTACATCCATCTGATGTAAAGACCATCCCTTTGATGCAGCCATAGCAATGACTGCTCTTACAGTTGCCATCCTTGCAACTGGACTGAATGTTTCTTCATAGTCAATGCCATATGTTTGTGCATACCCCTTGACTACTAATCTTGCCTTGTATCTGTTCACAGAACCATCTACATTGTGCTTCACCTTATAAACCCACTTACAACCAATTGCATTCTTACCTTTAGGCAAAGGTACTAACTCCCATGTAGCATTTGCTTCCAAGGCATCCATTTCTTCATCCATGGCTTTCTCCCATTTTTCTTTTCCCATGGCTTGCTCAAAAGATGTGGGTTATGGTTCCTGTATCACTTTGACCATATATGCATAGTGAATGGCTGTAAATCCATCATATTTTAGCCTATCCACAGGATACCTAGCTCTCGTAGACCTGCGCAAAGTAGGTTCACTCCCAGGTGCTCTCAAAACATCCCTGGTCTTCCTTACTCCAGGTGTAACAATAGAAGGAATACCCAACTCATCATCAATGCTCTGTTCTAAGCCACTGGATTCACCATCCACATAAGAGTGACCTGCATTCACATCAAACATGGACTGATCAACCTTCTCTTTTCCTTTTCGTGATACCTGCATACCACTATTTGCATTACTTTGAGAAGATTCTCCTGATCTCAATCTGCCTGTCCATGGTGAAGAATGTGAACCACTACTAGAGGACGCTCCAGGTCCACTAATATTTTGTGACTGCTGCTGTGAATTTTGTGCAGCATTACCATTTTGTGCATCTACATCATCAATCACATTTACTGGTTTATACCAGCTACTCATCTCATCAAAAACAACATCTCTGCTCACTGTAAACTTACGAGTAGAAGGGTTATAGCATCTATACCCTTTTTGCTGCAGAGAGTAACCAATAAAGATGCACTTCTCAGCTTTTGGATCCAACTTGGATCTCAACTCATCTGGCACATGTACATAGGCAATGCAACCAAAAATTTTCAAATGAGAAATATCTGGTTTCCTACCAGTATACCTCTCCTCTGGAGTCATTCCATGTATTGCTGCAGTGGGAGTCCTGTTCATTATGTAGACTGCTGTAGCAACTGCTTCAGCCCAATAAAAATCTGGCAAGTCTTTTTCATTGAGCATGGCACAAGATACCTCTCCAATATGCCTGTTTTTCCTTTCTGCAATTCCATTTTGTTGTGGGGTATAACTGCATGAATATTGCTGCTTTATGCCATGCTCCTGCAAGAACTTTGCAAACTCATTTGAGAGGTACTCTCCCCCTCCATCTGACCTTAGGCATTTTATTTGCAGACCTGTTTCTTTTTCAGCCATAGCTTTAAGGGTTTTGAAATGCCCAAAAACTTCACTCTTCTTTTTCATAAAATACACCCAAACTTTTTTGCTATAGTCATCAATAAAAGTGACAAAATAATGACAGCCTCCAAGAGATGCAGCTTTAGTAGTCCACACATCAGAGTGGATTAATTCCAATGGCTTCTCACTCTCTTGAACATGTCTAGGAAATGGTTTCCTTGCCTGTTTTCCAAACTGACAGGCTTCACATACCTTATGCATTTCTGCAACCTTGAATTTTGGCAATCCTGCAACAATATTTTGGGCATGCATTGATTTAAGTCACTGTACATTAACATGACCAATGCGTTTATGCCAGATATCAATATCTGCAACTACACCGGTCCCATGTGCAAACATTGCTGCACTCAATTCAGACATGTCTGCATCCAATGTAAACATTCTGCCCTTCTTCTTTCCTTTTGCTATCAAGCGACCTTTATTTTTCATATCCTCAACAAAGCATCCATGAGGATTAAATCTGACCTGCAAGCCCTGTTCAACCATTTGACCAACAGAAACCAGATTCTTGGTGATATTCGGGACATGAAATACATCGGATAGGTATTTCTTTTTCCCATCCTGCATAGACAAGGGAATTTTTCCAATCTGCACAATAGGATGTGCAGTATCATCACCAGTCTCCACAAATCCTGGTTTTTCCATTTTCCTTGCATCCTCCATCCATTCTGCATGACCTGTCATGTGGTTTGATGCACCTGAGTCAACATACCATACATCATTGCTTTCTTCTGCATTTGTCATAGAATTGTTCATGTGCTGCACCATAAATAGATGCTCATTTCTGTCATCACCCTGTCTACTAGAGGATGCATAATTTCCTTGTTGCAGTTTTCCATTCACGATGTCATTCTGCTTTTTATAGCAGTCTTTAGCCATATGACCCATTTTACCACAATAGTAGCATTCAACATTACTGTTTGCATTTTGGCCTCTTTGCCATCCACCACGACCTCTTTGGCTCCCCCTGCCTCTAGAGTTACCACGTCCTCCTCCATAGGACTGGTTTTCTTAAGTTTGCTGCATATTCTGATTTCTACCACGGCCTCCATATCGGCCTCCTCTACCTCTGCCTCTATCTCTTCCAGCATTTGAGTAGAAGACAGCTTCTTTTGAAGTTCCTCCTGAAGAAGATGCACCACCATTTCTTTGCTCCTCAGAAATTAGAAGAGCAATCAGCTCCTCAAAATCAGAAAATCTTTCACGAACTGAAATGGATGTCCGAAACTGTGCATAATCCTTTCCTAGACCATTCAAGGTCACAGAAACTAAATCATCATCTTTCACTGGTGACCCAATGGAAGCAAGTGCATCTGCAATCTTCTTCACCTTCATGTGGTAGTCGTTGATGCTCATATTTTCTCTTTGCACATTGTGCAACTCTTGCTTGAGCTGCATTTTCCTGGCTTGCGTATTTGTGCTATACATTTTTGACAAAGTATCCCATGCCTCCTTTGGCGTACTTGCATCCTGAATATGCACAATCATAGAGTCTGAAATGCTGATAGACAGCCAATACATAACTTTCCTGGCTCTCTCATGCCATGCTTTAAATGCCTGCATTTGCTATTGATTGGGAACATCAGGAAGAACTGGTTCTTCTTCATTTCCTGCAACAAATTCCCAATATCCTTTTCCCATAAGGAAATTCGTCATTCTAAACTTCCATGCTTGGAAGTTGTTCTTGTCAAGCTTTTCAGTGACAATCTATGAAAGAGAATCAGATGCCATTACAAACGACTGCAAAAAATTCTGTCACTGCAAAAACCACAGCTTCACCCTCACAAGGGAAAATCTGCAAAACTGGCGAAAGTGGAATTTGACCACACAGTCACTTCCTAGTGACGATTTTGCATCAACAGGCAACAGGGATGATTCTGTAACTCCCAATGTCTCTGCGCACAAGCATACAATGCAATTTTTACAGTAACTATTCACCGACCTGTAGAACAGTGGCTGCACAGCATAAAACTGGGCCTTTTTCTGAGTGTGTGCAGAAAACTTCCGCCTCCAAAACAGGCCCCGAAATGGCCTCAAATTAAAAAAATAGGGTCGCAAAGAGCTAAAGCTCTTACCCACAGCATATACTGCCCTCTTGCTTCACCGCGAAGGGCATCTCAACCTAAGACAATGCACTCCTGCACTTTCCGGCTGTGCTACCTGCAGAGATCTGCTCCCAAAACAGAAAATGAAAGCAACACTGCTCCTCTTACCAGAACACCGCGAGCTTGGCTTGCTTTCTTGAGCTCCTTACCACGAACAAGGCTCTGATACCATGTCAAGATTATGGGAGAGAAGGAAGGAGTCTCGCTTGAAGCTTTCTTGCTTGCACAATGGGGGAAGACACACAAGGGTGGAGGCTGAAAACAATTTTCCTCTTCTTAGTTGTGTAAGCCAAAAGAACTCAAGTACAAAGAAATTTTAGAACCCTATATATGGGTCTCAAACCAAACTCAACTAACTAAGGTGGCATACTAACTGAGCCACGAACTAGAGTAGATAAGGATAGCTATCATGTAGCTATTATTCATGGGCGGTGTACCAACTGCGTCTGCAACTGACAAGTCGGTGACATAAATACACAACGGTCACCCTGGCGTATCACGAGTGGAGCTCGATATCTCAACACCAAAGGAGTCTTCATGGTTGTGATATCCCTGCTTTCAATTGCAAGCTGAAACTGATCATATCCCAAGTAAAGATCACCCAAAGAATAGATCACTCTGCCTACAAAATCCTCTGCAAATTCATCAACCACAGGACCTGCACCCACATTTTTTATGGTCACTTTATTGATCGGTAGTATGTCTTGAATAAATCTCAAAGCCCCATTCTTTTCGGGCACAGTAAACCAACGATTTGAGTACAGGGCTGAAGAAGGCTTCAATATCTTCATGCGAATCTTTTCATTTAGAAAATCCATCAACTTTGGCAAGCTTTAGGCACTGGAATAGGCCTGAAGTTCCATGGTACATGTGGCACAATAAATATGACCATAGGAGAGACAACATTTGGATCCACACAACCTATTTCACTTGGTTGAAATGTAAATGCCTTCCCATGTCTAGCCAACATCTGCATAAAATAGTTTCTCTCAGCAAGCAAAAGAAACCTTTCTGCACCAACTTTCAATTCCTGTAATGTTTCAAATGTAAACTGATGACCTATATCTTTAAGATCCCGTAAGCTTGGCTGCCTTGACACTTTTCCATACATAACCTCACTCTCTGGTGGAAGTGGCAAAGCAATTGGTTTCACCTTTTTTTCTTTGTCTCCACAAGTGCTTCACCCATTGTAATCCTTCCTGCTGAGCAAACAATGCTATAACATCATACATATCCAAAGAACATACTGACAACACTCTGTTTTCAGCCTCATTTTCTACATGTATAGTTGCTGAAATTTCAGCCATAGTGTCAGTAATATTCAACCCATAAAATATGCCTGAAATGCCATCATTTTGAGCTAACAGTCCCAATGCTCTTAGTTTCTTAATAGCATGTTTCATAGATATGCGTTCAGCCCTACACATAGGCTTAAACCAACATAAACTATTTGCTGTAAACTGAGAATTACCAATAGTAAATACATGCTTCATTTCATCAAGAGGCGAGTACACCCTTTGAACAGCACTACTGTAGCCCCGCATTACAGTATTGCTTAATGAAAATCCAGGTCTTTGAATTCCCTTGCATTTGGAACCAAAGGAGACTCTCGAAGCGTATCATGATTTCTAGGATGATTAACACAAACAATAAGAAATTGGACTGCTTTTCTCCCATCCTTGCTTCTGACTCTTGCATAAGCAAAACCATCATGAAGCACCTTTGTTTCCATACGCACACCTGTAATATAGGGCTATCCCAAAATCCCTGCATATGAGGAATTATCTTGCACAAAGAAGTGTTGCTCTTCCTGTACATCACCAATTGTCACTTTTACATTAGGACATGTAGCATAGATCTCCCTTGAAGAATTATTTGCAGCCCTCATACACCAACCATGATCAATGTCCACAAGCCATGCACCATTTTCATACAATCCCCGCTCAATGACATTTATCTCAGACCCATGGTCAAGTAAAGCAACACAAGGAGTTTCACGCTCCCCTATTTTCACTACCGTTTTAGTGGTAGCTCTAGCCCAATGATTTCTTGTGTACTGACTTCAAGAAATAAATCCTAGAGTCTCTTCTCCATATTGTTGCATTTGCCTTACTCCACCATGCATATTGCTACAAGACAATGCATTTTTAGCCACTTTCTTCTCTTTTCCACATGTTGTCCATTGATTAGTAGCATCTTGCATAGACAATCTTGTACTTACTTCATGCTCATATTCAGCCCGAATACCCAACAAACCAATTTCCTCTTCAAATTGTAGCAATGCATTAGTGGTATCACCAAGAAACTGACGCTTCCTTTTAATTATGTCAATGATCTCATCATGAAATTCTCGCTTGGCAATGCCAAGCACCTCTCCTAAGGTAAATTCCACCTTTCTGTTTAAGATCCGTTCTTCAAGAACCTTCTTAAGATCTGTGGCTGTCTCAATGTCAGATTGCAACTTATATCCTACCTACTTGCCCTCTTTTTGCCCTCTTGTTTATTATCATGTTTTTGCTCTTGACTGACCTCTTCCATAACATGCTCGGGAGGTGGCTGATTTGCAGCTTTAGGCTGATCCACACTTCTTCTTGTCATTCTTTTAGATGTCCCTGCAATATCTTCATCTCTTTTTCATTTTTCTTCCACAAGTACATTCATGTTTTGTACCTTTGCTAAATATGCATACATTGAATATGCATCTACCAGTGATTCCCAACTAGTTATGCCACGAATGTCTTGCCCTGCATGAGTCATTTCACTATCAGTGACCTTTCTCTTTTGAGCTGCATGTAAAGCATGTGTCCATATTTCAGCCTTTGGACCAACCATCACTTGGCCATGCATTCTATCCAATTATAGACCAAAAGTAGAAGCATGTACCACCGCATAAGCATTTCGGACAGCCAAGTCTTCCAACAAATTTTCATACCTCCCTTTCCACAATTCAAAGCAAGAGGCAACCCCATTTCTTGTGCATGGATCTTGCCATCTTTCCAAAATATAAGCTGTCGTGCCAAGGCCTCCTGATAGGCAGCACAAGCATTTCTCTCATGCTGCAAATTGTCACACCACATACATCTTTTTCCAGGCTTAGGGGCTGCTGCCCATTCCCTTTCCTCTTGTCTTTTTTCATCCAATTTTGCAACCTTCAATTGAAGATCCCACATCCTTTTGACCAATTCATCTAAGACATCTTCCCTAACAGAGGGAACAATAGCAGGTACAACCGTAGGGTTAGCCACAGAAGCGGGTAGCTTACTGGATACTTCAACTATCTTACTCGTAACAGTGGGTAAGCTAGAGACATGCAATCTTTCTCTTCTTCTATGCTTCTTCACAAGTGCAGTAGCAGCTTCCTTGACATGTCTCCACTCTATTTTCACCCGTCTCTATAGTCTGATCCTCCAGCAAATCATCAAGCTTCTCTTGAAGCTCAGGATCAGCTGCTTGTAGAAACAATTCAATTGTCTGACTTACAAGAGCTTGCTGTTCTGCGAGATCCAATTGCTCAAATCGACTTTCAAATTCTCTTAAAAATTCTGTAGCTAGAAAACCCTTATTGGGTTGTATAACCCACTCCTGAAAAGTCTTGCGCGTAATCAAACTGGTGTCCTCAATGTAAAATTATTCCCTGAGTGTCTTCTTGAAGGCTACCCAATCAGCATCCTACAAGTGTAATTCAATAATCCGTGTTTTCAGTTCATGAACAGTAACACGTACAAAATACCGGCTCCATGCAGATTGAGCCACTCCAAAGAATTCCATCTTTTGAGCATAGGTATGTACATATACAGATACATTCCTGCCATTGAAAAACTTCACCTCCGCTCAACTGCTTGCAAAGCATTCATCACAACACTTTCTGTTTGAGCTGAAGCTTGCATCACCTGTTGTCGTTGTTGTACCTGCATAAGCATATTCATATTTTGCACCAACTATTGCAAAACATCATTGGAGAATGTATTCAAAGATTCTCCCATCTTGTCTTTCCTTCTTTTGACGACCTTTCACATCGGGTTTACCAATGTTAGAGGGGTTTTTGTCGAAATGTCAAATCCACCGGGGATTAGAAGTAGAAGGAAGTAGAGATAGGAGATGGAAGAGAAGATAGAGAATGCCCAAGTGGTAAACACAATTAAAAAAAATCACAATGAATTGATTCAATATGTATTGAAAGAACCTGGAATCTTTGCACTACTCAGAAACAATCTCTAGGCATTAGTTCTCCTGGAGCTCCTTCGTAGACTAAAAATGTGGATTTAAAAAATCAACTCTTTCTCTGCTGTCCAAAACCCAAATCTGATGGCTCCGTTGGCTCCGCAAGGGGGGTAAAACTACATGACACTTGCTCACGGATCTCCCAGATCACTCCTTCTTCTTTCAGTTCAATCTACTGTTTTCAGCCTGTTTACAGCGATCATGACATGTGTGATTTCATCAATCTGTATTTTTTATGAAAAATCTCCTAATTGGCTGAAAAAACAACTAGCTTTTTGCATGCCATCCTAATGTAGAAGCTTTTTCTAACTTTTTCGGATTTTTACAATAAATAGTATTAAAAATAGACTAAAATTATCCAAAAATCTAGTATTTTCGGATAATCCATGCAACTCACACTAGTACTAATGGCTCAAATCACATTGACTCTCTAGATCAATAGAGAAGTTGGATGATGATGCATTCCATACTTTTTCACACTGTCCTCATAACATCACGACAACGCCCATAATCTAAGTGCTTACCCCTCATTGCTTGCTCCACATTGAGCTAATAGCAATTGAGAACAATTGTTATCCCACCCCGAGGATATGATGCCACGAGGTATATTCCACGGTGGATTCCATGAGTTTTTATTCCACGGTGGATTCTATGATGTTTTGTGGTGGATTTCGTAAAACTATATTTATTTGTCGGGGCTCGTACACAAGGTGGATTCCTTGTGCGAGAAGTTGATGGGGACGCCTGTCTTTTTCAGGCGTCATGTTAATTTAATATGCACGTGGGTGACTCCACAGCGGGTAATTCCACAAAATACATATTTAAAGTAATGGACATTTATGATTTTAGAGTGCACTCCTATTAAATTAAGGTTAGGACAGAGTTCCAACCTATTTATTTATTTTGTAGCTAAATACTGCTAGGTATTCACTTTTGTCGATTTAATTTTATTATTTTCTAACAATTGTAAATGCTTCAATTGATGTGTAGAGCATGCGACGGTGGCGTCGGGAAGCACTAGGCGATAGCGTGTATTCAAATTATCTAAAAGAAATTATCATTTTTTATAGGCGCACGTCTTATAATTAAAGGCATGGCGCCAATATTTATTTAGGCGTGCTTATTTATTGAAGCGCTTGACAAATATTTATTATTTTGTATGCGCATGGGCATGCGGTTTAAATATTTCATTATGAAACATTATATTTGGGCACAGCTCGACTTTTGGGCCGCCCGACCGCTTTATTATTTATTTGGACAAAAGCAAACACAAAAGCTAAAGCATACTTATTATAAAATTGGGCTATTTTTGAGCTTTGAGATGAATACATTTATAAATACATGCCTTGTGAAGTGCTCACACAAGGCATGGGGGGAGATTGTACCCAATTTGTCTTTTTTCTTCATGCCGTGCAAGTCTATCTTCTTGCTTTTTGAGCTTAAGTAGAGTTATTTTGTTCTTGGGGATCTTCCAGCTCTCGCTACGTATGCATCTAGCATCCAATTTGCGCACCAATATACATGCACGCAATGAGCCCATAAACAAATACATTAGCAACATGCCTGTTGTCTTTTAATCCATCATAGTGGAAGTTGCTCTTGTTGTCACTTTCTTTCCCCACCCAACTCAAACAGAGCAGCACTAAAAGCATCAAGCCGTACAACATCCACAAGCACCTGGGGATTTCTTGTCAAAGTATAAGAAGAGATTACACTTTCGTATATCAAAGCATACAAAACATTCTCAAACTATGGAACATCACATCCATCATCCTTTGTATGCATATCCTCTAGCTTTTGAACCTTCTCATAGATTGCAAGCGTGTCCTATGTATCATGTGCATGCATCAATTCATCAATCTCTCCACTACATCAAGTAAGACATGAGGCTCATAGGCTTCTTCATAAGCACTCACAAAATCTACATCGACAATGTCCATTGCATCAGCTCAAGGCTCTTTCAAGGCATCCTCTCTATGGCTACTCAAAGCCTCAATAGTCTCAATATAGACATCCTCTGTATAGCTAATCTCAGTCTTAGTAGCAAGTAGTGTAATTTGAGTAAAATCCTGTGCCTCTTCAAACCTTCTAGCATCCTCTTCTTACATTAGTTTTTCATCCTCTTCCTGCAATCTGCTAGCATCCTCTTCCTACTTATCCAGTTCTTGCTTATAGAATGCAAGTAGCCTTTGACATGAAGCCAAAAGGTGTCTTGCAAAGTCTAGATCTCCATACCAAAGCTCAATCATCTACAAACTATAATCCAATACTTGTTGTACATCGTGTAGAGAAAGCATATTTGCATCCATGGAACCTGCCATATTCAAACCTAGAGAAGGTATGAAAAGCTAGGAGTTGGAACCGATGCATTTCAAGCAGGAAAGCTAGAGAAACTCTGGATTATAAACCCTATTAGACCCTGCAAACAAGTAACTCAAATTCATACTCTAGGCCATTAACTTTAACTCGATTTATCTCTTGGCAATTAGCCTTCAAGAGAAGTCCTAACTTTGGTCATACACATGAACTCAGTTAGCATAGATTAGATCCTGACATGGCAATAGAATCTGATTAACTGCATAGCTTTCTTCTCATGATTCAATTCACACTGACACAAGAGAACATCTCCAACAAAAACATCCAAGAAATCTTCTCCAACATCCAAAGTTTTGACTTTTTCCTATTCAGCAAGAACATAAGATGAAGCTTTGCCTCTCGTACATGCAAAGATCACTAGTTACCTAAGGAAATACATCACATTGAAGCTTGGAATTCAGTCAAGATAGAAGGAGAGGGACAAAATTAGGCCTTTAGAGTCTTGATACAAGTGAATAAGAAAGTGATGAAGGATCAAGAGGAGGATAAAGAGAGGTGTTGTCTAAAATAGTGGTTGTCAAGGCTGAAGATGTTGGCAGCTTTAGCTGAGCTCTATACTAATCTGCATCAATCATTTTTCCATGCCACGTTTGCAACTATGAAGCCCTTTTCTCAGGCAAAGTGGTGCACCGAAGGAACACCTGCACACTCCTTGAATTACCAGGATGACCTGGTTGACATAGATGTTACTCGTTAAACAAGCCATCAGCCACATACTATGAAACCTCCCTGCTCATGTTGATGTCAGTTAAGCGTCGTCTTCAAAGCTTGATACTATGGTTTAGCAGTAGCCTTATGAGCAATGGTGATAATAGAAGCTTGAATATCAACGGCTCCTGCTTCACACCGAGACTTGGCTTCCAGCATTTTCGGAACAAGTTGCAGGTTATCTTGAGTCTCACACAATGCCTCAGGCGTGATGATAGCAGTTGATCTCTTGAAGCTCACCATCCTGCTTGTGCAGATGGCCTGCATCTCGAAAACTTTCCATGTACCTGATGTGATGCTGATTAGTCTGATCTTTTTTCTTTTGTGTGATGGCGATCCCACCTCAGGGCTTTCTTTCTTAAGCTCTCTCCCTTCTTTTCTTTCTCCTCACATGGACTTCTCCCTTATATTAGGATGCGGCTCTCTTTATCTTCTCCGTAGGTGCAATAAGAGCTATTGCTCGATTTGTTTGGCACGATCGTCGCTGCTGCTAGCCATTTGGATGATGATGGCGAAGTTCTTCCTCCACTGTGTCTCTGTTTCCATCTCTCTTGTGAATTCCCTGTGAGAAGGCTAGTTTCCCACATGAAGCTGCCCCAAAGCATAAGTTCTTCCCCACACGCCATGCAGAGGTCCTCTTCCTCAACTGCCTTAAACTCATGACAACTTGCAACTTGTTGCAGAAACGCTAGAAGCCACGTCTCAGTGTGGCGCGAGGGCTCTTGATATTGAAGCTTCTATTATCAGTGCTGCTCATAAGGCTACTTCTAATCCATAGTAGCAAGCTTTGAAAATGGCGGTTAACTGACATCAACATGAGCAGGGAGGTTTCACCATATGTGGCTAACAGCTTGTTTAAAGAATGTCAATGAGGTCATCCTGGTAATTTGGAGAGTGTGCAAAAGTTCGTGCAGTGTGGCACCTTGCCTTATGATCCAAGAGGGGGTGCTTGGGCCAGCTACATAGTTATACGGAGGTCTATTACTTTGATCTATGATCGAGGAGGACGCTTGCTTATGCACATGATCAGAGAGAAGCTGATTGTTTGGGTGCTTGATCTAAGTGGTTGAACAAGTGGCACATCTGGGGATGTATAGGTTCGGAGGGGGTGGGTGTCATGAGGATTTTTGTTTTATGTCGAAACCCTCCAACCATACCATGCCTTGGAATATTATCATTTCATAGTTTTTGCAATCATAGCTTTTGGTGTAGATGCATTCTTAAGTGTGTAAAACAATAATGCACTAGCAAGTGCTTGGGATAATAATCGTACTTCTTGGAGTCTCAAGAGAAAGAGATTTATTGCACACCTTTGTCTTGACTCTAGCAACTTAGCTTTACTTATGAGCTTTATTACTAATTCAATTATTCCCTAGAAAAGCTTTCGCTTTAAGAGCCAAGGCTATGGATAGCCTTGACGATGCATGTTGAGGTGGAGATATTTTTTGGTGATATCAGAGAAAAGAAAGGGGAAAGCTCAAGCTCATACAATTGGATGTGGAGAGAGATATATGGGAAAAAGGGGTGATTAAGGCAGCCAAGTAAGAGGACCTTTGCATGGCATGTGTGGAACAACTTGTGCTTTAGGGGAGCTTTATGCAAGAAACCGGCGTGCTCATAGGGAATTGACAAGAGAGATGAAAACAAAGACACAATGGAAGAAGAACATTACCACCATTGGAGTCTCAAGAGAAAGAGATTTCTTGCATACCTTTGTCTTGACTTTGGCAACTTACCTTTACTTAACTAAGTTAGTTATTCCCTAGAAAATATTTAGCTTTGAGAGCTAAGGCTATGGACACCCCTTTAAGATGCTTGCTGAGGTGGAGAGCTTTTTTGGTGATATGATAGAAAAGAACAAGCTCATGTCACGTGTGGAAAGAGCTTTATGGAAAAAATACTGATTAGTCTGATCTTTTTTTTGTATGATGGCTACTCACACCTTGCAGCTTTCTTTCCTAAGCTCTCTCCCTTCTTTTCTTTCTCCTCACAAGGTCTTCTCCTTTATATTAGGATGTGGCTCTCCTCATCTTCTTCCCATGTGCATTAAGAGCTAATACTTAGTTTGTTTATCACGATTGTTGCTACTGCCAGCCATGTGGAGGATGATGGTGAAGTTCTTACTCCAACGTGTCTTTGTTTCTGCCTCTCTTGTCAATTCCTTGTGAGCAAGTTGGTTTCCTGCATAAAGCTCCCCCGGAGCATAAGTTCTTCCCCACATGCCATGTAGTGGTTCTCTTCCTTGGATGCCTTAATCATCCCTTTCTCCCATAAAGCTCTCTCCACATGTGACATGAGCTTGAGCTTTCCCCTTTCTTTTCTCTCATATCACCAAAAACACTCTCCACCTTAACATGCATCTTCAAGACTATCCATAGCCTTAGCTCTCAAAGCAAAAGCTATTCTAGGGACTAACTGACTTAGTAATAAAGCTCCTAAGTGAAGCTGAGTTGCCAAAGTCAAGACAGAGGTGTGCAATAAATCTCTTTCTCTTGAGACTCCAAGAAGTGCGATTATTATCCCAAGCACTTGCTAGTGCATTATTGCTTTACACATTGAAAAGTGCATCTATGCTAAGAGCTATGATAGCAAAAACTATGAACTGATAAGGCTCCAAAGAATGGTATGGTTGGAGGGTTTTGATGCTAGATAAAAATTCTCATGACACCCATCCCTTCCAAACCTACACATTGCCCGGATGTGCCACCTATGCAACCACTTGGGTCAAACACCCAAATAATCATCTTCTCTCTGATCATGTGCATAAGCAATCATCCTCTCAGATCATAGATCAAAGTAAGAGATCTCTATATAACTGTGTAGCTAGCCTAAGTACCCCCTCTTCGATCATAAGGCATGGGGTGTGGGTCTCACACACATGAAGATTTTTACCCTCCATATACATGCTTGTAATGGGCTCATGAATAAATACATAGCAACATCCTTGCTCTCTTTTAATCCATCGCAATGAAAGCTACTCCTGTTGCTACTTTGTTGCCACAACCAACTCAATCAGAGTAGCACTAAAAGCATCAAGGAATACAGCATCCTAACACGCCTTTGGATCTTGGATCAAGGCATAAGGAGAGATCATACTTTCATTTGTTAAAGCATACAAAACATTCCCAAACTATGTAGCATCACATCCATCATCATATGTATGTATATCCTCCAAGTGTTGAACCTTCTCATAGACTGCAAGTATGTCCTGTGTTTCATGTGCATGCATCAATTCGTCAATCTCTCTATAATTCACTGTATCAAGTAGTAAGACATAAGCCTCATAGGATTCTATTAAAATGTAAATGTGGTGCTAGATGCACATATAACTGGATTCCATAAGTAAAGAGTAATGTGTATGTCCAAGCTAGAAAGCTATAAAACAATATACTTGCTCCACTATCAATCAAGTCTTCTTCATGCTATCATGGTCTTATTAGTATTCTTCTTCTTTCCCCCATAATCTCTCCTCTCTTACTCAATCATATTTTGTAACATGATATCAAAACTTCTTTCCTATAAGGTAGAGATGCATCCATTGCTGCACATGAAGTGAAGAAGCTCAAGACAAGGAGATGCTACTCAAGAAGTACGACACTAGGGATTGAAGCTTGCAAGGGTGTGTATTCAATAGGTATTGTGTTACATCTTCTTCATTTATTCATTGTTGATTTAAAAGGCCTCCATTTTCAATAAGAAGAAGCTTGCAAGGCCATTATAAAGGGATTGATTTAAGCTATGTTGGAATGAGGGTTCTTGCTGCCACATCCATTGCATAAAGGGGCTACCTAAAGCCCTTTCTTATGGGGGTTTTGTTGAGATATCGAGCTCCACTCATGATATGCCAGGGTGACCGTTGTGTATTTATGTCACCGACTTGTCAGTTGCAGATGTGGTTGGTATACCGCCCATGAATAATAGCTACATGACAGCTATCCTTATCTACTCTAGTTCATGGCTCAGTTAGTATGCCACCTTAGTTAGTTGAGTTTGGTTTGAGACCCATATATAGGGTTCTTCTATTTCTTTGTACTAGAGTTCTTTTGGCTTACACAAAACTAAGAAGAGGAAAACTGTTTTCAGCCTCTACCTTTGTGTGTATTTCCCCATTGTGCAAGCGAGAAAGCTACAAGTGAGACTCCTTCCTTCTCTCCCACAATCTTGACATGGTATCAGAGCCTTGTTCATGGTAAGGAGCTCAAGAAAGCAAGCCAAGCTTGCAGTGTTCTGGTAAGAGGACTAGTGTTGCTTTCATTTTTCTGGTTTGGGAACAAGTCTCTGCAGGTAGCACAGCCAGAAAGTGCAGGAGTGCATTGTCTCAGATTGAGACGCCCTTCGCGGTGTGGCAAGAGGGCAGTAAATGCTGCGGGAATAGCTTTAGCCCTTGGTATCCCTGTTTTTTTTTATTTGAGGCCATTTCGGGGCCTGTTTTGGAGGTGGAAGTTTTCTGCACGCACTCAAGAAAAGGCCCAGTTTTATGCTGTGCGACCATTGTTCTACAGGTCGGTGAAAAGTTACTGTAGAAATTGCATCGTATGCCTATGCGCAGAGACATTGGGAGTTACAGAATCATCCTTATTGCCTGTTGATGCAAAATCGTCACTAGGAAGTGACTGTGTGGTCAAGTACCACTTTCGTCAGTTTTGCGGATTTGCCCTTTTGAGGCTGAAGCTGTGTTTTTTGCAGTGACAGAATTTTTTGCAGTGTTCTGTAATGGCGTCTGATTCTCTTTCACAAATTGTCATTGAAAAGCTTGACAAGAACAACTTCCAAGCATGGAAGTTTAGAATGACGAATTTTCTTATGGGAAAAGGATATTGGAAATTTGTTGCAGGAAATGAAGAAGAACCAGTTCTTCCTGATGTTCCCAATCAACAGCAAATGCAGGTATTTAAAGCATGGCATGAGAGAGCCATAAAAGTTATGTACTGGCTGTCTATCAGTATTTCAGACTCTATGATTGTGCATATTCAGGATGCAAGTACGCCAAGGAAGGCATGGGATACTCTGTCAAAAATGTATAGCACAAATACGCAAGCCAGGAAAATGCAACTCAAGCAAGAGTTGCACAATGTGTAAAGAGAAAGTATGAGCATCAACGACTACCACATGAAGGTGAAGAAGATCGCAGATGCACTTGCTTCCATTGGGTCGCCAGTGGAAGATGATGATTTAGTTTCCGTGACCTTAAATGGTCTAGGAAAGGATAATGCACAATTCCGAACATCCATTTCCGTCCGTGAAAGATTTCCTAATTTTGAGGAGTTGATTGCTCTTCTAATTTCTAAGGAGCAGAGAAATGGTGGTGCATCTTCTTCAGGCGGAACTTCAAAAGAAGCTGTCTTCTACTCAAATGCTGGAAGAGGTAGAGGCAGAGGTAGAGCAGGCCGATCTGGAGGCCGTGGTAGAAATCAGAATATGCAGCAAACTCAAGAAAACCAGTCCTATGGAGGAGGATGTGGTAACTCTAGAGGCAGGGGGAGCCAAAGAGGTCATGGTGGATGGCAAAGATGTCAAAATGCAAACAGTAATGTTGAATGCTATTACTATGGTAAAATGGGCCATATGGCTAAAAACTGCTATAAAAAGCAGAATGACATCATGAATGGAAAATTGCAACAAGGGAATTATGCATCTTCTAGTAGACAGGGTGATGACAGAAATGAGCATTTGTTTATGGTATAGCACATGAACAATTCTGTGACAAGTGCAAAAGAAAGCAACGATGTATGGTATGTTGACTTAGATGCATCAAACCACATGATAGGTCATGTAGAATGGATGGAGGATGCAAGGAAAATGGAAAAATAGGATTTATGGAGACTGGTGATGATATTGCACATCCTATTGTGCAGATTGGAAAAATTCCTTTATCTATGCAGGATGGGAAAAAGAAATACCTGTCCGATGTATTTCATGTCGTGAATAGTGGGACAAAAGAGAGGTGACCCTCCCTCACTATCAAAGATCCCGAAGGGGTGCAACCAATCGACTTGGGGGGGCAACTTTTCCCACCTCTCGGTGATTCAGAGCCTGTGTAGGGAGCCTGTCATGCTGTTTTATCCCTCACATAGGTACATCGAGTGGAGAATTGAAGACTTGAGCATTTCCAAAGGCTCAAGTACTTTCAGTGGCAAAACAGGATAAAACAAGGAACATGACACTACAGGGCATTTACAGGTCCATACAAGTATAAACTTCATTATTGAAATACAAATACATGTACTACAGGGTACCCACAGGTCCTACTTAGCCTTCTACAAGGTTTGGTAGCCATTTTGGTTACTATCTTACCTTATAGGGTGGAAATAGGACATTCATTGGTTAAAACAGGGTACAGATCTGGACAGTTCAGACTCAAAGATTGAGTTGCACAATTTTCTATCCTAAACCTGTTATAGTGTATTATAGCTCATCTGAAAGAGGGCATTCTTGGCTTCAATTTGAACTAAAAAAGGGAATAGGAGTTCTCTAGCCCAAGTTATAGCCATTTTTTTGACAGAGGGTACTGCAGGAATGCACTATTATGGCAGAGCATAAGCGTAAAAATAAGATCGAGGATGATTATCCTCAGCAAATCAGAGATAATATATTGGATAATGGACCTCAAGAGAGCCTTGAAGAGCCCTAATGGATGAAAATGCAAATGGGATCTAAAGAAGCGAAGGACAAAGCTTATTCAAACAGTGAGCCTTAAGTTCCACTTCAGCCACCTAACCAAAATGGTCAAGGTCATGGAATTATTGGACAAAGATGCATCCCAAATAGCCAATACGAAGTAGGTGAGACTTCACAAAGGCATGATGACTATTTGGGTAGTTTGAATGGAGCCAACTCGGAAGCTTTTGGGCTGAATACTCAACTTTCTAGGGGTCCTCTACCAACAGGAAGATTGCATAATGGTTCTCAGCCACCTATTGGGAGATTTCCATCTCATTTTGGGGGTTCAATGCTTGGCACTCATGATCAGTCTATTTTGGGATAGCAACCATTTCATGAAAGGGAACTGAAAGACAAGATCATTTTGGCCAAGTTCAATGTTCAGTCATCTTTACCATTTGATTTAGAGGAGTGGATCTCCAAAATGGAAACTTACTTTGACATATTTCCCAGAACTGATGACATAAAGATTCATTTTGCATCCTTATACTTGGAGGGATTTGCACATACTTGGTGAAGGTATATTAAAAAGGAGAACATACTTGTAGAGAATTGGGAAGCTTTCAAGACATTAATGGCTGAAATCTTTGTCTCTCCTCTTGAAAATGAGAAATTGGCATGGAGATGGTATGGTTTGGAACAAAGAGGCCTAAGTGTAAGAGAGTACACTAACCAATTTCTCAACCTAACCATGTATGTAGAGAGCATCAGTGATGAGGCTAAGCTCCACAAGTATATGCATGGCTTAGAGCCATCTTTATCAGCTGATGTCATGGCACAAAACACCACTTCTCTTTTTAAAGCTATTGAACTTCTTGTGGAGCGCTATGGAAGGAAATATAGAAGAGAGTATTCATTTCAACCTGGTTTTGGATAGCCAAGGACTGTTTTAAAACAAAGACAAGTTGGCAACATTTATGGCAGCAATCATGCACCAACTAGAGGCTTAAGGGTGCCAACTTATCCACCGTTCAATGCTTCAAGACAAAGTAATTTCAGGACAGCAAGCAGTCCTAGAGTTGACTTCAAATAAGGGGATAGCAGGCCTAAATCCATTTCAGCCAACATGAATCCTAAGTCTATCCCTATGAATATCACGCACAAAAGGAAAGAAGAAGGGCAGAATGTTTACATTGGATGCAGACATGCCTGAATTGAGTGCAGCAATGTTCGCACATGGGACCGGTGTAGTTGCAGATATTGATATTTGGCATAAACACATTGGTCATGTTAATGTACAGTGACTTAAATCAATGCAGGCCCAAAATATTGTTGCAGGATTGCCTAAATTCAAGGTTGCAGAAATGCATAAGGTATGTGAAGCCTGTCAGTTTGGAAAACAAACAAGGAAACCATTTCCTAGACATGTTCAAGAGAGTAAGAAGCCATTGGAACTAATCCACTCTGATGTGTGGACTACTAAAGCTCCATCTCTTGGAGACTGTCATTATTTTGTCACTTTTATTGATGACTATAGCAAAAAAGTTTGGGTGTATTTTATGAAAAAGAAAAGTGAAGTTTTTGGGCATTTCAAAACTCTTAAAGCTATGGTTGAAAAAGAAACGTGCCTGCAAATAAAATGCCTAAGGTCAGATGGAGGGGGAGAGTTCCTCTTAAAAGAGTTTGCAAGGTTCCTGCAGGAGCATGGCATAAAGCAGGAATATTCATGCAGTTATACCCCACAACAAAATGAAATTGCAGAAAGGAAAAACAGGCATATTGGAGAGGTATCTCGTGCCATGCTTAATGAAAAAGACTTGCCAGATTTTTAGTGGGCTGAAGCAGTTGCTACAACAGTCTACATAATGAACAGGACTCCCACTGCAGCAATACATGGGATGACTCCAGAGGAGAGGTATACTGGTAGGAAACCGGATATTTCTCATTTGAAAATTTTTTGTTGCATTGCCTATGTTCATGTGCCAGATGAGTTGAGATCCAAGTTGGATCCAAAAGCTGAGAAGTGCATCTTTATTGGTTACTCTCTGCAGCAAAAAGGGTATAGATGCTATAACCCTTCTACTCGTAAGTTTACAGTGAGCAGAGATGTTATTTTTTATGAGATGAGTAGCTGGTATAAACTAGTAAATGTGATTGATAATGTAGATACACAAAATGGTAATGCTGCACAGAATTCACAGCAGCAGTCACAAGATATTAGTGGACCTGGAGCGTCCTCTAGCAGTGATTCACATTCTTTGCCATGGACAGGCAGATTGAGATCAGGAGAATCTTCTCAAAGCAATGCAGATAGTGGTATGCAGGTATTACGAAAAGGAAAAGAGAAGGTAGATCAGCCCATGTTTGATGTGAATGCAGGCCACTCTTATGTGGATGGTGAATCCAGTGGCTCAGAACAGAGCATTGATGATGAGTTGGGTATTCCTTCTATTGTTACACCTGGAGTAAGGAAGACCAGGGATGTTTTGAGAGTACCTGGGAGTGAATCTACTTTGCGCAGGTCTACCAGAGTTAGGTATCCTATGGATAGGCTGAAATATGATGGGTTTACAGCCATTTACTATGCATATATGGTCAAAGTGATACAGGAACCAGAACCCACTTCTTTTGAGCAAGACATGGGAAAAGAAAAATGGGAGAAAGCCATGGATGAAGAAATGGATGCCTTGGAAGCAAATGCTACATGGGAATCGGTACCTTTACCTAAAGATAAGAATGCAATTGGTTGTAAGTGGGTTTATAAGGTGAAACACAATGCAGATGGTTCTGTGAATAGATACAAGGCAAGATTAGTAGTCAAGGGGTATGCACAAACATATGGCATTGATTATGAAGAAACATTCAGTCCGGTTGCAAGGATGGCAACCGTAAGAGCAGTCATTGCTATGGCTGCATCAAAGGGATGGTCTTTACATCAGATGGATGTAAAGAATTTCTTCTTGCATGGTGATTTGCAAGAAGAGGTCTATATGGAGCAACCACCAGGTTATGTGCATGTTGTTCATCCTAAGTTTGTTTGCAGGTTGAAGAAAGCCTTGTATGGCTTGAAGCAAGCACCTGGAGCATGGTCTGACAAGATAGAACAGTATCTTCTCACTATTGGCTTTCAAATTTCCAAGGCAGATTTCTCACTTTATGTGAGAAAAACAGAGAAATGTATTATGCTACTTGTCATTTATGTTGATGATTTGATTATGACATGTGACAGTGATGAAGATATCCTTCATGTGAAAATGCTAATGAAGCAGAAGTTTGAGATGAAGGATTTGGGAGAGCTGCATTATTTCTTGGGCATTGAGGTGATTAGATCACCAAGTGGGATACAGCTCTTGCAGAGGCAGTATGGATTGGACATGCTATCCAAATATGGGATGACAGGCTGTAAGCCTATTTCAGTTCCTTTGGAGCAGAATGTGAAGCTGAGCGCAGATGCAAGTGAGCTTCTGGAAGACCCTACTATGTACAGACGCATAGTAGGAAGTTTGATTTATATGACTATTACCAGGCCAGATTTGAGTTATGCTGTTGGATTGGTAAGTCAGTTTATGCAAGCTCCAAGGAAACCGCATTTAGATGCAGCTAGACGCATACTCAAGTATGTGAAGTCAACATTGCAGTATGGACTATTTTATGAGACTGGGGTTCAGATACAGTTGCATGGATACACTGATGCTGATTGGGCTGGTAGTATTTCTGATAGACGATCTATTAGCGGATATGTGTTCTCTTTTGGAAGTGATGCAGTCACTTGGAGCAGCAAGAAACAGCCTACAGTTGCCTTGTCAAGCACAGAGGCTGAGTACAGGGGTGCAGCAATGGCTGCATGTGAGGTAGCTTGGTTGCATAAGCTACTTTATGATATGCATCAGCCTACAGATGGGCCAGTTGTCATTTATTGTGACAACATGAGTAGTATACACTTGGCAAATAACCCAGTCTATCATGCTAGAACAAAGCACATTGAGGTGCATTATCACTATGTGTGGGAGAGGGTTTTACTAGGTCTTATTGATCTAGTTTATGTCAGCACAAAGGATCAGGTAGCTGACATATTCACGAAGGCATTGGGTGCAGAGAAGCTGCGCAAGTTCAGAGACCTGCTTGGTGTGCAGGAATTGGGATTGAGCTCGAGGGGGAATGTTGAGATATCGAGCTCCACTTGTGATATGCCAGGGTGATCGTTGTGTATTTATGTCACCGACTTGTCAGTTGCAGATGCAGTTGGTACACCGCCCATGAATAATAGCTACATGACAGCTATCCTTATCTACTCTAGTTCGTGGCTCAGTTAGTATGCCACCTTAGTTAGTTGAGTTTGGTTTGAGACCCATATATAGGGTTCTTCTATTTCTCTGTACTAGAGTTTTTTTGGCTTACACAAAACTAAGAAGAGGAAAACTGTTTTCAGCCTCCATCTTTGTGTGTATTTTCCCATTGTGCAAGCGAGAAAGCTACAAGTGAGACTCCTTCCTTCTCTCCCACAATCTTGACAGGTTTTCAAAGCCTTGAGCTTAAAGAGTTTGCTTCTATCAAGATAAGGCTTGCTTAGCTAAGGGCAGCTTGTTGTTTAAGTTGAGAGTATACCTATCTTAATAGAGACATAAAATAGGAGAAGAAGAGAAAAGAGAGGGAGAGAGAGGAAATAAGAGAGAGAGAGAGGAAGAGGGAGAGGGAGGGAGAGGAAATGAGAGAGGGAGAGGGAGAGGGAGGGAGAGGAAGAGAGGGAAACATTAAACATAATAGGGAAAGAGAGAAAGAGAGGGAGAGGGAGAGGGAGAGGGAGGGAGAGGAAATAAGAGAGGGAGGGAGAGGAAAGAGAGGGAAACATTAAACATAATAGGGAAAAAGAGAAAGAGAGGGAGAGGGAGAGGGAGGGAGAGGAATGAGAGAAAGAGAGGGAGAGGGAGAGGGAGAGGGAGAGGAAATGAGAGAGGGAGAGGAAGAGAGAAAAGGAAATGAGACAAGGAGAGGAAGAGAGAAAAAACATTAAACATAATAGGGAAAGAGAGAAAGAGAGGGAGAGGGGGAGGGTGAGGGAGGGAGAGGAAATGAGAGAAAGAGAGGAAGAGAGACAAGAAAATGAGAGAGGGAGAGGGTGAGGGTGAGGGAGGGAGATGAAATGAGAGAGGGAGATAAAATAGAAAAAACATTAAACATAATAGGGGAAGAGAGAAAGAGAGGGAGAGGAAGAGAGAAAAGGAAATGAGAGAGGGAGAGGACAAAGAAAAAGAGAGAAAAAATATTAAACATAATAGGGAAAGAGAGAAAGAGAGGGAGAGGGAGAGGGAGAGGGAGAGAGAGAGAGAGAGAGAGAAGGGAGAGGTTGTTGTTTTCATGTTTGTAGTAGTAGTAGTAGTAGTAGTAGTTTTTTCTTCTTTTCTTGTTTATTGTAGTAGTAGTAGTAGTAGTAGTAGTAGTAGTAGTAGTAGTAGTAGTAATAGTAGTTGTTGTTATTGTTGTTGTTTTTTCTTCTTTTCTTGTTTATTATAGTGGTAGTGGTAGTGGTAGTGGTAGTCGTGGTCGTGGCCGTGGCCGTGGTTATTGTAGTAGTAGTAGTTGCTATTGTTGTTGTTTTTTCTTCTTTTCTTGTTTATTATAGTGGTAGTGGTAGTGATAGTGGTAGTGGTGGTGGTGGTCGTAGTCGTAGTCGTAGTCGTAGTCGTAGTCGTAGTCGTAGTCGTAGTCGTAGTCATAGTCGTAATCGTGGTCGTCAGCGTGGGCGTGGGCGTGGGCGTGATCGTAATCGTAGTCGTAGTCGTAGTCATAGTCGTAGTTGTGGTTGTCGTCATAGTCGTAGTTGTGGTCGTGGTTGTAGTCATAGTTGTAGTCATAGTCATAGTCATAGTCATGGTCATGGTCATGGTCGTGGTCATGGTCGTAGTCGTAGTCATAGTCATGGTCGTAGTCATAGTTGTCGTAATCGTAGTTGTAGTAGTAGTAGTGGTTTTCTTATTTGTTATTGTTGTTGTTGTTGTTGTTGTAGTAGTAATGTTTTTTTTTGTTTTCTTTTTTGTAGTAGTAGTAGTAGTAGTAGTAGAGAGAGATATATATTTTATTAAAGAAAATGAGAGAGGGGGAGGAAGAGAAAAAAGAAGAAGGAACGAGAGAGAGGGAATAAACACCAAAGAGGTGATGACGTGTCTAGGATTTGTCGTATCTATATTTTATATGCGATAACTAATTGAGTGTTTCAATGTACAAAAAAAAATATATAGTGCAGCATGGTTGCACAGACGACATTTTCACGTGGAGCGTATTGATACAACAGATTGTGGTATCATGGCAAGGTTCGAGCAAGAGAGCCGACAAGGAGCAACGGATCCAAACACAGTTATAGATGAGATGGAGTATTTTAGGAACTTGTAAAGTATTGTTATGGTGGATTACCGTAGCTTCTCCATGATACTATTCGATGTGCAGTGGTTCAAAGTGGTACTTAAAGGAGCTGGAGCAACAGTTCGACGAGGTCCATCTAGATTTCTCGAAATAGATTCTGAAAAAACATGGACGGATTTGCACGACACCTTTGTGTTATTGGCCCATTGTGAATAGGTGCATGAACTGATTTGTTTATTAATTGTATTGCGACATGGTACATGTCACAATAGTTAAATCTCTCTTGTACGTGATTGTGAACATGTAATCTTCTATCCAAACCCCCGACAACCTCGATGGTGGTATCTTATACCTTCAGCTCCCTGAAATGCGAGAGTATATGATCAAAGCAATGTTTCAAGCATATATGAGAACAATATGTAAATAGAGGGGTCGATATTGCAAGGGGTGGAGGCCATCGAAAGCTTGGAGCATGTAGAGGAGCCAGCATCGAGTAACAATGATGGAAATACAGGTGTCCAAGAAATCTTTGAGAATGAGGTGGACTCATCCTTTTGTGGTGACATGTCTACCGACCTTTCAGTTTATGCCAAGTTGTGTCAGGAGATTGACATGGGACCATAGGGTACTTCATACTTGGATCATCCACTTACTCAATTTGTTGACTAATCACTTATAAGGGTACATAAGATATGCATTTTAAGTAAGATTTTTTTAAAAGATTTATATTACTGTGCTTTGTATGATTTAAATTGATTATACTAACATCATTTTTTGTCTATGCAGGTGATATTTGTGGATACTTAGATCATCAGGATGAGTCAAGGGATGAACGATGAGGAGTTGCAGGATGTCTTCACATGCATGTCTCTAGATCAGATGGCAAGATTCAGAGACATGGTGGACTAGGAGCTGTCTCGGACATTGTTAGGTTGCTCTATTAAATCTACTTCGGTGCGATCAGATGCTTTAGCTTCGAGCAGATGAGGTCGACGCTCCAGACTTGGGCCAGACGGAGGGAGTGCCTCAAGGTCAAGGGGATGCTATAGAGATACGGATGCAGTGAGCCCACAGTTGGCTTGGAATATAGGTGCTACTCCTCGCTCTCGTGGCGGTTCCAGAGAGCCTGGCTCAGGTGGTTGTTGTGGAGGCACGGATGGTGTCTCCGTCTCGTCATTTTGTTGGAGTTGCGTCACCTCCGAGATTTGTCACATCTGTGGGGATATCTACTCTAGTTACTCCGGCTTTTTCTCATCAGTCGTCTGTAGATGGCACCCCTATGGGTGCTACTCCAATAGATACTACCCCGGTCAGTACACCAGATGTACAGGGATCTCCTAGATATGCCTGAGTGTGCACTACAAGATATAGACCTTATAGCGACGTTTAAAGCGACGAAAATACAAACAACAAAATTTACCCCCATCGTCGCAAAAAGCGTCGTTATTGACGACGCCATAGAATCGTCGCTATAACCGACGCATATAGCGACGCAAATAGCGACGGTTACAGAGAATTTGCGACGTTGATAGCGACGGCAATAGTGACGCGTGCAGTAAATTTGCGACGCAAATAGCGACGGTAACAGAGAAAAAAAAAATTTGTGGCAGGGCAGCAAGCTGCGCTGCCACATATAGCACTGTGTGCTGTATGAGAGCCATACAAAATAGTTTCTGCACTGCTTCATACAAAGCGTTTGCAAACAAAAAGAATGTATACTGAAATCATAAAACTGATGGATGAAATAAATACATGATATCGCATAAAATGCGATTGGTACAATCATAAAACAATATCACTAATACATGTTATATTTGTCTACATGGATCGGGCGACTAAAAACTAAAGGTATGTGAGCTCTAAGGATCCAAGGGCGAGCTACAAATCGTCGTCCCCCGAAAGCTCTTCCCGCTGTAAAGGAGCATCAAACGGATTCTGCAGAAAAAGAAACAACATATCAATCCACCATACAATAATGCATTCAAATACCTCATGGTAACTACGGACAAGAAAGATGAGTGACTTACTGGGCCGCCGCATCTATACAATCGGTCGATCAATGATCTGAGACCGTGCCTCTCCGCATATCGAGTCTCAAGGCCTTGCAGATAGCGATTTGTAATGGAGTGCTGCAAAGAAAACAAAATGCTAACTGTTAGAAACATGATTGTCAGTACAAAGAATATCTCAAAAAAACAAATAAGCAAAACAAAAGAGAATCTTACAAAGTCCTCCAAATATGTCCTGTGGCCGCAACTCCCAAGATGATGTACCGATCCGGCCTCGATTCGTGCCCTCGCCGCCTCCCGCTGCTGACTCCAACGTCCTGGCGAATTTGTAGCCTCCTCCCTCAGTCGGTGCCAGTCGTCTGCATCTAACCACTCGGGCTTTGGAGCCCCACTCTTGATTGCCTTGCGTGCGTCGGATCGTCTATGTGACATGTATGCACGCATGCAATCCATCATCTAGCCCGTAGAGAATCTATCCACTGCGGCTGGCACCGGGAACTCCTCGTGCAAGGATGCTACTATGTACTCCTTGCTCCCCTCCAGTATGTTCCTCCAATGATCCAGGACGTTGTGCCAAAAAACTTGTTGGCACAACTCCCTCATGCGAGCCATCACCCTCCTCCCCTCATCATTCATGATGATGGCTCCTGACCTGCCATCCACTAGGTATCCATAATCCCTAGGAGTGTGCCTTGTATGGGCCCTCTCCCATCTCCGTCCACGCTCCTGGGCATATCCAGGAGACCCCTGAACATCCGGTGTACCGACGGGGGTACCCTCTCCCGGAGTGCCACACAAAGGGGTGCCACCAAAAGGAGTGCCACCAGAGGGGGTGCCACTAAAAGGAGTGCCACCAAAAGGCGTGATATCTGCTGACGGCTGCGCAAAAGCCGGAGTAACTGGAGTGGACGTCCCCACAGGTGTGACAAATCTTGGAGGTGACCGAGCTCCAGCTGAACGACGAGACAGAGACACCGCATCCGTGTCTCCACAGCAGCACCCCCTGATCCTCCTGCAGTCGCAGTTCCTCCCTCTGGCCCAAGTCGCGAGCGTCGAGATCGTCTACTCGAAGCTGAAGCATCTAATCGCGCCGAAGCTGATCTAGCAGAGCGCCCTGACGAAGAACGAGACAGCTCCTGATCTGCTATCTCTCTGAATCTCGCGAGCTGATCAGGAGACATACGTGCCATCATCTCCTGAAACTCCTCATCGCTCATCCCTCGACTCATCCTGAAAATGTCGATACCTGCACAGATAAAAAATAATGTTAGAATAATCAATTTAAACTATACAAAGCACATTAATAAAATCATTTTTGAAAAATCCCTCTTAAAATGCATATCTTATCTACCTTTATGGAAGATCTAAACAACGAATTGAGTAATACAATTCTCCAAGAATGAAGTATTCTATGGTCCCATGTTAATCTCCTGACACAACTCTACATACACTGGAAGGTCGATAAACATGTCACCACAAAACAACGAGTCTGTCTCGTTCTCAAAAAATTCTACGACTTCTGTATTTCCATCACTGTTAGCCGATGCAGGCTCCAAGCTTGCGGTGGCCTCCACCCCTTGTAATTTCGATCCCTCTATTTGCATATTTTCTTCATCTATGCCTGGAACATCGCTTTGATCGTATACTCTCACACCTCGAGGAGTTGAAGGTATAACATACCACCATCGAGGTTGTCGGGGATTTGGATAGAAGATTACATGTTCACAAGCACTTACAAACCGTCTTCAAACCATTGTGACATAAACCATGTCGTATTACAATTAGCAAGCAAATGCCTAGTTGCACCTGTTCACAATGGGCCGACAACACAAAGGTGTCGCGCAAATCCATCCATTTTTTTTCAGAATCTATTTCGAGAAATCCAGATGGACCTCGTCGAACTGTTGTGCCAACTCCTCCAAGTACCACTTTGAACCACTGCACGTCGAATATTATCATGGAGAAGCTACGGTAATCCACGGTAATAATACTTTGCAAATTCCCAAAATACTCCATCTCATCCACAACCGTGTTCGGATCCGTTGCTCGTCGCCGGCTCTCTTGCTCAAACCTTGCCATGACACCACAGTCCATTGTGGAGCGCATTTTGTCAATACGCTCCACCCGAAAATGCCGTCTGCGCGACCACGCTGCACTATATATTTTGTACTGCACATTGAAACACTCAAATTAGATGTAGCAAGAAAATTTAGATACGACACATTCTAAACCCCTCATTACCTTTGGACTACATCCCCTCGAGAACTCCCACTCCTCCATTGAGACCTCTGTCCCTTCGCTGGATGCTGCGGTCAAGGCTCCATGCAACCATCGTGTTGACATAAACCGCGGCATCTCCTCCATGCCTTCGGGATATCGAATCGGTCGGTGATGCGTACTGCGTCGGAATTCAGCTCATGCTTCCTCTCGATCTTTTTTCTACCCCATTTCCAACCACCACATCTCCAATCAGCCTGTCATCGTCCTTCAGCGTCCATAGCATTTCATTGTCTGGTTCCACCGTTGGTAGCCATTGTGAGATATACACTAACGCCTCTGACACCAACCAACCTTCCGCCATGCTACCTTCCGGACGAGCTCGTTGTCGCACAAAGCCTTTCAGGGTTTTCATGAAGCACTCCAGGAAGAACATCCATCGCATATGGACAGGTCCAGCAATCTCCACTTCATCCACAAGATGCACAAGAAGGTGAACTTGTATCGTGAGCATGCTAGTGGGCAGGTATTTCTCAAAGAGACAGACCGTCTCAACTGCTCCTCGCCTTGCGGATTCAATAGAGGACGTCTTAATCTCTTTCTGTGAGATCCATTGCACCAAAGTCGACAGCTTGTAAATGGCCCCGCGAATTTCTGGAGTTAGGCATCCCGCGATCCCGATCGGTAGGACAAACTGCCACAAATGAGAAATCATTAAGAATAATGGTCACTTTTCAAATTTCAAAATGTCCACACTAATTAAAATCCATTCTGTTCACAAACCTGACATATCTTATGCCAATCATGGGATTTTAGCCCAGAAATCTGGTCATCTTTAGAAAATGCGGACCTGAGAGAACGCATCATACCCGTCGGAGTGCGGATAGACTTGATTACTTGCTTCACAATGCGCTCTTCTTTGGTAGACAAAACCCAGGGAGCGCGAGGAAGCTGCACTCCCCCTTCAGCACTCGACTGCGGCCAAAGCGCCTCCATCTTACCTACCTCCTTTAAATCCATTCGTGACCCTATAGTGTCTCTCTTTCCTGTGATGTGGTCCCATAGCAAGCTGCCCACATTTTTGAAAATATGCATGGGATCCAACAAGTGGTTGACCTGTAAGTGGGTCCAATATGGCAACTCATAGAAAACTGAGAACCGCCGCATTCCATTTGGATGTGAATCCGGGTTTACCATTTTCAGCTCGTACCAGCTTGCAGCGTTCATACGTGCTGGAGGTCGTCCAAGAAAACCTTCCCTGAGTTCATGATCCTCCGACAAGAAAGCAGCGTGTCCTTGATATACCATCTTCTTCATGGTTCGTGACCTTCGGGAGTCTAACTGTCGCCCACACAATGGACATGCATGATAACCTGAGGTAACGAGACCTGCAAGGCGATCCACGACCTAGTGAATACTTGATTGAATGAAATAAAATATAGATATTACCGGTGACAACAAAGGTCTGCTCACCTGAGCACTCTCCCAATCCCGGAAAGTCATGCATCGTCCACATGAGAATGGCTCGAATGTTGGCTGACCGCCGACCATCGCGCCTGCTCATATCTTGCACCATGACCCCCTCCTCCCACAAAATCTTAAGCTCATCGACTAATGGACGAAGATACACGTCCATATTTTTTACTTTGTAGCGGCCCGGGACGAGCAAGCTAAGGATGAGATGTCCTTTCTTCGTAGAAAGCCATGGAGGAATGTTGTAGTTGACAAGCACTATAGGCCACACACTGTAAGAAGTCGAGCGCAGACCGAATGGGTTCACACCATCCATGGCGAGACCGAGCCGAAGATTCCTTGGCTCTCGCGCAAAGCCTGGGAAGGTAGAGTCAATGTGGCTCCATGTGCGCGAATCTGCTGATATTCGTTGCACTCCATCCATGGACCTATTCTGCACATGCCACGTTGTCAAGCTTGCCATGGCAGACGTGCGAAACATGTGGTTTATGTGGGGGATGAGCGGAAAGTGTCTGAGGACTTTTTGAGGGATGGTCTGCCCTTGCAAGTCTTGTCGATACCTGTGAGCACCACACTTTGGGCATGTCTCCATAGTCTCGTATTCATCTCGAAACAATATGCAGTCGTTGATACATGCATGGATGTTATTGTAGTCCATGCCAAGCTTCCATAAAACATGTCGCGCATCATCACGAGACTAAGGCATGGTGTTTGCAGGTGGCAATATATGATATTTCAATAACCTGAAAAAATCATAAAACACCTTGAAAAATCTATCCATGTTTGCAATAATACTGTTTTTTAAAAAAACAATGAAGTCTGTGTGCAAGGTACCTGAATAACTCAGTCACACTCGTATCGCTCCAACCGTATTTTGCTTGCACACTTAAGAGTGCAAGCAATGTCTTCAACCAAGATACTCGGCACCCATCATATAATGGTATGGATGCTTCCTCTCTAAGCGGGTCAGATGTCTCAACATCCATGGGAATCAATGCATCGATCATTGCATCCATCTCAGGCTCCAAGATTGTAGGCAAGTCGGGAAGGTTGTCTGTCTCCTCTGGCATTGACGGTATAGATGGGCCTTGCGAGTGGTCAATTGGCTCCTGCAATCCATCCATCGCACGTCCACAAACTCTTATAATTGGCCGCAAAGGGTGCATTCCCCCTTGGGTTGAGACATCACCCCCCTGGATACAAAATTTACCAACAAGACCCAATCTTATTGTGTATGGTTTTCAATTAGCTTGAGAGTACAATGCATGAAAAATGCTAACTTCAAATTACCGTTTGCTGAAAGTCTGCAATCGCCTTATCAATGATCTCAGATTGAAACTCGCCAAATCGTCGTACGTGTTCTATAGACAATCGGCGTTTTCGTCTAATTGCCAACTTGCATTGAGAGCAAGGACATGGGACACGCTGATTAAGATACGACTCGCGGTCTTGAACAATAGGACCTTCTTCGTTTGCCATCTTATCTACATTACAGCAAACAAGGCTTAAATGGATAGCTTTATGGAGATGTACGTCAAGTTGCAAGTTGACCATAAACCTTGCATTGTATATAGTAGTCGAGAGATTTTCCGATGTTATATCTCGGCCTTGTATCATGCTCAACGATTTGTTTGTCCCGGTAGATAATTTTTTGTTATATCTCGGCTTTGAGTATAAGTAATCCATTTTAAAATTAATGCGCGCCATCTATGAAATTTTATAACTATAGTAATAAAATTTATTTCAATCAATTCTACTCATAGTCATAAGACCTGAGAGAAATTATCCTATACTCAATTTAAGGGTTTCTTCTTCTATAACAATAATTTTGGGTTCATTTTGATGAAGTACGTGGCCGTATGCAAAGCACATTGCATACCATTATCAATACGTATATTATCTTAAATTTCCTTCCCTTCCCTCTCCCTCTCTTTCTCTCCCTCTCCCTCTCTTCCTCTCTTTCTCTCACCCTCACCCTCTCCCTCTCGTTCTCTTTCTCTCCCTCTCTCATTTCCTCCCTCCCCCTCCCTCTCCCTCTCCCTCCCTCTTTCTCCTCTCCCTCTCCCTCACTCCCTCTCCCTCCCCCTCCCTCTTTCTCTCCCTCTCTCATTTCCTTCCCCTCCCCCTCCCTCTCCCTCTTCCTCTCCCTCTCCCTCTCTTTCTCTTTTTCTCCCTCTCCCTCTCTATCTCTCTTTCTCTCTCATTTCCTAAACAAGCAAAAAATAAAGTGATTTAAACATCCTCCAAGCAAAAGGGAGAGGGAGAGATACAATGCACTCTCCCTCTCTTTCTCTTTCTATCCCTCTCTCATTTCCTTCCCCTTCCTCTCCCTCTCACTCTCTTTCTCTCTCATTTCCTCTCCTAAACAAGCAAAAAATAAAGTGATTCAAACATTAAACAAGCAAAAGGGAGAGGGAGGGAGAGAGAGAATGCACTCTCCCTCCTTCTCCCTCTCTTTCTCTTTCTCTCCCTCTCCTATTTCCTCCCCCTCCCTCTCCCTCTCCCTCTATTTATCTTTCTCTTTCTTTCCCTCTCCCTCTCCCTCTCTTTCTCTCTTACTCTCTCGTTTCATCTCCTAAACAAGCAAAGAAGAAAGTAATTTAAACATTAAACAAGCAAAAGGGAGAGAGAGAGAGAATGCACTCTCCCTCTCTTTCTCTCCCTCTCTCTCCCTCTCCCTCTCCTTCTCTTTCATTTCCTCTCCTAAACAAACAAAAGAGAACGATTTAAACCTTCAACAAGTAAAAGAAAGAGACAGGGAGACTCACCAATGAGATATGGCGAGCGTGGGCGGCTTCTCTTTGCAACGAGGGCTCCTCCTCTCCTTCACGAACAACGACGGTGGCGGTGGCAGCGGCGGCGGCGGCGGCAAGTCTCTTCCTCCTCTTCTCTCACAAAGCCTTGGCTCTCTCCCTCGCTCTCTCCCTCGCTCTCGCTCTCAAAAGGCGAAGAAAACAAAATGAAAACGGCACTCTGGTTTCGGCCGCACTTTTTTTCCCTGCGGCGTCGCAATTGACGTCGCTATATGCATCGCTATTTGCGACGCATATAGCGACACCAATTGCGACGCATATAGCGACGCCTATAGCGACGCCGATATCTGCCGTCGCTAATCGGCGTCGCTATTGCCCTATTCCCTTGTAGTGGTGGTCGCAGGTGGGAGAGGACCCATTTTAGGTATACCCCAGAGAGGTATGCCTATCTTGTAGATGATAGACAGGAGCCATCATCATGAATGATGAGGGGAGAAGGGTGATCGCTCACATGAGAGAGTTGTGCCAACAATTTTTTTGAATTAACTTCTTAAATCATTGAAGAAACATACCAGAGGGGAGCAAGGACTACATAGTAGCATCCTTGCATGAGGAGTTTCCAGTACCAACAACAGTAGATAGATTTTCTATGGGTTGGATGATGGAGTGCATGAGTGCATATATGTCACACAGATGATCGTACGCACGCAAGGCACTCAAGAGTAGGGCTGCAAAGCCCGAGTGGCTAGACGCGGATGACTGGCGCCAACTGAGGGAGGAGACTACAGATTCTCTAGGACATTGGAGTCAACAGCGTGAGGAGGCGAGGGCATGACTAGAGGCCAAAGTAGTCCATCATCTTGGAAGTAGCGGCCACAGGACATATCTGGAGAACTTTGTAAGTTTTTTTTTGTTTTGCTTGCTTATTTTTTTGCAATATCCTTTGTACTGATAATCGTGTTTTTAACAATTAGTATTTTGTTTCCTTTGTAGCACTCCATTACAAATCGCGATTTGACTGGCCTTGAGACTTGATATGTAGAGAGGCACAGTCTCACTGCATTGATCGACCGATTGTATAGACACAGCGGCCCTGTAAGTCACTCATCTTTCTTGTCTGTAGTTACCTTGTTTAATTAGAATGCATTATTGTATGGTAGACTGATGTGTAGTTGTTACTTTTTTTGCAGAGTCCGTTCGATGCTCCTTTGCAGCAGGACGAGCTTTCGGATGGTGAGGATCTATAGCTTGCCCTTGGATCCCTGGAGCTCACACACCCTTCTTTTTCTGTCACCTGATCTGCGTAGACATTTTCTATGTAGTAGTGATATATTGCCAAGATTGTACGAGTCGCTTTCATTATGCGATCATGTATTTATTTCATGTATCAGTGTTATGATTTAAGTACACTTTGTCTTTATTTACACAAGCATTGTGAAAGGTGAGAAGGATCAAAGCTTGCACTCGAGAGCTATGGCGGGAGAGTAAGAGCAAGAAAGAGACAGACAAGAAATGGGAACTCCAACAGTCGCAATGTGTGACCGGGCCTTCCTTTTATTCAAACTATCACTAAAAGAATAAATAATAAAGTGACAGTGACGGGCGCCTGCCACCTATAGTGTGCAGTGGCGGTGACTGTTAGTGTAATAATACACGGGTGGCTAGGCGGAGGCGCCTTTACCCCCAACAACCTCCCACTTAAAGCTGAATCTGCCCTAGTGAGGAGTGAAAAGAAAAAAGAAAAAGGAAAGTACAACATGTACACATGTACAATAGGATGAGGAAAAACGTCATCTCATCCCACGCCCATCAACCTCCTGAGGAAGGCAAAGCACTCTATAGAGAGGCTTTTCGTGAGCAAATCTGTAGGATTCTGGTCAATTGAGATCTTGACAAGGTCAACAGACTTGTCCTCAACGATCCCCATGTAAGAAAGCCATCTTGAAATCAATCTGGTATAAATCCAAGTAAAGCTGAGCAAACAAAGCCAAGACTAAGCGCAGAGTGTTTATCTTAACCACAGGAGAAAATACCTCATCAAAGTCCACACCATGATCCTGATTAAAACCCTTTGCTACCAATCTAGCCTTGTATACCGGCTTGGGGTGTCTAAGGGTACTTTTCAGCACACCCACTTGCATGGCAAAGCCTTCTTGCCTGTAGGCAAGGAAACCAAATCCCAAGTCTCATTCTTATGCAAGGATTCTATCTCAAACTGCATAGCCCTCTCCCAGGAGTGACTGTCACCCTTGCACATAGCCTCATCATAAGTGAAAGGCTCTCCTGCATATGTAACCAAGACATAATGCATCGAGGGCTGAAATCTATTAGGTGGATGTCTCTCTCTAGCAGACTATCTCATAGCAGGCTCTACTGCCTGCCCATCTACTTTTCCAACACCCTAACCGTGAGCATCTACTGGAGCTGTAGGCTATCCAACTGGCTATGTGGGAGCCCTCGACTCCTCCTGAAATATGACCCTGCGAATCTCAACAACTCTCTCAGGTTGCCTATGCACCTTGTCTTCATGGAAGACTACATCATGACTGCGGATGACTTTTCGCGCACCTGCGGATCCCAAAGACGGTAACCTATCTCGCCTGCATCCCCATAACCAAGGAAAATACATTTGACACTCTTAGGATCCAGCTTACTTCTCTTGTCCTTGGGCACATGGTAAAATGCCTCACATCCAAAGACACAGAGATGCACATAAGAGGGAGGTTTTCCAGTCCATACCTCCTCTACAACCTAGAAATCCAAACCACTAGAAGGTGATCTGTTTATGATATGCACAGTTGTACTAACTGCCTTGGCCCAAAAGCTCTGTGGTAGGCCTGCTTTGCTAAGCATACTGCGTACACGCTCCTCGATGGTTCTATTCATCCGCTCAGCCAAACCATTCTGGGGGGTGTAGGGGGCGGTCAACTAACGCTTAATACCCCTCTCATCACATAACTGCTCAAAATCACGTGAGACATACTCACCCCCATTATCTATCCTTAGGCATTTTAGCCTATATCCAGACTGGTTCTTAACCAATGCAAGCCATCTCTGAAACACAGCCAAGGCATCAGATTTCAGCTTAATGGGATAGGCCCAAACTTCTCGTGAAAAATCATCTATGAAAGTAACAAAATACTTTGCACCACTCATAGAGTGACAAGGCATGGGCCCAGAGACATCTGAATGTACCAATGCCAAGGGCTCACTCATGCATGGCCTACCAGACTTCTTATGCATAGACCTAGTCTGCCTACCATAAAGGCAATGCTCACATGAATCAAAACATGCATAATCAAGGGGCGGTAAGTACTGCAAACCAGAAAGCATTTTCATTCCCTTCAAAGACATATGGCCCAAATGGGCATGCCAAAGAGATACATGTGGGATAGAACCCACAAACAAAACATGATCAAGGGAAGAAGCGGATACAATCAAGGGATAGAGGCTGCCAGCCTTGGCACCTCTCGCAATCACAAGTCTGCCATGAGTGATCTTCCATGCAGAGTCTCCAAAAGATACATGATAACCTGCGTCATTAAGCCAGCTGACATGAGACTACGTGTCAAAGCAAGTACATGACGTACATCCTACATAACAAAACTGCTGCCAGAAGGAAACTGCAACCTAACATCACCAATGCCCACAATATCAAGAGAGATGTCATCACTCAAGCGCACAGAACCCGAAACAGTACGGTATGAATGAAACTACTCTCGGCAAGGTGTCACATGAAAGGATTTGTGGTGATGAAGGGCGATGAATTGATGCATCTTGCTACCTAGAGGATTTCTCTTGATATTGCTGATCAAAAAATAATTTTAAAATGGTAATTTGGGGGGCGTCGAAAAAATGGCGCCTCCCCCCTACACTCCCAATGTTTCATGCAATGGTGTTTTTTGGATCCCAAGCCACTAACTAAGGCTTAACCTTTATTTTAAACAAACTAGTTCAATTTTTTTTGTGTTCACACTCTCTACCAAGGGGTTTTTTCGATTTCAGAGGGGCAAACTAGCTTGGATTCGAGATTCGTCTGGATGACTGGCTTTGTGATGTCAAAATTTAAAAATGTGGCCACCATCATGCACTTTTTGGCTGCCAAACTATAGATCAATCATCCAATAATCTTTACAATTTCGGTAAAAACTCTCTTTATTATATTCGTTTAGCTGAAATATGAGTATGAACCTATCATAAAACTAGAAAAACCCAACACTATTTTAGAGTACTCTATGAAGCATGTATGGAGATTTGAAGGAAAAAAAACTTGACATTTGCTTGGATGAAAGGTTATATCTTGAAGCTCCCATAAACAATCTCACATCTCCTTTCTACAATATCTACTTGTTAATGAGTTGTACTAGTGATGGTCATAATTGTTTTTTAGGATATAATGCAATCTTGTTGTAGAGAAAGAAGTTTTGAGATTGAAGAATCACTTGTTAACAAAGCATAGAGATAAGTTGTTGCATGGTGAAAGTAAGCTAAGCTAGTACGCTTTTGCCTTTTATTAGCATTAACATATTAAGAAAATAGATGTATGATAAGAATTTTACAAATTAAATCATAAACTTTCCCAAATTATACATCAAGATTCCCAAAATCATAAGAATTTTACAAATTAAATCATAAAGTTTCCCAAATTTTAGATAACATTTAGATCTAGCTAGTTCACATGCAAAATTTATGCTAGTTAGCATGTCCATGGACATACTATTTGATAAAGGTTAATCTACTTTCAATGAGGTTCCACCTAATAATAAGAGTTATCTTAGAAGCATTGGTTACTTGAAGCACTGTAATGCACATAATTGTGAATTATAGAACTCTCTATATGCCTAGTATAATCTTCCCTATAAACTTGAAGCTTGTCAGTAAGATCCTCTAGAAGATCTTGAAGGTTGAAAGAAACATCCAACCTTACCTTGATATACTTGAACTTAGATAAAGTTCCTACTTTGTCAACAAAAGATTGATTTATTTGATTTCTATGATGTTTTGAGATTGAACTCCTTATTAATGAGGTCCTACTTTGTCAACAAAAATTCCATTCATTAATGAGATTCTATCCAATAAATAAGAGTTATCTTGGGAGCACTGGTTGCTTGAATTATTGTAACATACATAATTATCAATTGTAAGGCTCTTTATATATAATATAATTTTCCATAAAACTTGAAGCTTATCAATAAGATCCTCCATAAGCTCTTGAAGGTTGAAAGGAATATTCAACATTGCCTTGAAATCCTTGAACTTACATGAATTTATTTCTTTGTGAAAAAAGTCAAAAAGTATATAATTACTTATGATCTCCTCAATTCGGAATCATTCCTTCAGAGGATAGCCTCTTTTTTATCAATTTTTATCACAAATACTTGCATGTGCCATACAAAAAGTAAGGCTATTATAAAAAACACGAATTTCTTGGAGATAGACTACATAGTCATGAACTAAGATTGCATTTCATATAAGACAAGGGAGAAAAAGATAGAATGTTTGTAAGAAACACGAATTTCCTAGAGATAGACTATAGAGTCATGAACTAAAATCGTATTTCATAAGGCAAGGGAGAAAAAGCTAGATTGTTGTAAGAAACACAAATTTCTTAGAGATGAACTACATAGTCGTGAACTAAAATTGCATTTCGTAAGACAAGGAAGAGAGGGAGAAAAGCTAGATTTCAAGTATTAAATGGATCAAATCAAGAAACATTCAACATTGCCTTGAAATCCTTGAACTTAGATGAATTTGTTTCTTTGTGAAAAATTTCAAAAAACATTTAATTATTTATCTCCTCAATCAATTCATTCCTTTAGAGGATAGCCTCTTTTTTGTCAATTTTTATCACAAATACTTACATGTACTTTGTTTCTGTCCAACATAAAAACCTATACAAAAAATAAGACTATTGTAAGAAATGCAAATTTCTTGGAGATAGACTATAGAGTCATGAACTAAAATCTCATTTCATAAGACAACAGAGAAAAAGCTTAGATTGTTTGTAAGAAATATGAATTTATTGGAGATAGACTATAGAGTCATGAAGTAAAATTGCATTTGATAATGCAAGGGAGAAAAAGTTAGATTATTGTAAGAAACACGAATCTCTTAGAGACAAACTATAGAGTCATGAACTAAAATCACATTTCATAATATAAGGGAGAAAAAGTAGATTTCAAGTATTAAATGGATCAAATCAAGGAACATTTAACATTGTCTTGAAATCCTTGAACTTAGATGAATTTATTTCTTTGTGAAGAAAGTCAAAAGACATATAAATACTTATCTCCTCAATCAATTCATGTAAGAAGCTGGAAAGAATATATATTTTAGTGTGAAATTATTAATAATACCTTGTCACATTGACATAGAAATAAAAGGGGTGAGACATGTAAATTTTTACATATTTGGAATATTAATACATTTATTATATCTTACCTTATCTTTTTGTTCAGAACTTCTATGCTACTCTCTCTTCTTTCCTAACTTTCTAGTCTTTCTCTCTCCTTGTCACTTTTTTCTCTCTCCTCTACTGTTCTTTCTCTCACCTCTTAATTATCTCCTTGGCAAGTGACATTAGAGCATAAGCTTTTGATATTTTTGTTTTTCTCATTTTCAAACATATTCTCTCTAATTTTCCACCATTAAATCTTGGACAACATGTATAGGAGTTGCATGGCAAGCACTTGCAGGTGTTCTACTTAAATAAGAAATTAATATTGAAGCTCTAACAAAGGTCTTGAGCCAAACCGTAGCTAAAATGGCAACTCGTGTATCCATTACATACTATTTTGAAGGTATCTTGGTAAATTAGGGGCTAACCAGACTTAAGAGAGGAACAGAGTGTGGTTAGTTTTTAGAAAAGAGCTTCTTCTTCTTCCTATCTAATATCTCTATGGAACCTCAAGCCTTCAACTTCATCTTTCTTATGAATCTTATTTCTCTTGAAAAATGGATGGTATAGAAAGCTTCTAGGAATCAAACTCTATAGATTTTATACCATCTTGACCACCAAGGATAATGCCATGTGGATCAACACCCAAGCAGCCCAAAATTTGCACTAGTTGTTTTAGCCTTTTTCTTCATCATTTCTCCATCTCTTGGATAGCATTGATGCTTCTAAATCATCATTGGCATAGTATACTTCAAGTTTGTGATGTCTAGACTCCCAAATGAAGCTCTATTTATCATCCTTTTTCTCTCTTGAAACCCTAATTGTGTAGTCCATGGATAACTATGAAAGCTTCAATTCAAGCTTCAATTTCTCTCAAATCTCTTAAAGGTTCTTCATCATTTCAGCCTTGGGATTCATTCTAGTGAATATTACTTGAAGAAATTGCAAGGAATGAGCAAGGTTGGCCAAGATTCAACCTCAAGAGCTTCCATGGAGTCAAGATTTGGGGGAAACGGGTTCAATGCTTCAATCTTAAGCTTTTGAGGTTTGTATTTGGGGATCATTCAAGCCTTCATCAAGCTATGCGAGAGATATTTCTCTTCAATTCTTGATCTCTCTCATTAAACCAATTTCTAAGCTTCATCCATTTGATTGAGAGATTAAATAATTAAAAATTCTCCATCAAATCTCAACCCATCATTAGTTAATTCAACCCATTCATGGAGTGCATTGCTTACTTGATTCAAACAGTGAGTTAGAAGCTCTTGCTTGAGTTTTCAGCATTAAATTCAATCCCCTTTTGTTAAAGGCCAACTAATTGATTGAATTGATTACTCTAATCCAATGATTTGTTGATGATTATTTGATTCATGGTAAAATATATCATAATCCACAGTAAAGGGTAAGTTAGGAGCAATGAGTCATTGCATGGTAAGACCCTCTCCCTATTTATTTTGCCAAGTGGAAAAAAGAGGTGATTAAGGAAACCAAGAAAGAGGACCTATGCATGGTGTGTGGCAAAGAACTTATGATTTTGAGGAGTTTTATGCTAGAAACCAATGTGCTCAAAGGGAATTGACAAGAGAGATGGAAACAAATACATAATGGAGAAAGAACTTTTCCATCATCATCCAAATGGCTAGTAGAAGCAACAATGTTTACAAAGAAACAGATTTGTAGCTCTTATTGCACCTATGAAGAAGATGAAGAGAGTTGTATCCCAATATAAAGGAGAAGACTATGTGAGGAGAGAGAAAATAATGGAGAGAGCTTAGAAATGATCTTTGCATGTACGAGTAAAAGCTTCATCTTATGCTCTTGCTAAATAAGAAAATGGCCAAACTTTGGATATTGGAGAAGATTTCTTAGATGTTTTTGATGGAGATAGTCTCTTATGTCACTATGAAATGAATCATGAGAAGGAAGCTATGCAATTAATCAAATTGTATTGCCATGTCAACATCTAATCTATGTTGATTGAGTTTATGTGTGTATAACCAGAGTCAAAGTTCTCTTGAAGGCTAATTTCCAAGAGATAAATCGAGTTATAGCTAATTGCCTAGAGTATTTTGCATGAGTTTTGACTTACTTGTTTGCACGGTCTGATAGGGGCTATAATTCAGAGTTTCTCTAGCTTCCCTTCTTGAAGTACATGGGTTCCAACTCTTGGCTAGCTATATCTTCTTCATCACAAGACCTCACATCTTTCTAGCCATCATGTGCACATATCTTTCATAATTTTGATGAACCCAATGTGAATAAGTAGGTGAAGGTTTGAAAAAGGCAAGTTCCATGGATACAATTTGTAGATGATTGAGCTTTAGCATGGAGATCTGGACTTTGCAAGACACCTTTTGGCTTCATGTCAAAGGCTACTTGCATTGTATAAGCAACAACTGGATAAACAGGAAAAGGATACTAGAAGATTGCAAGAAGATGATGAAAAATAGATGCAGGAAGAGGATGCTAAAAGGTTAGAGGAGGCACATGACACTACAAGATATAGGCCTTATACCGACGTTAAAAGCGACAAAAATGTAAATAAAAAAATTTTCCCCTATCGTCGCAAAAAGCATCGTTATTGGCGACGCCATAGAATAGTCGGTATTAGCATCGTTTTCAGCATCGGTATCAGCGTCGCAAATGGACGTTGATACTGACGCAAATAACGATGCTGATAACGACGCTTTGCGACGCTAATAACAATGCCAATAACGACCCGCATAGGTAAATTTACGACGCTAATAGCGACGGTAACAGGCACTATGTACTTTATTTGGGCCATACAAAATAGTTTCTGCACTGTGTACAATATGTTGGGGGTAAAGGCGCCTCTGTCTAGCCGCCCGTATATTACTACACTGATAGTCATCGCCACTGCACACTACAAGTGGTGGGCGCTCATCACCGTCACTTTATTATTTATTCTTTTAGTGACACTTTGAATAAAAGGAAGGTCTGGTCACACATCGTGACTGTTGGAGTTTCCATTTCTTGTCTCTCTCTTTCTTGCTCTTGCTCTCCCGCCATAGCTCTCGAGTGCAAGCTTCGATCCTTCTCACCTTTCAACTGGTATCAGAGCTTGGCTTCCTGACTCTTGAGCTTGGCTCGTGGCATTCTCAGCTTTGACTCCCCACTCGCACTGAGTCTCCTTTCGAGTAGCCATAGCTCATTCTCTTGAGCTCCTGTCACTCCCCGGCTTCCGGAGCTTCTTCCCAGCCTATTGAGGCACCATCAGGGCATTGACATTGAGGTATTGCTTCATTATTTTAGAGATTTATTTCAGTCCACAAGTCTAGGTAAACAGGGCAGCCACCATTGAAGCTTCCAATCTTCATATCTCTTTGCCACTAGTTGTGGGTTGTTAGAGGCTTGTTCCAAGGCCACTTTGGCTCATGTTTGAGCCCTCCAATCTCTCTAGACCTGCCACGTGGACCACATAAGCAGTAGGATCACCACGCAAATCTGCGCTTGATTCTTGACAGATCTCATTCAGCCACTTCAGCTCCAGCTTCAGCTTGGCATTAAGCACTTGTTTGGGCTCCATTTCAGGCTTTTTGCACATGTATTGATACTTGGCATTGATCCTTTGAGATTAGGCATTGGTTTGGTGGCTGAAAACAGTGTTTCAGAACTATTATAAACAATCTATAGACATTTGATGCTAGTGCTACATTCACAGTTTATGCCTATGCTTGTTTGGGCATGACTACATAACCGGTTTGATGCCTATTGCATCCCGATTGATTGGGGGATTGAAGCTACATGTCATGCTATGATTTTGGCCTGATTGTGGGGCTGGAAATACACATTTTATAATAGTAAATGCATCATGTTGAATACTCTTGGGCTGAAGCTATCTTTCATGCTTTGACATATGCCTATTGGTTCCGGGTGTATGTCTTGGGTTATGCTATGATGTATTGATCACCGAGGGACGACTTCGAGCTTGTCATTGGATCCAGATGCTTTTGGAATATTGAGCTTATTTCAACTTGCGCTTATTGACATCGGTCTATGCTTGGCAGTGGTCAGTGCTTTGACAGTTATATGCTCTTTGGGTACATGCTTACCCAACGCCTACAGCTTGATGCATTTGTCTTGGCACAGTATACCATGTACTTGCTGAGCTTTAGTGCTCTCTAAAGACTTGTCTTGGATTATCATTTGCTATTCTAGAATTTTGTATTGGATATCATATTGGTTGTCAGATATCTTTATTGGGATGTATGTCTTACTCATGGATGCTACCTACAGTTGCTTTGTAGCCGTCATGCTCTTGGGATGCTATTGAGGGATTGTCTTGGTTATCTATCTTTGGTACTTTGACTTCGTTTGATTGAGCTGTTGAGCTCGTTTATCCACCTTTTGTGCCAGTGGGAGCATCTTGTATGCTTGACCGACATTGAGCAGGAGGTTTATGCTATTTGAGCATTTTGCAGATACTTGAGACTTTGGGATCTCTTACACTTAAATATTGCATGGTTCATACACTGATATCTTGGAGTTGCTTTTGACCTTAGCTTGGGCTTTGCACTCTTGTGAGCATACACCTACTAGTGTCAAGTCTTGCTAGTGTTATGTATACTTTGCCCTACTGTCTAGGGGGTATGCCTACTCCACTGACGGATGCTTTGGTGACATGTTTAGGTGTTTTCTCAGGGTCTTGATGACTATTTGGTGCTAATTTATGCCCATTTATGGCTGGTTATGTCTTGGCTATCATTTATTGACTTGGTGCAGTGATTTGGTCAACAATTGACTCTCACAGTACCTGGCTATCATTTATTACAACAAGCATATCTTTCCAAACTGACATGGATTTTTCATGCTGAAATATTCTAAAATTATGTACTTCACTAGTACTTGGTGGGCAGCAGCTTTGGCTACACTTTTCTCGCCATTTTATCTTAATTTTGGTGATTTTTTTAATCATTTTCTACAGTAAACAACAAGCAGTTTTGAATTGTCTACAGTCTTCCAGCTTGCATTATGGCGAGTTCGTCCATTAATCATGCTATTTTCAACATCACTAAGCTTGATGGTAAGAATTACTCTTATTGGAAGAGCCAGATTTGGCAGGTGTTGGTGCAGAAATCGCAGATCAAACCATTGAGGTTGAGCGGGCATTCGCCTGCAACTATGCCAGATGAGGAATGACTTGAGCTTGATGAGTTATGCAAGTCCACTATTGTATTATCTCTCACAGAACAGGTTCATTACAATGTATTTGAGGCAGAACAGAGTGCATGGAAGTTGTGGGATAAAATCAAGAATCTCTATGACAAGAAAAGTCCAGCAAGTCCAGATGTATTGGCTGAAGCAGCTTATGGATTTACACATGAAGGAGAATGTGACTATGTCTGCTCACTTGAGCCAGTTCCATGCTATACTCAAGAACTTGACTTTGCAGGACATCACTTTTGTAGAGGATGTCACTCCTCTTTTCTTGCTTGGTACTCTTAATGAGTCATGGGATGTATTCTGCACTGCATTATGTGCCTCTACTGCTACCTTGAAATTATCTGATGTTGAGAGTGCTCTTCTGCAGGAAGAGGTTAACCGTAAGAATTTGGATGCCTCTCGTGTGTTGCATGCTATGAAAGTTAGAGGCATGAATGATGGATATGGAAAACATGGCAGTGGTAGTGGCCATGGACGGGATTCTCAAAAAACTTGGTCCAAGTCTTGTGGGAAGTCATGTAGCAAATCCCGTTGCAGGAATGCAGATGTTACTTGTCACCATTGTGGGGAAAAGGGCCACATTAGGCCACAATGCCATGAACTGCGCAACGAAAGGCACAAAGATAAGGGAAAAGACAAAGTGCAGGATAAGTCTTCTAATCGTAGCATAGTGCCTGAAAAGTCCAGTGTTAAATTTGAAGAGATCAATGTTATGCAGCCTGAGGATGTTGATGATGATTATATCCTTACAGCTTCTTCTAGTGCTTCGTAGATGACAGAGATACACTCTATGTATGTACAGTGTTGGATCTTGGACTCAGGTGGGGACCACTTCAGTCTGCTTAAAGGATCCTAGGACAATTTGGCCTAAAGAAGAAAATCTTACCAAGGACGACCAGAAATCTTGTGACTCCAAGTAATAAAGCTTCATGTTGTTTCTATTGCATGGAGTTAGGTCATTTCAAAAGGAAATGTCCAAAGCATCCTAAACACCGATGCTCCGAGTGCCATAACATTGGACATACCCATGTCAATTGTCCCAACATGACTCGAAGAGAACTTGAACTTACAAATAATGAATTTGTACAATGTTGGCATTGTAAGCTTCAGTGTTTCCGGGTGTGTATATGTGAAAGCACTCTTATGTGCTTAAGATTGTATGGTGCATGAATATGGATGAGAGATGTGGAGTAAAGTGTGCCACATAGGGCACACATGTAAAGTGTGGGTTTTATGGTGTCACATGGGGACATACATGGAAAGTGTGAGGGATCATTGATTGGTATCTCTTCCTTTATATATGTAACCAGTCTATGCAATGAAAAACAAGAAGAGAACATTTGTTGAGTGTGCATATTGTTTGCCTTCTCTTTGTAGCCATGGAGTTCCTTGTCTATTACAATCCTCCGTGATAATGTATCAATCATTTTGTACACACCATGATCAACCCCACATTGGGATTCTTGATATAAAAGCTCCAATGATCCAGAATATACCAGGTGCTTAGGAAAAACCTAGAAGATATCCATCAGATGTAACTACAATAAAATTTCTATTGTAATCAAGACTTGGATATATCAAATACAATAAGTTGTTGTTTCAAAAGACCGCATGCATGTGAGTGATCAGAGTAGTGCAGCGAAAGCGTGGTAGGCCCATAACCCATAGGTTCCAAAATGATACCCTTGCTTTCTCTCAAGATGAGGACATCTCGATTTCTCTAAGGGAGGGAGGATGTAATATCTCCACACAATTAAAAGTTAGTTGGTTAGTTCGAAAGTTAGTTAGTCAATTAATAAGTTAGTAAGATTACTAACTAAAGACTAACTAAGATAAAAACTAACGTTAATAGCTAATAATTTTTATTTAATTAAAAATATTTTATTTAGAAAAATTGAGAGTCATAAATTTGATATTTTCCTCGGATTAACAAGGACCATAGCAACCCTTCATGGAAGTTACAGCGTGAATGAGACTTATGAGCCATATGAACCACTAGAATGAATGTGTATAGTTTAAATAGTCCAAAAATATTAGATTTTGGAAAAAACTAGTATATTTTAGATAATATCCTAAAAAGATAAAACTGGATGCCATTTAAAAGAAAAGACAAGTGATTTTTTAGTTAGTTTTGGAGATTTTATTTTAAAAAAAGACAAAGAGAGTGATTGGCGAAATCGTGCATGCCGTGATCGCAGTCTATAGGTAGTAGGCAGCACTTCGAATAGAGAAAAAAAGGAGTGAACTGAGAGCTTTCTAAAAAAGTGTCTTGGAGTTTTACCACCCTTTTGGAGCCAATGCAATCATTAGATTTATGAGTTAAGTATTAGATCACTGAGTTTTCCAAGAGTCCCTTCACCAAGAACTCTTGTTCTCAGCCTCATCCCCTCTTCTCTATTTCATTATAAATATGAGGCATGGGGAGGTACAAGGGAGCATAAGGAGACCCCGAGAGGCTGTGAGAGAGAGGTAGAGAGAAGGATACCCCTCAAAGATATTATGAGAGAGATCTTGAGAGAGAGAGAGAGAGAGAGAGAGAGAGAGAGAGAGAGAGAGAGAGAGAAAGAGAGAGAGAAGAGTTACCCCGAGAGGCTGCATAATTCTCTCTATCTCGATCCTCGACTTAGCCATCTTCTCTTATGCTCTCCCATCTCGAATCTATTCCACCTTCTTAATCTCTTAAGTCTACTTATGGAGATGGCCTCTAAGCAAAATATGTCGCATGCGGATGGAAATCCTACAACCAGCAATGAAGCTTCGGGCAAAGGAATCATTGTCAATCCAACTGCGGTTCCGATCGTAAGTAATGTATTTCTAATTGATAGATGCTTGCTTTGATTCTTGCGTGAGATACATTAGGCCCATACTATGATTTAGAAGAATAGGTCATGGGCAGGGATAAGCCTCTTCTCATATATTTGAAAGATGGAGTTTACAAAGTGCATATATTAAGGTAATTTAATTGCACTTAGTTGCGTATGGCTTATTCGTCGATAGAGCAATCGGTCAGGGATTATGAATAGCATAATTGTGAAAAAAATAACATTAGGAATTGAACATACAAGTATTAAGTAAATTTTGCATAGAATCACCCTTTGATCCCAAGGGGAAGAGTGAATATGGGATGGAATTATTATCGCATCTATTCTTGTATTGTTTAGAAAAAATACAATTACTTTTATTGGTTGATTGAACAACACCCTAAATGTTTTTCTTTCAATCAATTGATTGTTGCATTATGATTTGGATAAATATTCCAAGGCTTGTGTTGATGGAAAATGCATGGCAGGGGTTTGTAATGACAAGTTGCCATGGGAATAAATGAATGTTTTCCTAGAAGATGATATTAGGGCTGATTGCCTTGATTATGCTTGATTCTTATAATTGGTTAATTAAGGAAGGATATTTGCACGGGTGGATCATCTCCAAGATCGCACCATGGATTGCCCCAAGAGGGCATTGCTTGATTCACAGGCCGAAGACGAGTGGTAAAAAGGCTGGTAAAAAGGCTGGTAAAAAAGGCCAACCACGGAAAGTGTGTCTCATTCCTAGGTCGCTCGGGGTCAACGGAGCTCTAGACACCCCTTGGTGAGTCCGAAATGGAGTTGTAGACTACCGTGAGGCCAACGACTGGAGGCAATCTAGAGCGAGTAATTGACCCACTACTCCTCATCGTAGTGGTGGCTTGAACTACCTATTGAACTTAGGGCAACTGGACCAAAAACTTCTACTAGGCGAGGACTCCTATAGCTTGGTCATCATATATTTTCTTTTAACACATTTTCTTTCAAAATTTCCATGCTTGGATGTGTAAAAAGGGGGGAGTTGAGTGTAGAGTGACCCAAGGACAATAGGGCATCGACCTTAGGTCCTAATTCGGTACCCAAGAACCTACCAAGCTCTCGCAAGGCAGCACTTAATCCTTTTCTTTTTCGCTCACTTTTATTTTTGCTTCAACCTTCCTTATTTCTTTATTTGGCTAGCTACTATCCCTAGGAAAACAAGGCATCGACCCCAAGTTTGTCTCTTCTCTAGGAACCTACCATACCTCCATAAGGCGATAATCAACTGCTATTAAGATGCTTTTTCCTTTTCTATTATTTTTAAGGGGGTAGAACCCCTTTTTACACACCTCAGTATTATTTATCTTTCAAGTATATTTATATTTTCCTCTTCTTTATACTTCTACAAGCTCTCTCCAGGAACACTTTGTCAAACCTGTCTAATATAATCATTGAAACAGAAAACCATTAAATGCATCCGCACCAAACAAACGCATGGCCCTCTTAGCCTAAAGAAATATAATAGTTCACAACCAACAAACTAGCCCTCTTGGCCTTATGGAATAAAACATGAGAAGCTAACTGAAACGACTCTCTTGGCCTTACGAAATAATCTACTTTACTACCATTTAGTAGTGTACTACTGAAAAAAACCCTTGGTCCTAACATAACTCTATGACGGCATAAAGCCAACCATAGGATAAGGGCTCCTCACACCCTACACTAAGTACATCAAGTTATGGGCTAGTCCCCTTGCATAGATAGAAAGCGGTGTCCAACAAATATGATGATATAGAATCCTATGCATCCATGACAGAGTAGGAAGGTGCTCAATTGCTACTTGACTCATAACCCAAACTAATCATCTGCGACCAAAGTAGTACATGTCAGCAACAAGAAGACCCCAAAGTAGTCCTGGGCTAATGAGGTAATTGTAAGAGCTCCCTTGGACCACAATTGAAAAAGACATCTTCAACAAAAGAAAAATTAGCCAAGGAATCTGCAAAGTGATTCCATTGTTGAGGAATTAGCTTATAAGTCACCATCTCAAAAATAAGCAACATATCCAAGGCTACACAATGGTACATCCATAAGATGGGATCCCACACAATTTAGGTCCCATTCAGCTGATTGATTACTAATTGCAAGTCACCTTTGACCAACAATCGGCAGATAGAACTACATCCGGCTATATTCAGCCCCATGATCAAGGCCTTGTATTTTGTCATACTATTAGTAAAAGAGGGTCCTAAGTATACTCCCATTTTTATAACAACCCTACATCAGGGATCTTTAATGACCACACCAATGCTCCCATGTTTAGCAGGCCCTCTAGAAGCTCCATCAAAATACAAAGTATAGACCCATGATAATCAAAATCAAACCAGGAGAAAGGATGTATAACAGGTACAAGTTTGTATGGTCCATCCCATTTAGGTTCCAAATTACCTGGAAATAGCTCATGGCGAGCATCATAATACAACACCAACTTACCCTTCACAAATTTATATTACTTAGCCAAAAGGTCATGAAGTGCTTTCATTCTCTTATTCCCTACTCCTTGATGTAGTAAAGCTTACAATTGAATCATATCAATATGTGCAAGAGAAGTATGTCATGCTTTTGCCTCTCACAATGAATGATTGAGAGCAAATCGCATAGTGGGAAGGTCTATTTCCAATGGAAAAACACACTCTTTCCCATACACTAGCTTGAACATGGTGTGGCTTGTAGCTCTCTTGAATGTTGTCTTGTAAGCCGACATTGCCACATAATATTTCTTATCCCAATCCAACTTACTTTCTAATACTATCTTGGATAAGATTCCCACCAACTGTTTATTTGTACTCTCACCTTGGCCATTGGCTCAAGGATTGTACGGGGTAGTTTTATTATGCTTAATATTCAAAGCTTCCATCAAGGCTACGATAACCGTATTCAAGAAATGTGTCCCTTGATCAGACACTATCTCCTACGGTGGACCAAAATGGCAAACAATTTTCTCTATAATGAAACTGGCCATCTCCTTAGCATTATCCTTCATCGTTGATTGAGCTTTAAACCACTTTGGAAGGTAGTCTGTTGCTACAATAATGTACTACTTGTGCATAGTTGATAAAGGGTATATTGGTCCCACAAAATCAATACCCCATTTTTCAAAGGGTAGTGTAACCAAAATAGAGTTTAGAGGTCGCTTACGATTCTCCCTCTCATCGTGTCTTTTGACAGACATCACAACGCTTAATATAACTGAAAGCATCCTAGAAAATCGATAGCTACCAATAGCTAGCATGTAGAGCTTCTTGGGCAAAAATCCGACCAGCAAAATGTCCCCCACAAGTTGAATCATGGCACTCCTTAAGAATGAATGTTACAACCTCATCAGGTACTACAGAACGGCGATAAATGCCATCTACTTCTCTCCGATACAAAACACCCACTGTAATCGAAAAGAGTAATGCTTGTTGTTTAATCTTTCTCTTCTTTGACTTTGATAGAGCAGCCCCAAATCCTCCTGTAGATAAATAATGCACTATAGCTGCATATCATGAAGGAATGGAAGCTGTATCGATTTTAAACAGAACTTCAATATCACTTCCTTTAGCAAGAATTTCCTTTGGCTCCCCGAAATCCACAAGACATTCCACAATACCCTGCAGCTTTGGTGGCTTACTCCTAATCTCATAATCGAACTCCTACAAAGTGATTAACCGATTTCCTAAATGGTTAGGTGGCTCCAACTTATTCATCAATAGTCTAAGTCCTTCCACCTTCGTAAAAAACTACCTTCTCATAAAGAATATAATGCCTATATTTCTTCGTCACAAAGACCATTCCAAGGCACCATTTCTCCATGTACGTATAATTGACTTCATATGTCCCTAATTTCCTACTAGAAAAGGCGATTGGATGAGACCATTTCTCTTCCCAAATTTGGGCTAAACAGTAGCTAATACTATGCATTGTTACTGTGCTGAAAATATATAGAAAACTTCACCTCTTCTAGGCGCTTTTTAGATTGGTGCTTTGGCTAGTTCTTGCTTCACATCCTCAAAAGATACTTGACATGCTTCATTCCACTCAAATCGACAGTTAAAATATAGGAGGTTGATTAATGGCAATTCTCTTTTTGCCAGTGCATTGATAAATCTCTAATAATATCCCACTGATGACAAACAACTGTGCACCTCTTTTGGAGTGTGTGGTGGACTCATAGCGACTATAACCTTTATCTTTTTAGGGTCAATTGCAATACTAGCCGAACTAACCACATGGCCCAGTAAAAACCCATAGGGCACCCCAAATACACATTTTCTTAGATTAAGAGTAATATAGAACTGTCTACAATACTCAAAACACTTCCTTAGAATAATCAATTGCCTTTCCCTTGTGGTGGCTGCCCCCACATCATCAATAAACACTTTTTACTCCTCTAGGGAGATATCACCAAAAGTCTTATCAACTGTTCATTGCCAAGAAGTAGGTGCATTGCATAACCCAAAGGCCATCACATGATACACAAAGGTACCGAAGATAGTGATAAACATCGTTTTCAATTTGTATTTCTCCACAATAGCCATTTGGTTGTATCTAGCAAAGCAATCCATAAACGAATAAAATTTCCTACCTGCTAATTGATCCAGAATCTGATAAATGATGGCAACAACTGATAGTAATCCTTCACCGTCTACTTATTAAGCTCTCTAAATTTTACGCAAAGCCGAATCTGATTGTTGTTGTTCTTTCTGATGACAACTGGCAAACACCATTATGTGTGTTGAATCAAAAATGTCAAATTAGCTTTTCATAGTTTTGTTAAGTCTTCGAATAGTGCGTCCCTTAATTCGAAAGGCATACACCTTACTTTCTATCGCACAAGGCACCTACCTTCCTTTAAGGGGATAGTATGAACAACTAGGCTAGGAGGAATGCCTCTTAGCTCCCATCATAACTCCAAGAAAACATGTCGCGGAATTCCTAAATCAAGGACACATAGTCATTCCTTTCTTCCAAATAGAGCATGAACCCTAATTTAATTGGCCATGAATCATTCGACATACCAAGGTCTAACTCAATTACATCTGCATGCCTTATCCTCTCTTGGGCCTCTATTGGCTCATTCAAAGTTAGTTGATAGATATCCTTTGTTGGTGCACAAATCGGATGTCGTATGCGTATGTAGCGAGCATCGAAAGGTCCCCAAGAACAAAGAACTCTACTTTTTGCTCAAAATCCAAGAGAATAGAGTTGCACAACAAGAAGCAAGAAGACTAATTGGGTATAATCTCCCCCCATGCCTTGTGTGAGCGCTCCATAAAGCATGTATTTAATATATTATTCATCTCCAAGCTCAAAAAATAGTCTAAATTTACAATAAGCATGCTTTTGATTTTGTGTTTGCTTTTGTCCAAATAAAGAATAAAGCAGTTGGGCGTCCCAAGAGTCGAGTTGTACCCAAATACAATGACCAATAATGAATATTTAAATCATGCACCCATGCACATACAAAATAGTAAATATATGTCAAGCGCTTTAATAAATAAGTGCGTCAAAATAAATATTGGCACCACGCCTAAGATGCATGCCTATAAAAAATGATAATTTCTTCTAAATAACTTGAATACACGCTATCGCCCAATGCTTCCCCGCACCACCGCCGCCTGCTCTAGACATCAAACTGAAGCATTCACAATTGTTAGAAAGTAATAAAATTAAATCGACAAAAGTGAATACCTAGTAGTCTTTAGCTACAAAATAAATAAATAGGTTGGAACTCTATCCTAACCTTAATTTAATACAAGTGTGCACTCTAAACTCATAAACATCCATTAATTTAAATATGTATTTTGCGAAATCACCCGCTATGGAATCACCCACTTGCACATTAAATTAATGAGACGCCCAAAAAAAATAGGCATTCCCATCAACTTTTCGCACAAGGAATCCTCACACAAGGCATGGGGAGAGATTGTACCCAATTGGTCTTCTTGCTTCATGTCGTGCAAGTCTATTCTCTTGGATTTTGAGCAAAAAGTAGAGTTCTTTGTTCTTGGGGACCTTTCGACACTCGCTATGTATGTATACGACATTCGATTTGTGCACCAGATATCAAGTGTGATGGTCCCTCACCCACGATGTTATAGCTCCCTCACCCACGGTATTGACGTCGTATCGCAACACATTGATAACTCCACCCACCCACCGTGACAAAGTCCCTTGCTATGCTCCGACTACCTTGTACATGTTTTTTGGCTATGAATATGAAGTGGGGCCCTCAAGATGGGCCCTTGTGCATTTCTGTGAGCATGTTATGATCTGTGTCGCATTCCACATTGCATTGGGGTGTTCCGTGACGAGTTGAGAGGTCAAAATGGCAAAGTTGGGGGAAGGGTCTGGTACTGCTCTAGGGCCTAGACGGGATTCCAGGGGATCCCGAGCGGGTATCCAAGGGCCAGGACCATCACACTTGGTATCTGGTGTGCAAATTGGATGCAGTATGCATACATAGCAAGTGTCGGAAGGTCCCCAAGAACAAAGAACTCTACTTTTTACTCAAAATCCAAGAGAATTGACTTGCAGGACATGAAGCAAGAAGACCAATTGGGTACAATCTCCCCCCGTGCCTTGTGTGAGCGCTCCACAAAGCATGCATTTAATATATTATTTATCTCCAAGCTCAAAAATAGCCCAAATTTACAATTAGCATGCTTTAGCTTTTGTGTTTGCTTTTGTCTAAATAAAGAATAAAGCGGTTGAGCGTCCCAAGAGTCGGGTTGTGCCCAAATACAATGACCAATAATGAATATTTAAATCGTGTGTCCATACGTATACAAAATAATAAATATATGTCAAGTGCTTTAATAAATAAGAGCATCAAAATAAATATTGGCGCCACGCCTAATATGCGCGCCCATCAAAAATGATAATTTCTTCTAAATAACTCGAATACACGCTATCGCCCAGTGCTTCCCAGCGCCATCACCGCCTGCTCTACACATCAACTGAAGCATTCACAATTGTTAGAAAATAATAAAATTAAATTTAAAAAAGTGAATACCTAGCAGTCTTCAACTACAAAATAAATAAATAGGTTGGAACTCTGTCCTAACCTTAATTTAATACGAATGTGCACTCTAGACTCATAAATGTCCATTAATTTAAATATGTATTTTGTGGAATCACCCGCTATGGAATCACCCACTTGCACATTAAATTAACAAGATGTCCAAAAAGGACAGGCGTCCCCATTGACTTTTCACACAAGGAACCCACCTTGTGTATTAGCCTCGGCAAATAAATATAATTTTACGGAATCCACCGCAAAACCTCACGGAATCCACCGTGGAATATGCCCCATGGCAGCATAATATCACAAAGATATTATGAATAGTTGGTCTTCTACTCAAGGTATCGGCAATAACATTTTCTTTTTTGGGTTGAAATTGGATAAGTGGATGAAAACTTTGAATAAAAGCAGCCCATTTAATGTGTCGGTCAGATATTTGTGACGGACTAAGGAGATGTTTGATACTTTGTTGGTTAGTTTTAATCATGAATTCACATCCCATTAAATAGTGTTTCGATTGATATAAAGCTTGTACTACATTTAGTAATTCTTTATCATAGGTAGAATGCTTGAGTTTAGAGGGTTTAAGCTTGCAGTTGGAGTAGGCTATGGGATGGGAATCTTGCATAAGGATAGCTTCTATTCTAGATCCACTAGCATCAGTGACTACTAGGAAAAATGGTATATTAAAGTCAGGGAGTTGCAATACAAGAGCATGGGTTAAAGCATGTTTCAGTAAATAAAAAGACTTTTGCTGATTTTTAGACCAATGATATACAATACATTTCTTTAATAATTTTGTCAAAGGTAATGGAAGCAATGGAAAATTGCTCACAAATTTTCTATAAAAGCTAGCAGGACCTAAGAAAGAACGCAATTCATGCATATTTTTAGGTATCAGTCAATTCAAAATTGCTTTTATATTTTTAGGATCAACTTTAATACCTACAGATGAAACAATATGTCCTAAGTATTCAATTTGTGTTTGAAAAAATTCACTATTTTCAGGATTAGCATATAATTGATTCTCTTTCAGTAATTTGAAAACCAAAGATAAATGCTCATAATGTTTTTAACAATCTTTCTTCTTCACGATTACGAAAGTTGATGTCGGCCTTCTTCCAAGCGGATAGTCTTCCGTATAATCTGCGTGTGATTCTCTGCTTGCTGGAATTTGTCTATGTCATAGTATAGGTGTGAACAGGGGCTTGTTGAGGGGTTGAAACGAATTCGGGATTGTCCAGTGTGAACACTAGCTTAAGAGAATATTGAAACTTGAAGGTTTGAAACCTTAGTAGCTTAGAAAGGAGTTAAGCTTTAATTAAAAAGATTTAACCAATCAATTGATATCGACTAGGACAAGAGCATGTCATCCACGGATTCGCCGGCGATCAGAACATGTTGTCATCGCAGTCGACGAATTTATGGGGGCTAAAGCTTTCTTTTAAGATTTTAAAGCTTAATGAAATTTAAACTTATTGAAACTTCTTCTTTCTGCCTGCTAACTGAGAAAAAAAAATGCATTGATAAGGGAGCTTCCCAGGTGGTCTTCCACCTCGAGAGTGGTCCCTTGCCATCTGACTATGTAGCAGGGGGTTCTTCACTGCCAGGAACATGCTGGTATTGACGGATTGTCGTGAGATTGATTGTAGAGCCCATTCGTTCCAAGATATTTGCCTTCACACGAGATGTAAGCGATTGGAAGCCCTCAATCTCAGCTTCGCTCTAATACCACTGATGCTCAAATCGGATGGCATATACGCATGTAGCAAGCGCCGAAAGGTTCCCAAGAACAAAGAACTTTACTTTTTACTCAAAATCCAAGAGAATAGACTTGCATGACATAAATCAAGAAGACCATTTGGGTACAATCTCTCCCCATGCCTTGTGTGAGCACTTCACAAAGCATGTATTTAATATATTATTCATCTCCAAGCTCAAAAAATAGCCTAAATTTACAATTAGCATGCTTTTGCTTTTGTGTTTGCTTTTGTCCAAATAAAGAATAAAGTGATTGGGCGCTTCAAGAGTCGGGTTGTGCCCAAATACAATGACCAATAATCAATATTTAAATCGTGCGCCCATGCGCATACAAAATAATAAATATATATCATGCGCTTTTTAAAAAATGCATCAAAATAAATATTGACACCACGCCTATGACGTGCGGCTATCAAAAATGATAATTTCTTCTAAATAACTTGAATACATGCTATCGCCCACTAGTGCTTCCCAGTGCCACCGCTGCCTACTCTACACATCAACTGAAGCATTCACAATTGTTAGAAAATAATAAAATTAAACCGACAAAAGTGAATACTTAGTAGTCTTCAGCTAGTGTACACTCTAAACTCATAAACATCCATTAATTTAAATATGTATTTTGTGAAATCACCCGCTATGGAATCACCCACTTGCACATTAAATTAATGAGACTCCCGAAAAGGATAGGCATCCCCATCGACTTTTCGCACAAGGAATCCACCTTGTGTACGAGCCCTGGAAAATAAATATAATTTTACGGAATCCACCACAAAACCTCATGGAATCCACCATGGAATATGCCTCCTGGGAGCATCTGTAGTGAACCCCTCATTGGACTCAAGGACTCACTAGCAGATGGAGCATCTAATGTATCTAACTTTGATGAGGACAAAGGAACTCGCTCACTTTGAGGAGATTCAAGGTAGGCATCTTACTATCAAATGTCTAGCACCTCTACCAAAGGTCAACTGGCCAGTGGGTATATCAACTTGATAGTCTGCTTGTAAGATCCATGGCCTACCTAGCAATACTTAATAGCTAGGTCGCCTTGCAAACCTAATGACCTTAAAGTCCAAAGTACATTCCACATTGGCAATGGTTACATGGACTTTAGTAATGCCTTCAGGTTGTCTTAAACTATCATCAGCCATTCGGAGAATTGTGGAGGCATCTTTTTTTATTTCTAATCCCAGCCTTTCCATTGTTAACCCCAAGTCGAAATGGCAGAAAATGAAGGAAAAAGCGAAAAAGCATGGAAGAAGAGCAAAGATGCGCAGGCGACCTCTAAAGGCTAGCCGAGACCAAAGGCACGATTTTAAATAAAAGACGCCTCAAAAAAAACTTGGAAAACTCTTGTAAAAGAGTGCCAGGCTCCCTCCTGTGCCAATTGTAAAATATTAGATGGGCATAGGCTAGAGGCATAAGGATAGAAGAGGGAAATGGAAAAAGGACCTTACCACAATGGCGGTCATGTAAAAAAGGGGATGGGCGCCCATGGGATTTTAGGGTTTCTATATAAAATTCAAAAAGTGAATGGAAACTCATTCTTTGGTGTGTGGCAAAAGGAGTCTTCTTCTTCCTCTCTTCTTCTCTCCTTCTTGCTTGTGTGTGGTCTTGAGAGAGGGAGTGTGAGAGTGTAAGGGAGTGAGTGTGTGGGAGTGAGGGATCAAGAGGGTGAAGCTCTTCACCATCTCCTCTTCTCTTCTTCTCTTCTCTTCTCTTCTCTTCTCTTCTCTTGCATACGCGGCTATGGAGGATGGAGCGTGGAGATGGAGGAGGCTTGAGGATGCTTGAGCTAGCATCGAGAATCGTGGAGCTATCAAGGTGTGCAAGAGAGGAGACTACTCACATTGGCATCAAGGTAAGCTCACTACACTCGTAGGACCGACGGCATGTCGGCTAGGTGAGAGATAGCCATTAGAGCTCACTTGGAATGCTTGAAACAATAAGTGATCTGTGGGTCTTGGCGGTTAAGCGAAAGCTCCCACATTTTGGTTCCATTTCCGAGACCAACGGATTCAAGCTTGAGCACTTGTACGCCTCATATCGAGCATCGAAGTAGAGGATTCATCCCCGAAACGGAGCTTGAGATAGGTAGGAAGTTTGGGTGTTTTTGATCTTCAAAACAAGTAAGTATTTTGGGATATTTTGGTTGTTTAATGATGGGAAAGCATGGAGAATCTATTTTAGTTTTTTGCCTTTGATTTTTGTTGCATTTAGCGTAGGTTAGAATTAGGAAATCGAACCGGAGAAGGGTAGGGTTTATTGTTTCAAAACAGGGCAAAACAGGGCAAAAATCATGCAAAAATGGGTAAAATGCTTGCTAGTGATGCCTAAGATCGGCAAGTGAGTGATTGGGGACATCAACGCCACACTTGGGAAGGGGTATAAGAGCCAGGAGGCCAAGGGAGAGCTCATTTGTGCCATTTCAGTGAGAGAGAGAGAGAGAGAGAGATAGAGAGCTCCAGCCCGCATCAATTCAATCACATCACCGACGCACTTACTGGCCCATTCAGGTATATGAATCTCTCACTTTACTCCCCTAGATAGGATCTAGAAGTGCATGGCCATGGTGCTGGCCTGCATCTGGTGAATCAATCAAAATCGTGTTCACGCGGGTTACGTGCGCCGCATTTGGCCCGTCCGAGTGGCCTTTCCTTGGCTGAGTCCTAGAATCGGCCCTCGGCCCTTGTCAGTCGTCCACTCGGCCCGGCCACTCGGCCGCCCTCGGACCGCCGTCCAAGTCAAAACTCTCCGAGATAGCCCATTCGGCCCGTTCGAATCAAAACTTTTACCACGTGGCACATTCGACCTCGGCCCCTGTCCGAACAACCCGTCCGAGCCTCCAATTCGGTCCTCGGCCACTCTTCACATTTGGCCCTCGGCCCAAGTGCCATTCGGCCCGTCCAAGTCACCTTTTCCAAATTTGCCACTCAGCCTGTCCAAGTCAAAACCATCCGAGTCTAACCCTAAAATTCGGCCCTCGGCCCTATGCCGCAGCCCGTCCAAGTGACCTACTCGGACACTGCAATTAAAACCAGTTAGTCCGAGTGCAACTTTTTATCAAATTTTTTAGAAATTTAACCTGACTCGGCAAATACGCAGCAGCGCAAATTGTCGAAACCCTTCGGGCGCTCAGAACTTGATTCTGGCATACATAATAGGAGAAATCGTAGTGCGCAACCGTTTGGCAGCTAGAAGTGGACAGTTGCGAGACCCAAGGTCTTACACGCGAACCGCTGAATTGCAAAACTTGATTGACTAAAAACTAACAAGGCGACACACGAGAAAACCCTAAACCTTGACAAAACGGCCAGAAAATGGATCTACAAGCCTATCAAGCCCGAAACAGGCGAGAGTGTAAGACGCTGAGGAATTGCTTGCTGCACTCGCATTGAATTTCCACACTTGAAGTACACCTAAGAAAGCTGAAAGCCTGATTAGGCACAAGTGCACAAGAAACGACACACGCACTAAGTGATCATAAATTGAGGTTTGTATTCAATAACCAAAGGAGCTCACTTAGATAAACCACTCAAGGAACCCACCAATAGGAGAGGACCCAAGACATAGACAAACCATCAAAGTGCAGAGTAGGACCAAGCAAGGGGCGCCAATGACATGGATTTAACAAGTCTACAGAACCTAATCCACAGCTTAGTGGAGCAAGACAACTCGACAATGGCAGAGGAAAGCTCAGATCACGAGTCTAACGAGGAACTCGATTTGAACGTCTTCCCAGATGCTATTCAGCAGTTGGTGAGCAGTTACGACACGCACGCCCGGTACGAGCACTGCGGTAGGACAACAGATGCAATCATCACAGATCTAGAAGAGGAGAGAAGGCTAGCCCGCAGAGCATTGTAGAGCATAGTCGAGTACAATAGGGAGTAACAGGCTAGGAGCCAAAGGCAAAGCATGGAGCTACATGAGGTGCAGCGAGTGCTGAACTTAGCTTGCCGAAACTGAACGAACCATGAGAGAGCAATAGAGGAAGACTTGACATTGAGCGAGCTTCTCATGAAGCGACTACTCGATAATATAGCAACAGAGCAGAGTGCCACCGCACTAGCGACGTCGCTGCTCACAGGACTGGGGGCGAACCGAGGCTCAAAGAGCTAGTCCAAAATACCAATCGTTGCCAAGCAACTCGACAAGTACCAACCCCATGACGACCCATATAGCTTTGTTGAGAAGTTTGAGCAAGTCTGTGAAGCCAATGGCCTCAACGACCTAACTCAATGCTCGCAAGCGTTCGGGCTTTGCCTAGGTGGCAAGGGTAGGACGTGGTACACGAGCCTAGATGTTGTAGAGTGAGCCAACTTCAATGACCTCAAGGATCTCTTCGTCAAGAGATTCGTCGAGCCCAAATACTCCGATAACCTGCTAGTACGCTTGATGAACGTCAAGCAGAAGGAGAAGGAGGACATCTGCGACTACGTGACCCATGTGAGGAGTCTCTTCAAGAGAATCCCTCTAGGAGAGCGACCTACTCAAAGAGCACTTTCGACTATATTCATCAGTAGAATTTGAGACGAGGAGTTATATAAGGCTTTGGCAGGCAATTCAAGCTTGCAGCAAGACATGGTAGCTAGAGTATTTGAGGAAGCCATCAGAGTCAATGATCAGCTGAAAGAGCAGAGCTCCAGGAGCTCAAATCTAGAGGAGACCAACTCGCGAAGCTCAGAGAGAACGTCAGTCTCTAGTAAGCGATCAATCCCATCACCCCAAGATAAGGGGAAGGCCATCGAGACAGACCAAGGCTTGGCTAATGTCAAGATGGAGTTAGCCAAGTTGCAAGACATGTTGAGACGACCAATGCGCCTGCACGTCCAATGCGTGTACTGTGGTGGAAACCACTTATCGGCCAAGTGTCAAGACTCTATGTCAAGACCTTGTGCTAACTGTGGTAGGTTTGGCCATGACGTCGTGCAATGCACATTACCCAGAAGACTTTCGTATTCGCAACCCTACGGCCAGCCTTACCTAGCAAACAAGCCGCAACCATTCTTCGGAAGGGGAGCCCCATTGGCTCTTCCCACGCCTAACGATATGAAACCAGCTGTCCCTAGAATGGACATAAACCCTACAAGCATTCCTAGACCACCTGGTCTGTACGTGACCCATTCACCGAGCGACACTCTAGTCCACTATGTGGAGGAGCCGAATGAGGAAGAGACCTACATATACCCTTATGTCTCGCATGACGACGAGGGCAACGCGGTCCTCATGGATTATCGACCCGTGCCGGTGATGGCGTTAGGAAGGGGACGAGGCAGGGACCTAGGAGGGTAGATGCAGGATCCAGTCACCTGTTGGACTTGCGGTCATCCCGGCCATGTCTCATCACGCTGCCCTAAAAGAGAGCAGCAAAACAAAGACAAGGTTGGCCAAAGGTGCACAAAGTGCGGAATCACCCATCTTTTTGTAGATTGCCTAAAGCGAAAACCATCCTCTAGCTTAGCCAACGTGCCATTTGTCCCGTTGGGGCTGTTTAGTGTCAAAAACCTCGATGGGGAGGCCATACCTATCCCATTGCAGGTCATGACCCGAGCCCAAATGAAGCAGACCGGCATCTCTCTGCCGGGATCTAGCAATCTTGACGCAACCTTGATAGGGAAGAAAAGCCGCAGGCAAAAAAAGAAGAGATCGGAAGCTAAAGTCGCACTAAAAACCGAGAGTGCTACAACTCTGCCTACTGGAAAGAAGGTTTTAGACGCAGAGGTAGAGACTTCAGCCCCTAAGACGGCCGAAAAGGGAAGCGCTAAGGTAGAGGAATACCGACATCCGAAGCAACAGTTAAAGGCCATAGAAAAGGTGAAAGAATGGGTGAAGGAGGCTCAAGAGCATCTCAAAGACACTGAGCCCATCATAGAGGACGAGATTGATGATCTCTCCAAGGTAAGCATACCAATATCACCGCCTCAACCTAAGTCAGCAGAAGCAACTGCACCACAAGCAGTGCCGCTATGACCAAGCCTTGACGTGACAGAGCCACAGATCAGTCGCGGCCATTGGCCCGGACAATCTAGGTTAGGGGAAGGACGAGTATCCAATGATCTCCTAACCACACTAGTGACTACCCCTGTAACACTTAGCCTGGGAGATCTGCTTAGGCAGCATCCTACCCTATGGCAAGATCTTAAGTAGTGGGTCGAAGGGTCACAAGAGCAAGTCACAGCAGACCCTCAAGACCATAATGCAGAAACACAATTACCAAGTTTGACACTGCACTCTGTGCCTAAATCCTTGCACATCAATGCCTTTTGGGAAGGCTCTGAGATGCACGCAGTCTTACCAGTCCTAGCCCTAGGTGACACAAGAGGAAAGGGAATCGTAGACATGGGAGCTGGGGTTAGTGTGCTTAGCCATGTAGTGCTTCAGACTTGGGGAAACCCGCCTGTCGAAACTACTAGGTTCAATGTCACGTTAGCAAACGGTATGAGAGTGAAGCCATTCGGGGTACTTAAGAATTGGCCAGTGAAGATCGCAGGTATCCAGTTCTCTGTTGACTTTATAGTCATGAAGGGAGTGGACTACAATATCCTATTAGGCCGACCCTAGATGCGCAATGCTACACTCATCGAAGATTGGGGTAACGGCTTGATCTTTCTTCACAATAGAACGGATGCCGTAAGGATAGAGATGGACACTTGGAAGACCTGACCAGTCAACCTAAACACCATCTCTGTTATGCTCAAGGGTAACACTCAGGTCAAGAAGTCTTATGGGCCCTTGACCAAGTGTATCCCATGCCCAGAGGATGAGCGGGATTGGATGCACGTTCTCGCTACAATTGACCTGCCATTCTCAAATCATGAGGCATATGAGCAAGCCATCAAAACGATCGGCAAGTCTAATGAAGCACTCTCTATACCAGTCTGCATGATGGCAAGAAGCCTCCATGGAAATCCTAAGCCTGTCACCTTCCAAGTACCATCCAACAAAAGGAAACTCCAGGGGATACTAGAATACCTAACGGACAAGCTAGCTCGCAATCCAGCTGCAAACTTCAAACCACTCCAGGATCTCTTAGAGGAATCAAAGTGGCAATGGACCAAGGTGCATGATTTAAACCCCATGTATAATTGGGCCCTAGTTCCTGGCCAATGACACGAGACATACCAAACCTTTTAGGAGACGTCGAGCAATCGGATGACAAAGATTCTAGTGACGAATACGAAGACTGCAAATCCTTCAGTGATGAGAGTGAGGGTGAAGTAGATACTGTAGAATACGACACTCAAGGACAAGAAATTGAGCAGATACGAGCTGACTCCAAGCCGCAGAAAAGGCAGACCTTTAGGGTAGAGCAAGGAGTCATGTGCATGGAATGTGATCGCGCTTGGTTGGAACACGTAGGAGCCATAGACCTTGAGCAAGCAGGCCTAGCCTAGCCAGGAATGACATCAGTACTTAGGACTGAATCGCCATCTGAACTGCGGCCACCAGGGGAGACCACCTCTTCTAAGGAAAAAGGAGGGTTTGACTCTGAATCGGAAGTTAGTTCGGACAGTGATCCAGAGATCCCTCGGCCACCCACTACTAGACATACCAAGGGGGACCTACCCGTCCACCTGAAAAACAACCCAGGGATACGCGAACAGAAAAACAACAAAAGCCGCAGGACCTCCCTAAACGCTTCACAAAATTCAAAAAAGGGGATAGGGTAGTAGTTCTGTTAGGTGCCAAACGTCAAGGGCAGACGAGTCAACCAATCGAGGGACTAGACAAAGTCAAGGAGGTAGACTTAGCCCAGGAAGGGGAAACACCCTAGCCAGTATTCATTGCTGATAACTTGACCAATGAAGAAGAAATAAGTATTGTTGCTCTCTTGCAAGAGCATAAAGACGTGTTTGCCTGGTCCTTAGAGGAACTTAAGGGGATAGATCCGAGTGTCGTGACTCACAACATACCCATGACGCTAGACACAACGCCGGTCAACGACCGTACCCTATGAACCCAAACGATCATGCTGTCAAAGAGAAAATTGAAAAGCTGATGAGAGCTAGATTCATTTACAAAATTGAGCACACAGACTAGGTATCACCCATAGTCATCATGATGAAAAAGAATGGAAAAATCCGAGTGTGTGTCAATTACAAGAAGGTGAACGCTGCTATGAAGAGGGACAACTATCCATTGCCATACATCGAGCACATGCTTGAGAGGGTGGTAGGCAAGGAAGCCTATAGTTTTCTAGACGGCTTCTCAGGGTACAACCAGGTGCAAGTGTATCCTGCAGACAGCACAAGACCGCCTTTGCCACTGAGTGGGGCGTCTTTGCATACATAGCCCTTCGGGTTGACCAATGCCCCTACCACTTTCCAACGTCTCATGTGCACCATCTTTAAGGACATGCTTCGCAAGGAGTTAGAGGTCTTTGTCGATGACCTGTATGTCCATTCGACCTAGATCAAACACTTAGACAAACTCCGCGCAATCTTTGAACGGTGTCACTTATATCATCTCTCCTTGAACCCCTTGAAGTGTCAATTTTGGGTAAAGCACAGATGCATCTTAGGACATGTGGTGTCGAAGAACGGCATTGCCAATGACTTCTCGAAGGTCAGGGTTATTGTTGACCTTCCACCCCCAATTAATTACAAGGGGGTTCAATGCTTCTTAGGCCATACAGGATACTATCGGCGGCTTGTACTGAACTATGCGCTGATCACCAGACCATTGTACAAGCTAATGATTATCTTCGAGTGGACCGAGGCATGCCAACGAGCATTAGAAGAATTGAAAAAGGCTCTAACAACACCACCAATTCTACGAACCCCAAATTGGACCATTACCTTCCATGTACACGTCGATGCTTCTAAGTTTGCCATGGGGACAGTGTTGTGCCAACCTGGTGAGAACAACTTAGATTATCCAGTGAGCTTTGCTAGTAGACAACTCACTGAGATAGAGATGAACTACTCGACAACAGAAAGAGAGGGATTAGCCATGGTGCTTGCTGTGAAGAAATTCTAGCATTATCTATTGGCCACACCCTTCATCTTTTTCGTGGACCATCAAGCCCTGCTCTATTTAGTAAACAAACCTTGTGCTACACGACGCATAGCTTGATGGCTCCTCCTGCTTCTAAAGTTCAATTTCTCAGTGGTAGTACGAAAGGGAAAATAGCATTACATGGCTGATCACATGTCACGCATCCCCATGGGAGAAGCCGCTAGACAAGGCATCGTTGATGAGTTACTTGATACCCACCTATTCCACTTGTCCAGCGAGAGAGATTTATTTAAGGCTGATCTAACGCTATATTGGGCGGACAACATAGTCCAAGTGCTTGAGCACGGACTACTTGAGCGACCAATAGAAAAAGCCCGACTTAGGCACTTGATCCTGAAGATCCAACCCTACCAGCTGATTTCAGGCCAACTTTATAGGCTGGGGCAAGACGGATTGCTGCGTAGATACGTGTGTGAGCATGAGATGCACAATGTGCTCTCAGAGACGCACAATGGCATTGTGGGAGGACACTTTAGTGGAGACACGACAACACGGAAGGTGTTGCAGTCTCAACTATGGTGGCCCACGCTTTTCCGCGACGCCAAGCGATTCGTCAAGCACTATGATGAGTGCCAACGGACAAAAGTCCCGATTCGCAAGGATCAAATGGAGTTGACCCCAATTATTACTCGCCAACCCTTTGAAAAATGGGGAATCGACTTCATAGGACCCATCAGTCCTACGGTGCAGTACTCACAAGCCAAGTACATCATTGTGGCCATGGATTACCTCACGAAATGGGCAGAGGCAAGAGCCACACGAAAAAATGATGCTAGGACGAAAAAATGATGCTAGGACGACTGCCAAGTTCTTATGGGAGCAAATGATCTAGAGATTTGGCTGCCCCATCGAATTGGTCAGTGACCAGGGTATGCACTTCATCAATGAAGTGATAGCGCATCTCCTGTCCACCTTTCTCATTATCCATCGCAAATCATCTCCATACTACCCTCAAGCGAATGGTTAGGCAGAATCCACGAATAAGATTCTCGTCAATGTCCTGACCAAAGTAGTCTCAGCCTCACGAAGCGACTAGGACAACAAACTTATGGCGCCTTTGTGGGCTTACCATACAGCTTATAAAACGGCTGTTGATCAAACCCCATTCAGGCTGAACTATGGAACAGAAGCAATCTACCCTTAGAGTTCTTTGTTCCTAGCCTGAGAATAGCCCTTCAAGAACGATGGGAAGGGAAGGAGGCATGGACGCAATGCCTGGTCGAGTTCGAACGCCTCTCAGAGACCTGCGTCTTCTAGCCACCCATGCACTTATATGTGAGAAGGCCCGTCGCAAGAGTTGGTTTGACAAGCATGTCAAGCAGCGCGACTTTGAACAAGGCGACTTAGTGCTCCTCTACTCCGTTAAGGGACATAAATAGAAAAAGAAATTTTGAGGCCTTGGACCCTTCAAAGTTCGTGCAATCAGTCGCACAAGCAATGTCGAACTCGAAACCTTAGACGGTGAAGGAATAGGCTCCCACCCATCCTTTGCACGAGCCACCGATGTTAGAACCGCCTGTTAAAGTAAGAGTGGCCACAATCACTGGGCACCCTTCTTTCCTGGTCACCAATCCTTATTGTGACCGTGCCACAGCTCCTACCTTCATCAAAGCTCTTTAAAAAGTCAATGCACATGCTGTAATCTACAGCCTGTCCGACCTTTTCCACATACTTTTGGAGGTTGCATTTATCCACCAACTCCTTCACTGCCAGCTCTTCCATGATGGCATCGTCTAAATTCAGGTTATGCTTGAACGTGAACTGGCTAACTCCACGTGTCTCAACACTGATCCCATACTTTGTCAGCTCCTCTTCAGTGAATGGAAGTTTACCCCCCTTTTCTTGTCCTACCATGGTAGGTGCCTATCATTACACCATGCCAATATTAGTGTTATGAATTGACTCATCACTAACAAAAACCCAAGAAAGAATGTGTGTGACAATTTGCCTATCATTACACCATGCCAATATTAGCGTTATGAATTGACTCATCACTAACAAAAACCCAAGAAAGAATGTGTGTGACAATTTGCCTATCATTACACCATGCCAATATTAGTATTATGAATTGACTCATCACTAACAAAAACCCAAGAAAGAATGAGTGTGACAATTTTCCATGCTGCTTCAGAGGTATGAAACTTGGAAATAATTCAAAAGCAACATCTATTTCCTCCTTGCATTCTTTCCTATTTAAATTCAGTTGATCATTTTCATCCATCACTACACCTTGCTACATCACTTGGTTCTCACTTTGCTCCGCTCCCCCCCTCCCCCCCCTTCCTTAAGTTTTAAAGGAATCCTTCCTAGGATTAGCAAGGGAAGAAGGAGGACTCACATGGACTTTGTGGGGCGAGTTACTTGGCCAACGGCCAAGTATAGAGGTTAGGATTATATTCAAGCTGGGCATGACGATCAAGTTCACATGGTCGTATGGAAGCTTGGGTGATATAGGTCAAGACATCATGAAAGATGTCCCCGGAGTTGAGGTGGCTAGCAATGTGTAGTTCCTCTTCCGTAAGGAATTGGTCAATGCAAGGGTGGGCTAACACATGGTCATCTAAGTGTATGTTGCGTGTAATGGCCAAAACCCTAAATGAAGGAGGTGCCACATAAGTAGGGTCATGTTCAATTGTTTTGATTTCCATTCTTTGCTCGGCATTGGTCATGATGCGGCATCCTTTTTTCTCCCATTGGAGTCGCAAGGCATACCACAGTTGTAAGAATGAAGAGTCAGAGCTGGCAAGCTGCGTGAGCTCCTCCAGTTCTTGTTTAGGTGAAGAGCAAGCAGGCTTGTGGTACGAGGTAATTAGTCTTCTGAGAATGGCTTGCTCCTTTGAGATTTCTCCATTAGTGATTAATTCGGTGGCAATTTTGGGGAATTTGACGATCATAAATTCATAGTCTTCCCAAGTGCATGGCAATGCTGTCGAAGGGTTTTCGAAAACAAAGTCGCGACCACAAAGGTCCTTGAGAAATTCCAAGACGGAAGATCAAGCGAAGCAAATAATCAAGACAAATATGATGCCAAGTAACAATTGTATTACTGCCAAGATGTTTACAAAATACAAGACGAAATTGAATCTGAACAGCCCATTGGGTTTAGGCCGCCCAATCTCAAGTTGAAAATTCAACTCTCAAGCTCGTATCTCAAGCTCAAGAATTACTCTAAATGCCAAGAATTGTATTACTGCCAAGTTATCATTGTTATGTCCAAAAAGTGCCACACCACATTCCCCTTCATGGCCTTGTAAAGTATATCTCATTTCCACACTGTAGACCTAGATCCATCTTAAACTTTTTGATGACTTTGTGGGGAGTAGGGAGGTGCATGCTACCAAAGCTACTAGTCATTCCAAGAAGCCCTCTTCTTGCATAGGAAACCAAAGAGCAGCATGAAACAATCCATAGAACAGAAGACAGATCCAAAAAAAAAAGAAGTGCAGGTGAAAGAAACTGAAATGTCCCTATTTTCAGTGAGCAAGACTGAGTCTTTCCTTCTTCCTTCTTCCATCACTAGCCCAAGCATAGAGCACTCTTATCATCCTCATCATGAAATCTCAAGTCTGCTAATTCAGCTTTCTGCTCCAATTTTGTCATTCTTATTTGTGAGCCCATTTGTGACACGAGAGCATAGAGAGACATCATAGCAAAACCACATGTGACCTATGCAATTGACCTGTGCCATGTATACAAGCTCTTATTAGAAACCAAGCTCGTGAAAAACAAGGTTTCAGATGCACACAATTGACAACAGTTTCTGCATGCTTTGCATCATCTATATGTGATTGCAACAGTTGACAAATCTGTGCCACCCTCTAATGAGCAGTTTGATAACTGAGAATAGCTCTTCAAATCATGGTGACTAAACTCCTGAAAATGACGACTTTGTAAACATAATCAAGCTTCTGATTATAATTGTTGTAGCTGTCCATGCTGCAGAACTGGTCAAAGATGATGAAGGGAACCAAACGCAGCCCATCGAAATCTTTACTTTCTTAACAAGATCAATAGGATCAACGACACCTACATCTGCCATCAGCAGCAGCTACTCTCTAAGATTTTCTTCACACGAAGTGAACTGGTTCTCTGTAGTAGATGCCTCATCATTGTTAGATGGTCTTTCTTCATTAAGTATGACTAATTCACTTCAACAATGCTCTCACTTGCACACGGCTACAATTTTTCCAAAAACATGAGGCTGCTGAAAATGCACTTGAAGTCATTATGAATAACTCTAGTCACATCCAATCTCATTTTGACTCGAAACTAAACCTGCCAGGGAACAACAAAGGCCCAATTGCAGGGCTCGTCAGTCTGCACAAAAATCTTCTACTTCGAAGCTCAATGATGTCATCCAGAGAAACGGAGGAGACGAATTGTGATCAGACGAGCGGAACGACTATTAAAACAACACCCACATCTTTGTAAAATCATATATCCCATTCAGGTGACCAATTCTCGTCAAACAGCTCCTGAATGAAGTCCTCATCTATTAAAATCACATCCTGCAGTTCCTCTGCATTCTCACTGATCTTTTTTTTGTAGCTTTGCAATGTGCCTAGCTCACACCCGGCCTCTGGAAGCCCCAAGCTTCTTTGCAAGCAAACTCTGTACTCAACATTTCGCAATGTGTACCTATAGCAAAGTGTTAACAATAAGTGACCATGTTTTGTCAGCAGGGGACACGAGTGTTTTCTTAGATTCGTCAGCTTCAGTCCAACACACCGTCTCTGTCACATCAACTTCAGCTTAGCAACAGCATCACTAACTATTCGATCCTCTTCTTCTGTTCTCTCTGCATACCTCATGTGGAACTTTTTTCCAGCGACCTCCAAAATCCCCCAAAAGAATCATGAGCTCTTGATTCAGCAGACCCTCCTTTTTCATGCATACCCTTCTCCAAAAAAAACACAGAGTCATCCTTGAATATCATTGGCTCTCCTTCAAAGGTCAATTTTATGGCTATCCCAAGGGCTTTCGCACTCATCACCGTGAGAGATCCTACCAAGGAGCAAATGCTGATGCATACAGTGACATGTAAATGGCCATATTGAGGTATAAAAAAGACGACTAGAACCAAAACCAGAGCAAAGATGGATGCCATAACATAAGAGTCATGATCGCACTTTTTCAAAGCATCCACACTTTTGGTCTTTCTTTGAGGCCTGGGCCATTTCAATTGCAGGAGCCCATAGTCATCCACTTGTAGGGCATTCTTGTATTTCTTCTTATCTTAGATCCGGGATTTCTTGTACCACTTTGACAGCTTTAGCAATCTCCCTTGGCATCGGTTTTTTTTAATATTTCACACACACACACACACACACACAAGCATTCATTCACACACACGCAGAGATAAATGCACACAGATAATATTATTTACAATGGAACAAAGTCCCAGCACACATGGGTTTGAGACGATAACTGGAAACACAGTTATAGGAAAGCTAAGGTTCATACACACACAAACACGCAAGCCACATGCAGAACAAAATGCAAACACAACGACTAGGTATACACAAAACACGAATGTCACACACACAAACTTTTTGGTGGATTCCAAACCTCGGATTCACATCAGCACGACAACGCACGAACATCAGAAGCAAGGGGCTCATCGAGAAGTCCTATGTCAAGCCTCTCTTTGCTCCTAGCGAATGTGATGAAGGTGTTATCTAACACCTTTGCATGTCACTACGTCATCTCTCGAGGTCTCAGTAAGATCCTTGGCCACTGAAAGGAAAGATTGTCTTTCATACGAAGGCCTAAGACCTACTAGTGGTGATGGTGCAATTGGGCTGGACAGTGGTGACTCCATTGATGGCGTCACAGATGGGACTTTGCACTCAGAAGCACTTTGAGATGCTACAGGGGGCTCCAGTGGCATAGGAGGTGTGCTGCATTCTATATGAGCCAGCATGGGAATGCTCAACTCCTCTGACTTGGATAATTCTGGGGTATCTAGCTTTGGACGATAAATGTGTTGGGATTCATTAATCACAACCGGTGCTGGTCCAGCTTGCTTTGCAGCCTGGGCTCTGTATGTGCAAGCCTCTCTAGCCAGAGTGAGGTTGCTTAGAGTTGAGCCTCTTGAATGTCCACTCTTAGGCACCCATATCCAAGGGTTTCCCTCATAGTATCCTTGTTCTCATAAGAGATCTTTGGGGATCCATCGCGGCATGGTCGTGCGCCTACGTCAATAGCGTCTGAGCTGCCTCTTAGGCTGTGACTAATAGTTTTTCTGTTTAGAAGCAAGTTTCTATGGTTTATAAGGAGGTGGCCCTTGTTGTTTTGGCAACCATATGAGCATGGACTCCTTGGCCTTGTGAATGGCCTTGGTGGGCTTGGTTCTAGCAGTTTGAGCATGGGGTCAAATATCACAACCTTTCTCCCTAGGCTTGGTCATAGGCGTGGTTGTAGGGGTCTCTATCGGTGGCTTTGCAATTGTAGAAGGATCAAGATAACCCTTGCTGAAAGTAGTCACTATGCGCACATTGCCTATAGCAAGATGGATGCGATCTAGGTCATAGTCCACATTGCAGTTCGTCTACTTTTTAAAAGTGTGACCTAGTAGTGACTTATTACTAGGACATAGTCCACAATGATGTAGCATGCCTGGGAGTATTGTGCCGCAGGACTAATAGGTCCAATGAAGTCAATGCTCCATTTTTCGAAGGGTTATCGTGCTATTACGGGGGTCAACTCCATCTTATCCTTGCGCACCTTAGTCCTCTAGCACTCATTACAGTGTTTTACAAATTTAATAGCATCATGGAATAGGGTGGGCCACCATAGTTGGAATTGTAGCACCTTACGGGCTGTTGTATCCCCATTAAAGTGTCCTCTAGCTATTCCACGATGCGCTTCTCTCAATACATTGTGCATCTCGTGCTCACACACACATCTACGCAACAAAATGTCTTGTCCTAGCCTATAGAGTTGGCCGACGAATAGTTGGTATGGCTGGATCTTTAAGATAAGTCTCCTTAGCCTAAATTTCTCAATAAGACTCTCAAGTAGACCGTTCTCTAGCACTTGAGCTACATCATCGGCCCAATATGGCGTCAGATCGACTCTAAACAAGTCTCTTTTGCTAGACAGGCCAAAGAGATGAGCGTCCGGTAGGTCATCAGGTATGCCTTGTCTAGCAGCTTCTCCTGTGGGTATACGGGATATGTGATCAGCCATGTAGTGCTGCTTTCCCTTATGTACAACCACAGAGAAATCAAATTCTAACAAGAGAAGTAACCATCTAGCTATGCGAACTATAGCACATGGCTTGTTCACGAGATAAAGCAAGGCTTGATGGTCAATGAAAAAGATGAAGGGGGTGGCCAACAGATAATGCCTAAATTTCTTTACAGAAAACACCATGGCTAACCCTTCCCTTTCTGTAGTGGAATAGTTCATCTCCATTTCAGTGAGCTGCTTGCTGACAAAACTCACGGGGTAATCTAGGTTATGCTCACCAGGCTGGCATAGAACAGCTCCAATAGCAAACTTAGAGGCATCTATGTGTACATGAAATGTTATGCTCTAGTCTTGGGCTCGTAAGATTGGTGTAGTGGTGAGAGCCTTCTTCCACTCTTCATATGTAGGCTGGCATTCCTCAGTCCACTTGAATACGATCAGCAGCTTGTACAATGGTCTAGAAATCAATGCGTAATTCAATACAAAGCGTTGATAGCATTCTGTATGGGCTAAGAAACACTAAACGCCCTCGTAGTTAATGGGTGGTGGTAGGTCGACAATGACCCTAACTTTTGAGAAGTCAGTGGCAATGTCATTCCTTGACACTATGTGCCCTAGGATACATCCGTGCTTCACCTAGAACTGGCACTTTAAGGGGTTTAACGAGAGGTTGTATAACCAACACCATTCAAAGATAGCTCTCAACTTTTCTAAGTGTTTGACCCAACTAGAGTGTACGCATAAGTCGTCTACGAACACCTCTAGCTCGCATCTAAGCATATCCTTGAAGATGGTGCACATTAATCGTTGAAAGGTTGCACGCGCATTCATTAGCCCAAAAGGCATAACGATGTAGGCGAATACACCCCACTCCATGGCAAAGGCAGTCTTGTGCATGTCGTCAGGGTGCACTTGCACTTGATTATAGTTAGAGAAGCCATCCAGGAAGTTGTAGGCTTCTTTGCCTACTACCCTCTCCAGCATGTGCTCGGTATACGATAAGGGGTAGTTGTCCCTCTTCGTAGCGGCATTAACTTTCTTGTAATTCACGCACACTCGAATTTTACCATTCTTTTTCATAACGATCACTATAGGTGATACCCAATCCGTGTGCTCAATCTCATATATAAATCCCGCCTTCAAGAGCTTATTGATTTCCTCCTTCACTGCATAGGCATGTTTGGGATTCATAGGGTAAGGTCGTTGCTTTGTTGGCACCGCATCTAGAACCATTGGGATATTATGGGTCACAACCCTAGGATCGACTCCTTTAAGTTCCTCCAAGGACCAGGCAAACACATCAACATACTCTTGTAGGAGAGCAACAAGTTTAGCCTCCTCATCCTTGTTCAAGTCGTCAGCAATGAACATAGGTTGAGGCCTCTCGCCTTCCCTTGCCAAGTTGACTTCCTTGACCTTGGCGGGTCCCTCAATTGGCTCATTGGTTTGCCCTTGTCTCTTTGCTCCTAGCAAAATCACCACTCTATCACCCTTCTTAAACTTTGTGAAGCGTTTGGGGAGATCCTGCAGCTTCTTTTGCCTCTCTACTTCTGAGTCCTTAGTTTGCTTCCTGGCCTTCTCCTTTAACCATCTGCGCCTTAGGTGGACTGGCAAGTCCCCTTTGGTGCGTCTGACCTTAGAGGGTTGGGGTATTTCGGGATCACTCTCCATACTGACTTCTGACTCCAATTTAAACTCACATCCCTCACTTGAGGAAGGAGTTTCGCCAGGGAGTCATAATTCAGTAGGTGTATCCGTCTTAAGCACTAGAACTACCAATGGTTGCGCCACTCCTGCCTACTCGTAATCCATGGCTCCTATGTGCTCCAACTAGGATCTATCGCACTCCATCTGCATGACTCCTCTTTCATTCCAGCCTGCCCTTTCCCTTCTAGGCCTAGAGTCTGCCTTGATATGTTCGATCGTTCTCTCTTCAGTGTCATATTCTATCATGTCTAACTCTTCTTCACTCTCGTCTCCAATAGAGTGGCAGTCCTCATACTCCTCATCATTAGAGCCTTGCCCCTCTGACTGCTCGTCATCCCCTAGGATTTCCTCTCCAATCTCCTTTTCGTCAATGACTAAAGCCCAATTGTATAATAGGTTCAGATCGTGAATTTTGGTCCATTTCCACTCACGCTTAGCCAAAAGATCATTTAGGAGTTTTAGATTGGTAGCCATGTTGCCCTTTAGTTTATCGATGAGGTACTCTATGATTTCCTAAAGCTCGAGCTTGTTGGTGGGGATATGGAACGAGATTGATTTCCCTAGGTTAGGCGAGCTTCTTGCCATCATGCAGAGTGGCACGATGGACTCCCTTCCTGGCATGCTTGGGGATTTAGCAGCTTGCCTATATAGCTCTTCCTCATCTGAGAATGGTAGGTCAATGGTTGCCAAGACGTGCATCCAATCCCGCTCGTCCTCGGGGCAAGGGATGTACTTGGTCAATGACCCATAGGGTTTGCTTGCCTGTGCATCACCTTTTAGCATGGTTGAGATAGCATCAAGGTCGGCTAAGGTAGTCTTCCAGGTATCCATCTCAATCCTTACCGCTTTTATTCTATTCCCCAAGAAGATGAGATTGTTACCTCAATCTTCAATAACTTGAGCGTTCCTCATCCAGGATCAGCCTAGCAGTATGTCGTAGTCCACTCCCTTCATGACAATGAAGTTCACAAAAAACTACACTCGTGCAACCTTCATTGGCCAGCTCTTTAGGACCCCGAATGGTCTGACCTTCATTCCATTAGCCAATGTGACATTGAACCTAGCCGTTTCCACGGGTGGGTTTCCCCAGGCCTGTAGAACTGCGTGGCTCAAGACACTGACACCAGCGCCTGTGTCTACGATTTCTTTTCCTGTTACATCCCCGAAGGCTAAGATAGGTAAGACTGCATGCATCTCAGTGCCTTCCCAGAAAGCATTGGCGTGCAGTGACCTTGGAACTAAGTGTAGTGTTAGGCTTGGAATCTACGTGACTGCATTCTGCTCTTGCAAGTCAGCAGCAGTATGCTCCTCTTTTTCCTCCACCCAATATTTTAATTCTTGCCATAAGGAAGGGTGTTTGCCGAAGCAGATCTCCTAGGTTCAAGGTTACTGGCGTGGTTACTAAAGTGGTGAGGAGGTTGCTGGGTGGTTGGCTTCCTCCTTCGTCAGCATTCTTTGGCCATATGTCTTGGTTAGCTTGCTAACATGCTTCTTCCTGGTCTTGCCTCTGTGGCATCTCATGTGGTGTGGGTGCGTTCCCCAATTGAGGTCGCAACGGTGAAACGGGTGTACTTACACGAGAGAGGTCTTCCAGTATGGGCTCTATGTCCTTAAGGTGTTCCTGGGCATACTTGACCCACTCCTTGACTTTGGCTATAGCCTCAAGTTTCCGTTTGGGGTGGGGGTATTCCCCTACCTTGGCACTCCCTAGTTCTACTGTCTTAGGAGCTGAGGTCTCTGCCTCTGCATCAGTGACCCTCTTTCCTGTCACTAGAATTGTAGCTTTCTCAGTCTTAAGGGTAATCTTTGTGTTTGTTCTCTTTCTCCTTCTCCTCCGGCTTTTCTTTCCCAACGAGGCTACATCCAGGTTACTTGGCCCAGGCAATGAGATGCCTGCCTATTTTGTCTATGCTCGTATCATGACATGTAGTGGGATGGGTGTATCCTTGTTAGATTTCATGGATGCAGGAAAGAGAGCAACACGGAGTGAAGCAACATGCTTCCTCTCTCTATTCTTCTCATTATTCATTCAGCACACACTTAGTGCATATACAACCTAAGGTCATAAAGACCATTCACACTAGAAATAGAACCGACTTATTTAATGTACCTAACTGATCTAGCCAGACTAGCTGTGTCCAGCTCATGTCGGTCAAACACACATGAACGAGCTTGATATTCTAACACTCCCCCTCAAGCTCAAGATAGCATATGCACTCCAAGCAGCTGTCTAAAACCACAGAACTTATCTTTACCTAAGGACTTGGTAAAGATATCCGCTACCTGTTCATCAGTCTTCACATGCATAAGATCAACTCGTCCTGCAAGAACCATCTCTCTGATGAAATGGTAGTGTACCTCTATGTGTTTCGTCCTGGCATGATAGATTGGATTCATAGCCAAGAGTACACTACTCAGATTATCACATAGTAACTTCACTGGAGCATCTACCTGTATGTCCAAATCAGCCATAAGCTTGAGCAGCCGTGAAATCTCGCATGCTGCCAATGCAACACCCCTGTACTCTGCCTCAGTACTCGTCAAAGCAACCGTAGGCTGCTTCTTGCTGCTCCAGCTAATCATGCCGCTACCAAATCCAAATGCATATCCACTCGTAGATCTACGATCATATGAGCAACCTGCCCAATCTGCATCCGTGTATCCAGTCAATATTAAGGCTTATCTCTGACATAGAATAGCCCATACTCTACAGTGGACTTAACATATCTCATAATGCATCTAATTGCATCCAAGTGCGGCTTTCTAGGCTTCTGCATAAACTGACTTATGAGCCCTACAGCATAGCTCAAGTCAGGCCTAGTGATGGTCAAGTAAATCAAGCTGCCAACCATTTTCTTGTACATAGTCACATCCTCTACTTCAGCCCCAGTGTTCATGTCTAGCTTGACATTCTGATCAAGAGGTGTATCCAGCGGTTTGCATTCAGCCATGCCATACTTCTTCAGCATCTCTATGGCATAGTGCTTCTGCATCAGCCATAACCCATTGTCAGCTGCTGGAATTACCTCAATGCCTAAGAAATACTTCAGTTCTCCCAGGTCTTTCATGTCAAATTCAGATTTCAGCATCTTCATTACATGCTGTATGCCCAAGTCATCATCACTAGTGATTATCAAATCATCAACATATATGACCAGCACTACTAAACCACTGTCAGTCTTCTTTGTAAATAGGCTATGATCAGCCTTGCCAACAGCAAAACCCAATCTCTGCAAGTAGTTACTGATCCTAGCATGCCAAGCTCTCGGAGCCTGTTTCAGCCCGTATAATGCCTTTTTCAGCCTGCATACATAATGCTGAAAATCAGGGTGAACATACCCTTCCGGCTGAACCATATAGACATCCTCTGCTAGGTCACCGTTAAGAAATGCATTCTTAACGTCCATCTGCTGCAATTTCTAGCCTTTAGCAGTAGCCAAGGCAATCACAATGCGTATGGTTGCCATCTTGGCAACAGGGCTGAATGTTTCCTCATAATCAAGTCCATACTATTGGGCATACCCCTTTGCGACCAGCCTGGCTTTGTATCTCTCCACACTGCCATCTGACTTGCATTTGATTTTGTAGACCCATTTGCAGCCAATGGTCTTTTTCCCTTCAGGCAGTGGTACTAAATCCCATGTTTTATTTTCAGCCAAGGCATTCATTTCTTCATCCATGGCTACACACCAATTCTCATCTTTAACTGCTTCACCATATGTACTTGGTTCTTTGACCTCCATCACTTTTGTCATGTACGCATAATGCTTTGCAAAGTAGCCACTGCATGTCAACCTGTCAACAGGGTATCTGACCCTCTGCGAGCGTCTAAGCTGTGGTGCACTACTCATAGCATCCAAGATACATAATGACAACCAATGTAAAACCCTGCGAGCTCTTTCCGTCCAGGCTCGATGCGCTCATATTTGATCAGCTAGGATTCCTTTCTGGAACTTCAGGTTCAGCCTCAACACCTGTCACTAAGTCCCAATATCCTTTGCCTATCAGAAAGTTCTCCATGCGGAACTTCCATATTGCATAATTGTTGCTATCAATCTTTTCTCCCACAATCTGGGTTACATTATCAGTTCTATCAGCATTTTCCATGTTGTAAACCTTGCCTGACTACCTGCAAACCAAGATCTTCTTAACAGTTCAACTTCAGCCCGGAACTGTTTATGACAGTTTTCTGCAATTAATTGCAGTAAAAAACCAGGGTATTTCAGCCCACTAACAGTCCAAAATAGCTCACAACCAAGTGGCTTAACTTGTGAGTAAAGCAGTCAGTGCAAATACTATATATTCACTTCGGTTTGAGCTCCTGCAACCTCACTGCCAGGGTACATATATGCAGTCTGAAAACTGTAATTCTGTGAGTGACCAGCAGTGATTTCAAGCCCAAAACTGAGTAGTATACATGTCATACATGTCCCAAACTTCCATAGATAGTTGCTAGTACATGTGTCAAGCCATGCATAGGCATAGAACCACAAAACAGTATATAACTAGCATATATGAATATCGTAAATAAATTCCCAGATTTCAAACAGCCAATGCACTGGCAACAGGGATTAATTTCAGTCCATAAACCATTTGCATCACTTCCGTTTCCAATGCTCAAGCATTCAATAGTCACAGACCAAGTCTTCAAGTAACTGTGGGACTAACCAAACCAACTAGTTCTTCAGAAATAACCAATTAGTGCTTTATGTCTGCAATTTTTTTTTAGTTTTCAGCCTGTCACAAGCTCTCAGATCAGGCCATTCCAAGCTCCAAGTTTATGTCAAAATACCCAAGAAATATGACATGTCTTCTACCAAGCATCAAGTGCTACATTCAAGTTCAATGTACATGCCAAAGAGCATCCAAAATGCAAACATCCCAAGTGTATAATGTCTCTGTAACTTCAATGACAGTTTAGCCCTGTGTATTCAGATCTGTACACCTCTATTATAGCTCACACATGAGCTCCCACAAGAGCAATAGCAAGGTATACCCTTCAAGAACCTTCCTTGGTATGCATCCAAGCTCTATGCCACTTGACAAGTGCTATACTTCTTGAATCTCAACCAATGAGAGCAGCCTGTTCATAGGCACAGTCCACACAGACTGTTCAGAGTATATGCAGATCAGATTTGCCCACTTGTTGATGCTCAATGGAGCTTTGGTGAGTCTCCAGACAAGCCACACTCTTGTTGATGCTCAATGGAGCCTTGGTGAGCAGTCCATGTACTGAATCTCAGCCATGGAGTTCAGCCTGAAAATAGGTGCAAACACGCTGGCTGGCCTGACCTCTATTGCTGCCCATTTTGCTGATTATTATTATAATAAGGCACTCACTGCTGCTCAACCAGTCCTTGGGAGACTCCTTAGCAAGCCACAGCTCCTGCTTCAAGCAATGAGACTCCAATGCTTCACAGTACATATCTCTGTGTGACCATTGATGAAAATGACTGTCAGTCCTCTTCCTTTTCTAGATCTTCAGGTCACTCTTCAAGTCTTCTTCTTGAGTGCATTCCACCAGTGAGCCCATTCATGGCTCTGATACCATGTTAGATTTCATGGATGCAGGAAAGAGAGCAACACGGAGTGAAGAAACATGCTTCCTCTCTCTATTCTTCTCATTATTCATTCAACACACACTTAGTGCATATACAACCTAAGGTCATAAAGACCATTCACACTAGAAGTAGAACCGACTTATTTAATGTACCTAACTGATCTAGCCAGACTAGCTGTGTCCAGCTCATGTCGGTCAAACACACATGAACGAGCTTGATATTCTAACAATCCTCACTGTCAAAGGTCTCCACACCAAACAACCCCAAGCGTACTGAGGGCACATTGGTAGAACTAGTTGATGGCTTCCGTCTAGGACAGTCAGGAAATAGGTGTGTGATTCCACACTTGGTACATCGAAGGTCAGCTTTGTCCTTGTTTGCATGTTCCCTTTTCGGGCAGCGTGATGAAATATGGCCTGGATGACCGCAAGTCCAGCATGAGATTGATCTTGGCTTGGTCCTCCAAAGCCTCTGCCTCTTCCTCTACCTAGCGCCATCACCGGTACTGGTCGGTATTCCATTAGCACTGGATTGCCTTCCTCATCATAGGATATATATGGGTTTACGTAGGTCTCCTCTTCACTAGGTTCTTCCACTTAGTGAACATGAGTATCACTTAGTGGATGGGTTACATAGGGCCCTCGTGGTCTGGGTATGCCTGTTGGGTTCATCTCTAGCCTAGGAATGGCCGGTCTTGCGTCATTTGGTGCTGGAAGTGCCACCTGGGCTGCCGTGGCAAAGAGGTTAGGTGGCATGTTGCCTAAGTATGGAGGGTTGTATTGCTGCGCATATGGGAATCTCCTTGCCAGTCTGCAATGTAATGCGTCATGACCAAACCTACCGCAGCCTGAGCATGGCCTAAATCTAGGATCTTGGCACTTGGCTGGGAGGTGGTTACCGCCACAGTGTATACACTGCACAAGCGACAGCACAGGATTCATCATTTGGTCTTGCAATCGTGCAAGCTCCATTCTCACATCAGCCAGCTCCTAGCCTTGGTCAACACTCTTTCCCTTATCAACTAATCGTCAACCCTTATTGCCTCTTCAAATACTCTAGGTAACACATCTCGGTGTGGAGTGGAGTTACTAGCCAAAGCCTTGTAGAGCTTCTCGCTTGAATTCCATTTATAAATATGGTAGACACAGCCTTCTCATTAGGTCGCTCATTTACATGGATCCTCTTAAAGAGGCTACACACATGAGTGACATAGTCCCTTACGTCTTCCTTTTCCCTCTGACTAACATTCATCAACTGGACAATGAGATTGTCAGAGTACCTTGCCTTAGAGAATCTCTTGATAAAGAGGTCCTTAAGACGAGCAAAGTTCATGTGGTCAAGTGCATCTAGACTAGTGTACCAAATTCTCCCCTTATCACCTAAGCACAGACCGAAAGCTTGAGAGCATTGTGCAAGGTCTGTGAGACCGTTTGCTTCGCAAACTTGTTCAAATTTCTCCACAAAGGTATATGGGTCGTTGCTAGGTTCATACTTGTCTAGCTGCTTTGCTACAATAGGGATTCTAGATTGCCCCTTTGCCCCTTGCGTGACCCCTAATCCCGAGAGTAATGCAGTGGCTAAGGCTGTTGTGCTCTGCTTAGTGGACGTATTGTCCATGAGCCGCTTGGCTACGAGTTTATCAACGATAAGTCAGCCTCTGCTGCTCATTCTCTCTTTGCATTTTGCCCTATTTTTGCTGCACTAACCAAGGCTAGCACACATCGGGCGTCATACATGTCTACATCTTGTTGGAGTTTCTCTCTCTGCATTTTGCCCTACTTTTGCCCTACTTTTGCTGCTCATTCTCTCTCTGCATTTTGCCCTACTTTTGCTGCACCAACCAAGGCTAGCACACGTCGGGCCTCATACATGTCTACATCTTGTTGGAGTTTCCTAGCCTTCTGCTCGTAGGGCTTTCCCTCTACTATTTTAGCCATCCGAGGTCATTTCAGGCCCCGTTTTGGAGTCATAAGGTTGCGGACAGAGTAGTTTCAAGGTACACTGTGATTTCGACTGTATTGATCGAAAGTGGGTGCGCATGTTACAGATTGTGAATCTGTAATTTTTGAGGTGTTTGCAGGAAACAAACATAAGGTTTATCTGCAAACAGGTTGCAGATTACATGTGCTATTGAGCAATCAGTGAAAAAGGTTGCTTGATGTAGTGCTGTGCACATGTTGTAAAAGATTGCAAAAAATTTGCTTGCTGTTTGGTATCAATTTTGCGATAATGGCAGAGAACAGTGGAAACCCCATCATTGAGAAGCTCGACAAGAACAACTACCCTTCATGGAAGTTCCGTGTCATGAACTTCCTTATTGGAAAAGGCCTCTACGAGTTTGTTTCAGATGAAGAAAAGGAGCCGGAGGTGAGTGATCCTCCAACTGCAGAAGAGACAAAGGCACGGAAGGAATAGAATGCAAAAGACAAAAATGTCATGTATTGGCTGTCTGCAAAATAATTGACAATACTATGCTCGAACATATTAGAAATGTAGAGAATTCATATGCACCTTGGACCATACTTGAAAGTATATTTTCTGTAAATACAAAGGCATGAAAGATTCAACTCAAGCAAGAGTTGAATACATTGAAGAAAGGGAAGATGTCTATCAATGAGTATGCACTGAAGGTAAGGAGCATTGCAGATGCCTTGGCAGCGATTGATGCAATGGCCGATGATGATGATTTGGTGTCGTCTACCTTGGGTGGACTTAACAATGAAAAGGCTTGGAAGTCTTTTGTAACTTTCGTATATGTCAGAAAGCCATTTCCATATTTCAATGAGTTGGTCTCCCTTATGATCACTGAAGAGATCAACATGCAAAGTGAGACATCTAAAAAAAGTGGTGAACAGGTCCAAGCTTTCTACTCTAGTTCAGGATGGGGACGTGGCAAGTTCTCTTCAAGAGGCCGTGGTACAAGACGTGGTAGTGACAACCAGCAAAACAAATTGAATCAGCAATTTGGCGATATGCAGGTTTCAGGAGATCGTGGTAACTTTAGAGGCAGGGGGAGATTTAGAGGAAGAGGTGGATGGCAGAACAGAGGTTCTAACAACTCTGGTATTGTGTGTCACTACTGTGGCAAAACAGGACATATTACAGCCCAATGTTATGCTAAGAAAGATTATATTCGCAGTGGTAAGTTGCAGCAAGGAAACTATGCATCGTCTTCATGACAGAATGAAGACAAAACTGAACGTATGTTTGTTATGCAGCATATGTTGAATGCTGTTACATGAAAGGGAACACATGATGATGTTTGGTATGTTGATTCAGGTGCATCCAATCATATGACCAGCCATGCAAAATGGTTTGGAGAGATGCAGGATTTGCAAAATACAGGTTATGTGCGGACGGGTGATGATTTATGCCACCCAATTTCACATATTGAAAAAGTTCCCTTATCCTTGCATGATGGTAAGACAAAGAGTCTTTCAAATGTATTACATGTGCCATCTATTACAAAGAACTTGGTGTCAGTTGGTCAGATGGTAGAGCAAGGGCTGCAAGTCAGATTTAATGCAAAGGGCTGCTTTGTAGAAGACTTCAATGACAAGTGCAGATTGGTTGCAAAGGGAAGTAGAGTTGGACGTATGTTTACTCTGGATGTTGGAATTCCTACTATGAATGCTGTTATGTATGGTAAAGGAAAAGGTGTTGTTGCAAATATTGAAATTTGGCACAAATGCATTAGACATGCAAATGTACAAAGACTAAAATTAATGCAGTCCAAAGGGTTGTTTGCCTACATTTAGAGTTGCAGAATTTCATAAGGTATGTGAAGCATGACAGTTTGGTAAGCAGTCAAGACAACCCTTTTCACATGATAGAGATGTAAACAGAAATATCCTTGATGTTGTGCATACAGATATTTGGGGGCCTATACAAAATGTATCTCTTGGAGGCAGTTCACACTTTTTCACATTCATTGATGATTATTCTAGAAAGCTGTGGGTATATTTTATGAAGGAAAAGAGTGAAGCATTTGAGCACTTTAGAACTTTCAAGGCTGCAGTTGAAAGAGAAACAAGCTTGAAAGTAAAGTGCTTGAGGTCAAATGGAGGGGGAGAGTACCTCTCGAATGAGTTCAATGATTTTCTGAGGTCTCATGGGATAAAGAGATAGTTCACATGTAGGTATACCCCACAGCAAAATGGGGTTGCAGATAGGAAAAACAGGCATATTGCAGAAGTTGCACGCACCTTGATGGCTGAAAAGAATATGCCTAAGCATTTTTGGTTTAAGGATGTTCATACTATTGTTTATTTATGAAGAGAACTCCCACAGCTGCAGTTCATGGGATGACTCCTGAAGAATGCTTTATTGGCAAGAAACTTGATGTATCGCACTTGAAGGTATTTGGCTGCATTTCATATGTTCATGTGCCAGATGAGCTATGGAAGAAGCTTGATCCAAAGGCAAAAAAATGTGTCTTTATTGGATACTCTTTAGAGCAAAAGGAGTATTGCTGTTATAACCCTGTCACATGTAAGTTCAGAGTGAGCAGGGATGTCATCTTTGATGAAATGAGCGATTGGTATGCATCTAGTGGTGATGAATTAGATGATGATGATGATCATGACACTAATGTGCAGGCTGAAAAGCAAGAATCACGGACTCTTAGTGGACCAAAGACATCATCTCTGGTAGTCCTTGGTCTGGGAGACTAAGGAGTAGCCCTACATCTTCAGGTGCATCTAGTAGCACTACAGGTCTTCCCTCACCTCTCTCCTCGATCTTGTTAATTACAAACAAGGCATGGATACAGTCTCAAAATAATAGATTCATTCACTTTAGAGAGAACATAATTTCAAATGAGTTGTGCATAAAACCAAATAGACTTTTGATTTTAATTTCCCTCCTAAATTTCTAAGGTGTATATCAAGGTAAGGTTTTCTCATCCTTGACTTATGACATTGATATAGATTGATGTGAGATAACAAAACAAATAGTCACAATAGAAAACTTACAAAATTGATCAAAAGCTCCCAAAATATGTTTCAATCATATCTATTGACTAGCTTACTTTTGGTTGTGATAGTGCATTTCGCAATATCAAATAAATTGTAACTTTGATAAATGAAGAATCACATAAGTCCTAATGTTGACAAATATTTGAAGAAATATTGTATTGAAGTTATCTATTTGTATAAACATGCATACAATAAATAAAAAACAAAGGTGAAAAACATGCATAAGACATAATCGCACAAACACTATGCATGCATGCACAGGTTCATGCACATGCATTATATTCATCTGAGGATTTTGGAGTTTGGATGTGACTATAATAATCGTAAAATGTCCATAATGTAGTTGGGAGAACTTAATGTTTGCACATATGTTTATATCTTTTTATTGAAATAATCCAGTTGTTTAATATATGTTTCCCTAATTGGTTCTTCAAAATTAAGCTTCCCTTTTGGTGCTCTATTGTGTGTGGTTTGCAATCACTAGGGAATGATATCTCACCTACTAGTAGAAATAGACACATGTGGCAAAAGCTTAATCCTTAAGATGTTGGGCTCAATCATAGTTGTCTTATCATGAAGATGTCAATTGAGATGAAGTTTAACCAACTCAATAATTGCTATGTCTTCTAAAAGCCATGTATGTTTCTTTATTTTTTGCATGAATATTTTGCGATTATTTTTTCTAACATCTCAACATAGATACTTTCAAAAATTAATTTTCCTTTTCATTAATTCAAGCTTGTGAAATTCATTATGAAGTGTCCACAATGTGATCTGGTAGGAACTCTAGAGAAAGTTATTCATAAGAAGCTTCTACCGAATCCAATCATAAGCATATATATATAGCGCTAATGGATTGTGGTCCAAATGTATCTTTTAATATAAAGTGAAGGCTTTCCCCCCTTTAAAGATATGGAACTGCAATGCACAATAGAATCTCATGATAATGTTGATAACAAAGAGTCATGTAGGATGGGAAAGAAAAGTGTCGTAAAAAAGTGCAAGTTTTCTCCCCTTGAGTGAACTACACATTGCATGCATATTTATTAACTTGAAGAGGATGAGATTTTTATAGAATGTATTAAACATTTGAAGACAATGTTAGACTACCTAAGGGAACAAGTATAAGCACAAAGATTCAATTTGGATCCAACAAATCATAGATTATTTGTTGTGATACAAAGTTTGTTAGCATAAAAGGAGAAGTCTTGATGCATATAATCACAATAATTGAATAGTGTGGTTTTTCAAAGTATGAGGCTAAAGTAATTTGGTTATATAGACTCCTAGAACATCATGTTGTCAACTAGGTAAGAAAGTCTTGAAGGTGAAAAGCAAACATGACAATGACCACCATGAAATAGTTCTAAACTTCAAAACACTCCATGCTCTTTCACTTTGGGGTTATTGATACCACCCAAGGACCAACAATGTTTGCATGCTTTATAAATAATGAATACTTGAACATATCCTTTCAAGGTGTACTTTCCTCACTATAGGTCAAAAAGAAAGGAATGGTGTAGAGTAGCTTTTGTGGACCAATAACGCGTGCCATAAAGTATTGCAAATAGGTACGTAGTCACATAATGGATTACTTATCTAGCTTGTACTTGTCCAACTATGGCACAGAGTTCTCTCTTAAGATTCCATTATTTAACCTTGTTTGTTTCACGGATATTTAACATGTCTTAGGATATTATTTCCTATCCAATCAATTTAACTTATAGATTTAGGAATGAAAAAATCAACATTGTTCATTTCATGAATAATTAATTGTCTTAGGCCACTGTTTACTATCTAAATGACTAAACTCATATGTTAAGAATGAAAAACTATGATTACATATTCCAGAGGATGATAAAATACAACATAACTCTCAGATTTAATACATCAAGGTGCAATCTCAATACTTTTAGTTGATTATCTAGCAAAATAGAGTAGTTATGCATTAGAGGCCTATGTGGAAATTAGTGAGATAGTTCGGTTAAATTTTAGAATCGTATCAAATGGGTGTCTAATAATTAATCAAGCATTATCAAGGCAATTGCATCATGATAGGACACAATAATAATGCTTTGTAATTGCATTTTATTGAATGATTCCACATGGGGCTCTAGATCTAAACCCATTGCTAAAAATTTCATGCACATCAGAAAGGTGTAGCTTACTACCACACCATCAAGTCAAGTTTGTGACATTTTTTGTTAGCTCTTCTAATGATCTTTGAAGCCTAGCCTAAACTCTCCCATACCATTCTCAACCACTCTACTAATTTTAAGGCTTAAAACAATGGCTAGCACTAGAAGACCTTTTGGACTTGCTTTTATCGAGGAGCCAAGGAGAACTAGAGCTAGGGGATATCTACCAATTCCTCTAGCTCCTTCCTCTCAACAACTTCCAGTGTGAATTCTTGAAGTATTAGAAGAAACAATCCCAATTACACATTCTTAACACTAAGTAATGAAAATTTTGCTCCACTATTTTAAAAGATATGGTGAATGAAGGGCCTTCTCAATTAGAAATTTCTATCTTATCTTTCATATGAATATGAAGTCTAAGAATGACAAAAACCATGACTCTTATAATGAATATCTCTATTCCATTCGATAAAGGACAAGGGTTATATTTGTAAAGGTAGTAAACCCTTAACTTTTGTACTCCTTTTTATGTATTGTACCTAGTGACAAACCCCTTTTGGGGGGGGGGGGGGGGGGGGTCAATATATATATCCTCTATATTACATGCATTCAAGGCCTATTTATAAATACCCTTATCTATGAATTTCCCATAAATAAAACACAATCTTTTTCTATTGAATTTGAAAATAATCCTTTTATATGGCACCCTTCTGTATGTAAAACTGTACACCCTGAGATAAAACCATTTAGAAGTTATACTTTGGGATCGCACCACTTGTAAAAAACTATCCTTGGAGATAATGCTAGGTATCGTAGAAATATATTGGTTTTATTGCATGTATGTAATATTATTGGTTCCTCATGAAAGGCTTAGGATACATGGGAATGGGAAGGAAATGGTATCAAAATAGGACTTAGATCCCTCTATTTTGTATCCTATTAGATGTGGTGGACTTCTCTTTGTTTCACTATCATGTGACTTTTCTTGATTGTTAGAACACTCTCTACCATGAAGGGACCACTTGAGAGGAGAGAGAAGAATATAGGAGAGAGAGAAGAAGAGTGAGTTGTGTGGCTTCTGCATAAACTAACCAATCAACCCCATTGAAATACTGAGATTAGGACGAGTAATGTAAGATAGATTAAGCTATTGTCTGTATATATGCTCTGTACCTGTATTACTTATTTGAAATAAAATTATCTAAAAGGGATTTTTGAGAAATTGATATAGGAAAATGGCTAAATTAGATAAAAGCCCTAGGGCTATACCACTTGTAATGAAGGGATGTAAGAGGAGAGAGAAAAAGAAGATAGAATACCAAAAAAGAGAAAGAAAGAGATTGCATAGGAGAGAGAAAGACTAAATTAGGAGAGAGAAATATTAGAAATGAATAGAGAAAGATTGGGAAAGAAGAGAGAGATGATTGGTAGCCATGAAAGGAAAAAAGAAAGCTTGAAAAGGTGAAAAGACAAGTTGTATTATTAAAAGTGGATAGCTATACATGTGTCCTTCACACCTTTTATATGCCCCTAATTCAACTCCTTACATCATGTGACTATAATTTTCCCAATTGTATATCCTATATATATCATTGTTTGGGCTATTTGCAATGTTAGAGTCTCATGTCCTTATTATGTCATTAATAAAAAGCATAGCAACATGTATTTTCATAGGCACTTGAATAAGGTTGTGTGCAAGGGTATCTCACAAGTGAGAAGAAAAGTAGCATTACATGTCACATGTGGTGACATGCCTAAAAACTTGTCCTTTTAAGGCATACTATATATTGTCAAATGATCCTTTTATGGAGCTATTGATGTTGTATGTGAAATTCATGTGAAAATTCATAGTTATGACGTACAATCAAGGATGTCAATGATAGCAATAGAAAGATTCCAAAGTATTATCAAGTTTGTGCTTTAGGTTAATCACCATTTGTGGGCCTAGGAAGATTCAAATGATTCTTGGATTTACTTACAAGTATGGGTAAAGGCAAAATTGGTGACCAAGAGTTGAATAACCTCTTGGAGGAGTTGATGCCATTGGTGTAAATTAATGATGTCAAACAAGTTTTTGGATATAAGCTTCAATCTATTAATTTAAATTTGATTATGACAAGAAAAAAATGGGCATTTTTTGTGAGAGATGGCTTTGAAGATATAATGGATCTGAAAAGAAAATTGTAGTTTGCTTTTTTAAATTGGAGATATTTTCCTAGAAAAGGTGCATCCTATGATCAATATTTCATTTTTATTGAGATAGCAAGCTCAACATGTGAGCATATTGATGATGGACATTTGGTTAGATGGGTCCACATATCTATACTTTGCACGTTGGTGGTCACTATGATATGACTTTTACATGGCCATAACTTGCTACTTATTATTTTTGGTTTGTTACACATATCTACAGTTGGCATAATTATAGCGCGAGTTGAATGTGTATGTATTGATGCTTCTATGTTTGCCACTAGAGTAGTATTGTGCCAATCAAGAGAGCGCATCATGGAATTTCTTGTAAGATTTGTAAGTAAACAGCTTAATGATGTGGAAATGAACTATTCAAAAACTAGGAGGGAAGGTCTTGGAATGGTTTACACTATTGAGAAATTTTGCACTATCTTTTGGCAACACCCTTTACTTTAATATAGCTAGTTATGCACTGTTTGACTTAGTAGGCCATTTTCCTTTATGTTGTATCTTATATATACTTTGTGTATATTGAAAAGTGTGTTGAAGAAGAAGAAAAAACCAGCAAGAAAATCGTTCGGTCTCTATCTCTCTTTGTGTGTTGTTGAATGAGCTTCTCCTTATGTGTATTATATGTGTTATGGAGGCTAAAATGAAGGAGAAGAAGAAGCAAGGACTCAAGCAAGAAAGAAATTGGTAAGAAGCTCTCCCATTCTTTCTCTCTTTCCCTTGGATGGATAGTGCCTGTGGAGGCATCGAAAGTAGGGCAGAGCAAAAATCTTGGATTACTGTGAGATTTGGTTTGTGACTAGAGCACTATATATTTTGTAGATCTGCACTTCAGGAGTTCCGCTACTTTTTTGGCCATCTGAGAGTGTTTCAAACCATTTTAGACCTACAAGGTTATAGACATTAGTTTTGGAGTATACTACAATTTTGATTGTGTCAATCGAAAGTGGGTGTACATGTTACAAATTTTGCATTTGTAAGCTCTGAGGTATTTACCAAAGAAGTAAACACAAGTTTTATCTGTAAATAGGTTACAATCAATGAGAAAGGCTACTTTGTATATTGTGTTCTTGTTGTGAAATGTTGTAGAAGACTTACTTGCTATTTTGTATAATTTTTGTGATAGTGGTACAGAACAATGAAAATCCCATCATTGAGGAGCTAGATAAGAACAACTATCTATCATGGAAGTTCCATGTGATAAACTTTCTTATTGGAAAACACCTCTTTGATTTTGTTTCAAATGAAAAAAAGGAGCTAGAGTTGACGGACCCTTTGGTGATGCATATGAATTAAAGGCGTGGAAAGAATGAAATGCAAAAGACAAAAAGGTGATGTACCAGATATCTCCATCCATTGATAAGACTATGCTAGGGTATATTATAAATGTAAAAACTTCACATGCAACATGGACCATGTTTGAAAATATATTTTCTATGAATACAAAGGCACTAAAGATTCTACTCAAGCAAGAGCTAAATACTTTGAAAAAATGGAAAATGTCTACCAATGAGTATGTTTTGAAGGTGAGGAGCATTACAGATGCTTTGGCAAAAGATTAATGCAATGCTTGATGATGATGATGTAGTGATATCTACTTTGAGTAGCCTTAATAATAAAAAGGATTGGAAATCATGTATTACTTCTATGTATATACGAAAGCCATTTCTAGATTTTGATGGGTTGGTCTCTCTTCTGATCATCACTGAAGAGATCAACATGCAGATGAATCATTAGAAAACATTGGTGAACAAGTCCAAGCATTCTACTACAGTTCAAGAAGGAGACATGAAAGGTCCTCTTTAAAAGGCCGTGGTACGGGATGTGCTAGCGATAACCAGCAAAACAAATTAAATTAACAGTTTAGTGATATCTAGGTTTTAGGAGGTTGTGGTAACTTTAGAGGTAGGGGGAGCTCTAGATGAAGAGGTGAAAAATAAAATAAAGGTTCTAGCAATTCCAATATTGTTTTTCACTATTATGACAAAAGAGATCATGTAGCAGCCTAGTGTTATACTAGAAAGGATGATATCATAGTGGGGTAAATTGTAGCAAGTAAACTATGTATCATCTTTTCGATAGAATGAAGACAAAAATGAGTGTATGTTTGTTATGCAACATATGATGAATGCTATTATATGAAAGGAAATGCATGATGATGTATGGTATATTGATTCACGTGCATCTAATCATATGAATAGCCATGCTACATGGTTTATTGATAAGATGGTAAAGCATCGGCTACAAGTTTGATTTAATGCAAAAGGCTGTTTGGTGAAAGATGTTAATGATGAGTGAAGTAGAGTTTTGTTTGCTTTAGATGCTACAATTCCTACTACGAATGCTACTATGTATGCTAATGGCAAAGGAGTCATTGTAGACATTAAAATATTGCATAAATGTATTGGACATATAAATGTGCAAAGGTTAAAATTAATGTACTCCAAAGGTTTGATTATAGGATTGCCTACTTTTATAGTTGCAAAATTTCATAAAGTGTATAAAGCATGTCAATTTGGTAAGATAGCCTTTTTCGCACGATACAAATGTGAGTATAAATATACTAGATGTTGTGCTCTTAAAAGGAGTCTACGTAGAACATATCTCTTGGTAGCAATAAATATTTGGTCACATTTATTGATGATTATTCAAGAAAGTTATGCATATTTCATAAAGGAAAAGAGTGATGTATTTGAGAATTTCAAAACTTTCAAGGCTACAATTCTATTAGGAGGTATACGGCTAGACTGGTTACAAAAGACTATACTCAAATATATGGCATAGATTCTCCATAGATTATGAAGAGATATTCAATCGAGTTGATAAGATGGCAACTATTAGATGTGAGATTATATTGGTAGTAGCCAAAAGTTGGATTTTGTAGCAAATGGATGGAAAGAATGCCTTATTGCATGATGGTGAGCTATAAGAAGAGGTGTATATGGAGTAGCCATCAAGTTATGAGGATTTAGAGCATCCCACATATGTGTGCAAGTTAAAGAAAGCACTCTATGGGTTGAAGCAAGCACCTAAAGCATTGTCTAGTAGGATTGTAGAGTATATTGTCAACATTGGCTTTTATGTTTCTGATGCTAATCTCTCATTTTATGTGAGAAAGGGAGATGTAGATTTGGTCATCATAGTCATCTATGTGGATGACTTGATTATTACACGTGACGGTGATGACAGTGGGATTGCTAAAGTCAGGGGCCTTTTGAAGAAGAATTTTGAGATGAAGGATTTGGTTTAGCTAAGGTACTTTCTTGGTATTGAAGTGATTAGATGTGATGATAGTATATAGCTATCCCAAAGATAATATGGCTTGGATATATTATCCAAGTATGGTATGATAGGATGTAAGCCTCTTTCAGTGTTATTGGAGAAAAATGTGAAGTTGAGTGCTAATGTTGGGGATGAGATAGAAGACCCTAGTATATTCAAGAGGATAGTAGGGAGTTTGATTTACATGACTATCATAAGGCCAAACTTGAGCCATATTGTTGGACTTGTTAGTCAGTTTATACAAATGCCTAGAAAGCCTCATTTGGATTTAGTCAGTTTATACAAATGCCTAGATAGTCCATTTTGTATTATGGACCTTTTAATGAGGCAAGTAAGGATGTACAAGTATTTTGATACATAGATACATATTGGGCTAATAGAATATCTACCAATGGCTTCATGTTTTTCCTTAGTAGTGCAACAATTATGTGAAGCAGCAAAAAGCAACCTATGATTGCTTTATCAAGTAAAGAGGCTAAGTATAGAGGTGTTTCTATGATAATATGTGAGGTGGTATGGTTGCTCTTCTGTAGAAGTTATTGGGTGATTTGGATATGAAGTAGATGATCCAATCGTCATTCATTGTGAGAACATGAGTAGCATACAATTAGCTAGAAACCCTATGTTCCATGCTAGGACAAGACACATTGGAGTGTATATCATTTTGTGAGAGAGAAGGGACTTCTAGGTGAGATTGACTTGGTATATGTTAGCACATAGGATCAAATCATTGACATCTTCACGAATGCATTAGGTAGAGAGAAGCTTTGAAAATTTTGAAGCTTACTTTGAGTTGCAAAGATGTAGTTGAGCTTGAGGGGGAGTGTTGAGACATCAAGCTCAACACGTGTGGACATTGATGATGGACTGCCTGGTTAGATGGGCCTGTACATCTACACTTACCACATTGGTGGTCATTATGACTCTTACATGGCCACTAACATACCACTTGTCATATGTGGTTTATTACACATGTCTATAGCTAGCATAGTTATAGCGCCAATCGATTACTATAATCAATTATACATTGTTTGACTTAGTAGGCCACTTTCTTTTATGTTGTATCTTATTTATACTTTGTGTACATTGAAAAGTGTGTGGAAGACGATGAAGAAACTAGCAAGAAAACGTTTTGGCCTCCATATCTCTTTGTGTGTTATTGAGTGAGCTTCTCCTTGTGTATATTATATATGTTCAATGCAATAGCTTGAGCAAATCCCCCACCACATGATTCATGATAATTTTAAAGATGTCTACAAAGAGTCTTAGCTCAAAAATTAACGTAGGTAATCGAATGCAATGTTCTAAAAGAAGAGACCTTAGTAAGGCGTGGCATACTTTGATTTCACCTACCACTGAGTAGATGGTTAGGTGATAATGTCTTGCTCCTTTTTTTAACCCAAGGTAAAACTATGTTTGGGCTTATAAATAAGGTTAAATTATCCCATGCTTTTTATTCACAACTACTATCTTGTTAGTTTGAAGGGCCTTATGAAGATTTCCATCTGTGAATATCCCATACTTTTTATTTGCAATGATTGTCTTGTTAGTTTGAAGAGGGTTATGGTGATCACCATATGTGACACAAAAGAAGAAGACATCGACACTCACATCCTCATTTGGTAATGCATTAACAATGCTATGAGAGACTATGAGCACTTGCGAATGGACTTTGCTAGCTTCATAGCAAATGAAGCTAGGGAAAATGGGATTGCAATTAAGAAAATATTTAATGGGGGCCCTAATAATGTGCCTGAAGGGAGAAAAAAATTTCATTGGATATAAGGTATATTGAAACATAATCCCAAGCTAATCCCTACAAGCCTAAAAAGTCATCACCTTACATTGTGCTAGAAATGATATCCATTTGAAACATGAGAGGTTGCAAAGTAAAATGCACTATGTATAAGGTGGTTGTGGCATTCACATAAGTTATCAGATGAGAATACCAAAGATCTAAAACAATAGCTTAGATGGTGGGAGAATAGGATTGACCATTGGGGAGCCATTAGGCAACTTAGACTCATGTGTGTTTTAATCGTTCTTTTTTAGAAATATTATAATATTATTGCAATAGCTCACTCAATTTCTATGAAAATTGCAAGTGCAATTGATCCCTTGGGAGCATGCTCAAATTTCAAATACAAACTCATTTTAGAGCATGCATATCAATTGGCTATAAGGGACAATGGAAAAAGAAAAATTACATTGTTTGATGCTCATGTGATAGACTAAATAAGCTCTTACATAAAATGTTCTCATCAATTGGCATTCATGACATGGAGATATAATGGAAATGGTCTAGACATGGATGCTTTGTTGAATAGAGTGCTTGCACAAAACACTCATTCTCCTACATGTGTTTTTCAGGTAATCCAAGGTGCAGTTTCAAATAGTCCTTTTTATGGAGATCTAGTTCTAATTGGGAATAAGGAAGTAATGAAAAGGAAAAGAAAGAGCACAAATTATTGTAGTTGTCACAAGCCCAACTATGTTATGGAATCTAGAGTTAGAATGTCAAAGGGATGACATCACAAAATAAGTTTCAAAATCCCAAGTGATGAAGCTGCTACCATTTACCTAGAAGATGATGAAATGACTGTGTTCCTTATGAAGGTAATCAACCTCCACTAACTATGGAAGAGGATATGCATATAAGAAAGTGGGTGTTGCTTATAGAATCTAGAGTTAGAATGACAAAGGGGTGACATCACAAAATAAGTCTCAAAATCCCAAGTGTGAAGCTACTACCATTTTCCTAGAAGATGAGGAGATGACCGTGGTCCTTGTGAAGGTAATCAATGTCTACTAACTATGGAAGAGGATGTGCATATGAGCATGTCAACATGCTTAGATTGCCCTTAGAGAAAATGTTTTGGAATTATACAAATTCAATTGATAACAAGTCTCCAAGATTGGTTGCACCTTACTTTTAGCACACATGAGATACTGACAAGTTCTCATGTTATTACTGGTCTAGTCTATTACTACAAGGAAAATTTATCCCAAGACAAGATTACATTTGTTAAAAAGAGAGGATTCAATGTCAATGATAGTGGTAATCCTTCTATCCAAAGATGGATGTGAATTTGGGTGTTGTAAGACAAGGTCCTACAAGTGAGAAACATAACAAGTGGAGACATGGTATCTCAAGGTATGCATACGAAACAATTTCTTTGGTGGAAGCTTGGAAAAGATTGTGTTTTAAAAACAAAAGATGATGTAGCTCAAAGTTATGGCTTCATTTTTTGTAATGATTAAGAACTTGTAGATCACATGGGTTCAACATAAGATATTTTTAAATATCATTTTTACACATTTTTCACATACAGAAGGATGCCATATAAAGGGGTTCCTTATAGATTGAATAGAAAAGGGTTATGTTTTATTAAGGAAAAATTCACAGACAATGATATTTATAAATATGCCTTGAATGCATGTGATATAGAGAGTATACATATAGTGAATCCCTTGAGGGTTGCGGTTTGGCTAGCTTGGATGCATAAAACCCACTACCATTTGTGGTTGGTTGCTCATAAAACCCACCACCATTGTTGATTAGAGTGAAGAATATTATTTGGATGATGTAGATGCTTCCTAATCTTAGCAAAGGTTATTGCTTGGGTATTGTAACTTTCTTTCTTGTTACAAAAATATTGTATATATGCAATTTCGATATTGTATAGATATTATGGAGGATTTATCAACAAAGAGTGAATGCCCCTTGTTATTTCAATTCCCATCATTAATGGAAGAATCATTCTTAGGAGACTCATTGTATATAAACCCTCCCTATTACATGCATTTGAAGCATAATTTTAAAACCCCTTATCTATGATATTTAATAAAATAGACCATTTTCCTATTCAATAAATGAATAATCCCTTTAAATGACATCCTTTTGTATGTAAAAAATATATTAAAATGAGAATCTAAAAACTCATTGTTTTGAATTCACATGATAGAATTACATATTTTTTAGTGACCTCCTCCTCCGTGCCAATCCCTAATTCCCCCTCCTCCCTCTCAAAATCATTTTAATAATGTATCTTTTTACATAAAGTTTTTTCAATGGTTATGTAATTATTACTATTCATAATTGTATTCTAGAATATGATAGGATAACTCAAATATCTCCACTATGCTAAGTTACATTGATATGAATATGGAGATTACCATATTGGATTAAGAAAATATTAGTGGAAAATTTATTTTGTATGAAATATTCTTTAATATGAAATATTTTTAGTGTGAAAGATTATATCATGTGAAACAATACGTATTGAATTAAGAACAAGATTAGTGAAAATTTTATTTCATATGAAATATTCCTTTGTACAAAATATTATTTTGTAAGAAACAATTATTTATGAAAAACAATTTTGTATGGAGTTATGTGTGATAATATTTTGTGTGAAATATTGTTTCGTATAAAAATGGGTGTTCTATTGTTCATGTCATTTTTTATCAATCTTCGTAAGCAAGGGATTGTCAAGGAAAAGGTAAAGAAATGAAAAACAACAATTTTGAGTTATTTAGATATAAAATTTAGCTTAATGAGCTCTTATGAGGTTAATAAGTTTAATAATTTAGATAATGTTGTTAGGCTTAAAATTTTTGGATAGTTAATAAAAAGCTATAAATGTTAATTAATAAATAATTTTAATGTAAAATAAATTAAAAAGTAGATAAATTTAGAGATTAAATAAATTACTTTATTTTTAAATAATATTTAAATTATTTTTAAATAAAAACTAAAAGAAACTTAAAATTTAATTAAATTTAAATTAAATCTTAATTTTAAAGTTAAAAAAGTTCAAGATAAAATGCGTTTCTCATTTCAATCAAAGAATTTCACATTCAAAGATAATTTTAAAATGTTTATACAAGTGCTATCTTTATGTATATCTCTATTTACCTTTACGCTTTATCCCAATATATTGAGTTGGGTTTAAAGATCTTGATTGTCATGTAAAGTGAAGCATATGGCCATTGCTATATGCTTGAATAAGGGAGATACCGCCATTGGTTTACACATTGGTTTACGCATGTTCACAATAATATATGTTAGTAAACTAATAAAGAGAACTATGAACTTGCCCTTAACCAAGGTACCCTTAACTTTGAATAATATTATCTCTCATTGATTACATGGTTGGGGTATGGATTTGTTATTTTTCTCTCATTTTACTATATGGTTATATTTCCACTTTACATTTCTCAGCCTATAGTAGCTATTATTAAAGGTTCCAAGTACTACACATATATAAACTTTTGAAATAATATAGTACTCAGTCCCTTTAATCCATTGCTATGAAATGAAAAATGTGAAGTAGAAAGACATGCACATTATAGGTTTTTTCAACTATGTGAAGATAGGCTTTTTCAATTATATGAAAATAGGTTTTCTGATATCACTAAAGGCTGGAGCTTATAATAGTGTGGAGGTTATCTTTTGTAGAAGTTTTTTTTCATTTGATATATTTTTCTTACGAAAAAATATGAAGAATTTTTTAATCCAACATATTTTTTGTATGAAAATTTATTTTTTGTATAACTTTTTATAAGAAATATCCAATATTACTCTTTTATATATTTCTTTTGTATAGGTATATTTCTTTCATATAAGTATATTACTCTTTTATATTCAAAACATATTTTATAAGAACAATATGTGAATAAATCATATAGTATGATATGATTTGTGAGTTTTATGTAAATCAATATATTACTCACTTGATGTGTTGAATTCTAATTTTTGAAACTAATACTTTAACATCTTCAAATACATAATTGAGAATCATGTAGACTTGCAAAGGAAAAATCACTATCTTTTAAGATCATTCTCAAGTATGTTGTTGTCATCTCTTCCAAATAAACTATCTTATCCTTCATTCCAAATATGTTATCTCTTTGCTATAACTCTAATTTTCTAAAGCTTTTTCTATTGTTATGGTTCTCTACTCACTCGTAGTAATGGAAATAAGATAGCACATAAGAGCTTGGGGTGTATACTATATATAAACCCTCTATATTACATGTATTCAATGGATATTTAAAAATACCCTCATCTGTGAAATTTTCCAAAATAAAATACACTCTTTTTTAATTCAATCTATAAATGACATCATTTTATATTACACCCATTTGTATGTAGAAAATGTATAAAACTAGTATTTTAAAAATCCTTTTCTTTCGAATTATCCACATGATATGCTCACATATTTACGAGTGATCCCCCTCAGCATAAGAGACATATATTGTAAGGCTAATAACAAGGATTGTGGGATCTAGGAGTACATAGCTGACCATTGCTTGAATGAATATGCCCTAGACATGATGGTAACTCCAATACTAGAGAAGTTCTCTATGCAAAAAACCCCTTCAAGAAAAAAACATAGCTCTCTAAAAAATGTTAAATGGAGCCGATGATGCCAATTGCATAACTATATGTGTGAAGTAGTGGATAAGAGAATGGAGGTGGACTCATTATTTAGTAAACTAATTTAGCATAGAGATAGTTCTCAACTCGATGTATTAGAGTTCGCAATGCCTACTACACTTGGATACTTGCATATGTGATAACCATACCTGATGAGGATATGATATGTGGTGATAAACTCTTTGGTAAGACATCACTTAACCTGCCCAGAATTCAGGTTTCTCAAGCCAACCTAGACACTAGTGAAATCACAAAGATATAGTATTAAATAAATACCACATATTAGAATGATTTATTATAATAACTAATTGGAATATAACACTTATAAATGACAAGTAATATATTCAATATAAATAGATTCTTTAATTGTTAGGTTATCCAATCTTAGGACTTGTAACAAAAATGCATAGTTCCATTACTCTTGTAACAACCTAGACCAACATTCCTTGGGTGCAAGTTCCCCTATCTCAAAAACGCAATATTGGCTGAAGATTAGCTAGTTTTGGCCTAGTTTGGACTGCAAATAGCTTGTAGACGACACACTATTTTGAGACACTTTTTACCCTACATTAATGAGAGCCAAGTGTAATCTATATGAACTAAAAGTACACTACAAGAGCTTCACTTGGACATGTCATACATCTCATTTAGAGCCACTAATAGAAAGTTAAGGCCCATTTCCTATAGTAGGCCTATTCTAGACAACATGTTATCCACTGTTTGTAAGATCCTAACTATCAAGAATTGGTGGCCAAACTCATACATTGCCAACTCTTACATGATGTATCTATCATATCGACATCTATACACCCCAATTCCACATGGCTTTGAGCTTCCCCACATACACATTATCCATTGTAGTGTTGGATAGAGTAGTACTCTATAGCCCCACTGTTCAGCCACACCAATAAGTCCTCTTTTGTTTTTGAGGGAAAAACCTTAGGGGTCTGGATGGAATGTAAAGTGTGGGATAGATGGGACATACACAAGATTAGCATAGGGAAAATACCCAATCACACCGACAGGGTACATAAGGTGTTGAGAGACTCAGTTAGGGCATCAGTTTATGAATAATCAAGTTTATTCACCTTCTTTTTTAGCTTTCATGGCTTCCTTTCCTTCTTTCTCTCTCTTCCTATCTTTCTCTCTTTTTCTAGTATTTCTCTCATGTTCTCTCTCCTCTCTATAGTCTCCTCTCTCTTCTGTTCTCCCTTTGCTTCATTACATAAGTACTTTTCCCTGCAATTCCCTCTTTGTGTCTATGGGACTGTGTTTGACTCTTTGCTTCGAAAGTTCACACAAACAAGGTAATTTGACTTTTCTTATTTCCAATCTTGGCAGAAAATGTTATAGGTGTAGAAGATGTTTGCAACGTGTATAGCATCTAAAGCACCAAGCAAAGATGTAAATCTTTTGTTTTTCTAGTCTCATTTCTTAAGTAGCTCGATCAACTTATTTCTCTACAAGGTTTCCCAAAAGAGATATAGTCACAAATCTTTTCAAATATGAGTGAAAGAAGAAAATATTAATCATTATAAAGTAAATTTTATGTTAGAGTTTTAAAATATAAAGAAAAGAAAACATCTATCAATACATCTTAGGTTCAAGAGCACCTTTCTTTCTCTAGTTATGATAAGTAAATGTTAAGTGATGAGACAACTTCACTTGGTTGGAAATATTTCATTGGTATGAATGCTTCTCTTCATGGAAGTTTTGAAACTTTAGTTGGATTCTTTTAATGCCATCATCAACGGAATTAGAACCTAGTGCGAACATGTATATCTTCTTTCTAGCAAGCAAGCTAAACCACATATTCATGTTTCCTAACATCCACACCCAAGTACCCAATCTAGGATAGATCTTTTGATCTAGAGATCTAATCTTCCAATTCCAATTATTAATTCAACAATCCCTCAACTATATCCATGTTGCCTTTATCATCACAACCATTAACTACTGTCAAGATCTATCCCACCTCCATAAAGAATACATGCTCACTCTCTTCTTTTAAAAGCAACACATGATAACAAGGAAGCATGCAAACATACATTTTCATATAATTTGCCTTACTTTGCTACCTAAAGGACATGTCAAGCATAAAGTGACCCCGAACTTCACCTTAGCATTGGGACAAATTATTCGTCTAGCAAAGGGAGACCTCGAGGGTAGCTCTTGTCTTTTTAGGAACCGAGCCTTTAGGGTTTGTGTGTTTTTTTTTGGAACCATTCTTGTTTCACACAGAGGAGATTAATCAAATTTTCTTCACATTTGGGATAATAGTAAAAGTCATGTATGTTCAAAATGCATTTTTCCTTCTCATATATTTTAGGAAGGCTTTTCCTTCTCATGTAATGTTAAGAAGGCTCTAGCAAAACTTGAGCTAGTTTTGGGATGAAGCAAACTTGTCTTTTCCTAAATTGTACCTTCACCATAAGGAGAAAACTTGCAAGTGCTAAGAGGGTTATAGCTCAACTAGTTTGATTTAATGGGATCCAAACCCAACGTCTGGGATATAAGTCAATTCATGTTGTTTTTCACTTTGGAAGAACTAGCAAACAATGGAATTTATGGAGTTTCGAATGGGTATTTTGGTTAAAGGAGCCAATAAATGCCCCCCTAAAAAACACACCCTACCCTATTTTAGTCACATTTCTTGAAAATTTTGCATTATTTTTAGCCATCTAACGCTATGACATAAATTCATTTGCATTAAATATATCTTGAATATCTGAGCCAAAAATTTGATGCATGTAAACTTTTCGATATTTTGAATGTTGTAAAACGTTAAAACAATGCATCTTTGAGTGCCACTCTATTGGTTTCTCATCTCACTGATCTTTTTGTGAACCATTAATGTATAATTAGGTCTCCTTGAGAAAAACATTGAAGTACTATTGTTTAACTTGAGTGCAAGAGCATCTTCTCATTAGACCGTTCAAATGCATGAGAGGGTTTTCTAGGCCAAAAATAGAGTATCTCAAGCTTACGTTTTGCATTTAACAACTTTTGCAATTTTGCAAGAGTTTTGAAACTTTGTTAAAATGTTTGATGAATTTGATTCATATAGGTAGTCACATTGCATGACATTCCTCCACGCTTACATCTACTCGGTTCATTACATTTACCAACCAGTATGTATCCTTGTAGCATGAGAAGGATCATTGCTAATATGTATTGTAGCTTGATCATGTGGCTTTTGAAACTCATGGCATGAAGCCTCTCTAATACGATGTATGCAACTTAGCTAAAAAAAGAACATCATAGAACTCGCTTGGATCAATGTGAGATAATATTACATCACCATAAAAATTGGTGATGTAATTATTTACCTTCTTTGAAATATATATAAATATATATTGTGTGCCTTTTGGAAGATCTGATCACAAGGATCAATAAAAAAGCCCAATTGGGATGTGTGGAGTGGAGTGTCAGTATATTGGTGCCTTTACCCTAGGAATAATCGATAGAGATCCTAGCCGCCCCAATGCCAACAAAAAAGTCACGACTCACGATGGCTAGGAGGACACTGTAGGTGTCAAAGGTCTCCATCAACCAATTGATTGGGGGGGGGGGGGGAGGGGCCTTACGAGGCCTTCCACTAACAAGGGACCGGGCCATATATAACAGGAGGGGGGAGGTCGACAGTCCTGTGCATAGACAAGGAGAGAGAGAGAGAGAGAGAGAGAGAGAGAGAGAGCATCAACCTACCTACCTACCCCATCCTTGCCTCCATCGTCCATACAAATGAATAACAGGAAGCATAAGATGAGCTGCTCATGCCTTAACAGTACTAATACTGCAGCAGCTGGTCGACTAAGCCTCTCTCTTTCTCGATCAGTGATGCTTCTTCTTATAATGGGAAGCTGCTTGCTTTTCACGTCTGTCCAGTCGTCGTCGTCTTCCTCTTCTCCTCGACCTAATTCTTATTCTTCTGCTTCTGATGATGCGAGTGGCGTGAGAGAGGCCAGCCGAATCAAGTCCTTGCCAGGACAGCCGCCCGTGAGCTTCTCTCACTACTCGGGCTATATCACAGTCGAAGAGGAGCTCCACGGCAGGGCCCTCTTCTACTGGTTCATCGAAGCAGCAACCACCCCTTCACAAAAGCCCCTCGTCTTGTGGCTCAATGGAGGTTCTCTCTCTCTCTCTCTCTCTCTCTCTCTCTCTCTCTATATATATATATATATATATATATATATATATATATATATATATATATATATATATATATGCTACCCTAGTGGTAAGCCACTTATTTTATTAACCCATTGACCCAAGTGGTAAGCCATTTATTTTTACTAACCCACTCTTACCACTTATTTTATTAACCCACTGACCCAATTCAAATCTCATGAATGAGAAGATGACCATTTGATTTGTAGGGGCTCACCGTTACCTGGACATAATTACATCTTGGTTTACCTTTATGGAAAAGTTTTGGTGTTTGTAATAGATCTATGATTTTTCTTTGGAAGAGGTATTTGTACTTTCAAGTTTGAACCTTGATTCAGAACTTAAAATATAGGGTGTGCCTTCCTCGTCCTCGTCCTCGTCCTCATCCTCCTCTTCTTCTTCTCTCCTCTCTCTCTCTCTCTCTCTCTCTCTAAAGAATCACATTAGAATATGCAACTAATTTGATCATTTACATTGCAAACATAAATTACAAGGGTTGCCGTGCAAGCTAGGGGCAAATCATGTGACACCTTAGATAGGGTAAGGGACCCAATCATCTGATACCTAAGATAGCCAAATGGGTCTTCATGTTACATAGGGTAAAGGGTACTTCTCCATTTAGTTATAGATATGTAATTTTGATTCAAGTTTTTTCATTAGGTCCCGGGTGTTCATCAATTGGGTATGGAGCAAGCCAAGAGGTTGGACCCTTTCGAGTAAATGCTGAGGGCTCAGGCCTACTCCTCAATGAGTACTCGTGGAACAAAGGTAGTAGGATACATTGCTTCTTTTTCAATGAACATCATTTTGGAACATATAAATAGGTTAAGTGTTTGTGTGATTTTTAATATTTTTTGGTTTGATAGAAGAAAAACAAAGAAATACCAATGGATTGTACCATTGTGGAAATGAAGGATCATGAAAGTGGATTGACAATGACAATGAAAGCAAGTGGTGGAAATAATGAAAGGTCAAGGGTCATGGTTAACCAGTCCAATGACTAATAACATGACAAGTGCAAGAATCATGAGCACTACAAAAGAAAACCATAAAAGAACATGATAATGTAAACTATTCATTCATAGATTTCATAGGAAACAATATATTAAACATGAAAAAAATCATTTTTGAAATGTGCTTCCATAGGAATTTGTTTGTATCCTCACAGCACAATACCACTTTCTTGCACTCAAAAACAAAGAACCATGTGTTGAGTGTGCTTAGTAGTATAAATAATCCATTAAATATAAATTAGGCACTCATTAGACATATGTAGTTTACTTGTAATTGAGAAATAACTGTAGAATAAGGTAAAGCTCCATTTACATATATTTAGTCAAGTAGATATTAGACAAAGGTGGTAAGTTTACTTATAATGCTAAATCAAGGTAATGAATTACTTTATTCTTCAAAATTGGCAAAACATGTTTTATATACAATTGTTTCTTCATTTTGTTGGTCAACCTATTACTCCAAATGAACACATTTAAAAAGAGACCATTAAAAGATGTATACTATAGAAAAATCATCTTAAAACTTATGGGCTATTATGAATGACTTATCTAGTCAATTGTTCTAATATTTTGAACATCAAGTTCTTAGTGTATATGCATGCCTTCTTTTTACTGTCATCCTCTGAACTCATGTTTCTTTCTTTTTAAGCAGAAGCAAACTTGCTCTTCTTGGATTCTCCAGCAGGAGTGGGGTTTTCATATTCAAATGATTCTACAGACATTAATAACTTTGGAGACAAGCTTACAGGTGAGAGCCAACTAGCTCTTGAGATTTATTGTTTACTAGTGTAGTATAGCTACTTCACCATGGAAATTATATTTTTAACCAAAGAATGCATCTTCCTCAACTAGATACGAATGCAAGTGCTCTTAAATATTAGCAAACATTAGCATGAAGCATAATTGGAATTCTTAATTAGTGTTATTGTTAATATGATGTAGCTGAAGAGGCCTATGTATTTCTCTCACGTTGGTTCGAAATATTCCCTGAATACAAAACTCATGATTTTTATATGACAGGAGAAAGCTATGCAGGTAAACCAATTTCTTTTTAGTTTTTTCTCTTAATTTTCCCTGAATTGAGATTGGAAGTTGTGATGAATATGCCAAGATGTAATCCATGTCCATATATTAAATTTATTTGAAAAGGAAAATTTGCAAATGAGAATGTGAACTTCTAGTGGGTGAAGAAGTGCATATACAAGTTTAAGTGACAAATATATTGGCCAAGAACATACATTCTCAATGCATTGCATAGCTAAAAGGGGTGAAGTTTATGAGCTAATTTTTTATTCAATGTGGTGTGAAAAATGTATTAAAGTTAAACATGCATTTTAACCAAGGGTTATGATGTCAAGTATTGCCTTCTCATTAAAAATTTAGAAGCTCAAAATTCCAAAACAAGTGCATTGTTGATTCTTGTTTCCTACATGTACATTTCCCATCTAACAAGCCTATTCTTTATAGCTTTTCCCCCATGCAAAGTGTGCAGATGATAATTCACCATGAAAAGAGCCTATATTTCATAGTCATTTTTTAAGCACAATTTTGTTTGAGAGCTTGAGCTTGCATTTTATTTGCACTCATTGCCAAAATCTTTGCAATCTAGCCTTAGGATGATCATCCTCCCTAATGACTTCCAAGAGGGAGTAAATTCAACTCCAATGCCATGAGCTTGCTCATAATAGTGAGGCACAACCCATTATGTATTCCCAATTAATTTTGTCAAATGCCTTTTCTACATCTAATTGAAAATTGGAGGAATACTACATTTTGGCCAGAGGAACTAGCCTAATCTATAGCCATCATCACATTAAGAGAATTATCCATAATGTTTCTTCCTCTTATAAACCCATATTGAAACTTGTTGACATGCCTCTCCAAGATGCACACAAATATATTGGCTAGAGCCTTAGTAAGTATCTTATAGATAGTGTTTGTCAATCATATTGGCATTTAGTGCCCCATTTCTATCCATTGTTTTTTTTCAAAAACTAGGGTAATTATACCTCTTTTCTAAAATGCAAGCGAGGACCCTTCTCTCCAATATTTGTTGATCAATTCCCTAACATGGTCTTTTACTTCAAGCCAAAAGTATTTGAAAATTTCAGCTGTAAGGCCATCCATCCAAGGAGATTTCCTAGCCCCTAATTCTATAATGTCATCAATATCTTTGATAGACTTAACTCCATGCAAAGTGCTACATTATTCTCTAGCTTTACTACATCTTTGGCATGGTCCAAAAGTATACTAGTAGCTACTAGATGGTTACATACACTTAGGTCATTTTGGAAGTTAACATGTATATTTAAAAAGATGGAGAGTAGGGACTTAGTGAAACTTTTAGGTTTCTTTGGTTAATCTTTTACTTCCACTACCATGTAGTATTTTCTTCATATATTGAATATAAAATATTTTCACAACTGAATTCATGACCATTTATTGAGTTTGTATTGTACTACATACATCACAATTTGAGTTCACCTCATATTAATCACTCATTAACATCATCATGTTTTCAAATAATCATATATTGAACAAGATAAGAGTGTATGAGATTCCATTAGGCATTACAACACATAAGTGATTAGGATTATCATGTTTCCTTCAACATAGAGAAGTAATACTTATTTTCAACTTTGCATATTTAATACGATTTCCTGTTTCAATTTGTTTCTTAGGTCATTATGTGCCTCAATTGGCAAGCTTGGTGCATGATCGCAACAAAAATTCATCGCAATATAGCTTCATCAACTTGAAAGGATTCATGGTTAGTTGGTCTACATAGAACCACATTATTTGATGACAAACATTAAGTTTCTATTTTTTTATTGCTTGTTAATGCTTTTGTAGCTAAAACAAACATGCATCAAAATGATCTTTAAGCATTATAATCTTATGTACACAATTGCTAAGGCATGCATATTTTTTTTAGGTTGGTAATCCTTCTACAGACGATAATCATGATTGGGTGGGAATCATCGACTATGCATGGACACATGCTGTTATATCTGATATGTTGTATGCAGATATAAAACAAGAATGTAATTTTCAACTTGAAAATTGGACATTGGCATGTCAGAAGAAGGTGTCACAAGTTTTTGATGAGTATCACAAGATTTATGTGTATAATTTATATGTGCCTACTTGCACTTCCAACACCAACACAACTACTGGGAATATCGCTAGGCCCAATTTTCGATTGCTTGCAAACAATCCAAGGCCTCCTATCCACTCAATGGTAAGAATTTCTTTTAAACATAACCACACATTTTTTTTAAAACACAAATTTGTTTACTATTTACATTTTGCAAAGTATAAGATTTACAATTCTTACTTTTCAAATTTTAAACACACCCACTACAACCAGCATTAACCCAACTAGAAGTATCACCTCCATCAAACTTTCCTACTTTTAGTGCTACTAATATCCCTACTAGGATGGTGAGTAGCATTATCGTTAGCATTTACTAATAACCACTTATCGCTTATTGATTATCGATAATTTGGAGGTGAAATGAAAGTCACATTGAGAGTACTATCTTATGTCCAAGCATATGCAATATATGTGAAATCAAGCCAAGCCACCAATAATGAGAATCTAAACATGCATTAATCCAATCCATGATACATAAGAGAATGCAAAATCTACCAAATGAAGGTGTTGAAAACAAAACTATACCAACCTTTCAATAAATGCAAAACATCCTACATCAATTAATCACTAGCAAATATTTTTCAAACAAATATCATACTACTACATCCTCTTTGGATGTAACAAGCCATCATTTGCAAATGCATATAACCCTTTCTACTTGAACATATTATCTCAACAAAACTGCCTACTTGAATATATATCTCAACAAAACCACCTACTTGAATATATAACCTTTAGAAGCACTCAAAGTCATTTGGTTCATGATAAATACGATAATTATGGACTTATTTCTAGACCACTCAAAACTTCACTGGGAAACATTTATACATTTGCACTAAGACATACTCCTCAAGAAGCCATCCAACCTAAGATTTAATCTTCTATAAAATTTACAACCTTAAACCCTCTCTAATAGAAGTGTATATGTGCATCCTTATGTATTTCTAAGCCATTTAAAATTAGAAATGTGATGTTGATTACTCCACACATGGTAGAATAGATTTGCAAAAAAATATTTGTCAGTGAACAATACAAACATGTGCTTAAATCACTTTGGTGATATCTTGTTCCTTTTCTAACATTTTCAAGTACAAATCATAATATTTCAATGTTTTGCATATGAATCTAGGTCACACCCAAAATCAAAATTATCTACATCCGAGAACAAAATTTTATATAGATTCAAAGCAAGAAAGGCAACATTATAATATGAGTATCATCATTACTAAGGTACCATGTTTGTGTGCATTTTGTGTGTGAGAGAGAGAGAGAGAGAGAGAGAGAGAGAGAGAGAGAGAGAGAGAGAGAGAGAGAGAGAGAGAGAGAGAGAGAGAGAGAGAGAGAGAGAGAGAGAGAGAGAGAGAGAGAGAGAGAGAGAGAGAGAGAGAGAGAGAGAGAGAGAGAGAGAGAGAGAGAGAGAGAGAGAGAGAGAGAGAGAGAGAGATGATATGAATGTATGTGTAAGGCAAATAAGTTTCCCAAAAGAAGACGATATTTCCCTAATGGATGTTCAATGAAAAAACATCCACTCATTCTTAAAAGGCTCAAAGCATGGCAATAGTATACATAGCCACTTGATATATCATAACATGCTTTCAATAAGCTAGCATGAATGGAGAAATTTCAAGGTTGCATTGAAAGATGAAGCTCTAACCATTACATTTAGCATACATATACATAGATATTTGAGTTTGCAAAATTGAGGTTGAACATTAGTAGAAGTACCTCCCTTTAAACTACAATAAAAACCACCATATGCATATGTATGTTTGCATGTATATGAACATCAAAAATCATATGTATATGTATGTATACAATCCTATGTGTGTGTGTGTGTGTGTGTGTGTGTGTGTGTGTGTGTGTGTGTGTGTGTGTGTGTGTGTGTGTGTGTGTGTGTGTGTGTGTGTGTGTGTGTGTGTGTGTGTGTGTGTGTGTGTGTGTGTGTGTGTGTGTGTGTGTGTGTGTGTGTGTGTGTGTGTGTGTGTGTGTGTGTGTGTGTGTGTGTGTGTGTGTGTGTGTGTGTGTGTGTGTGTGTGTGTGTGTGTGTGTGTGTGTGTGTGTGTGTGTGTGTGTGTGTGTGTGTGTGTGTGTGTGTGTGTGTGTGTGTGTGTGTGTGTGTGTGTGTGTGTGTGTGTGTGTGTGTGTGTGTGTGTGCATGCGTGCGTGTGTGTGCGTGTAATAATTTTATCCTATAACAAAATATCTAATTAGAATGCATGAAAAAAAAACTTTTAACAGGTCTTTGGACGTCCATTATACCTTGCTGGATATGATCCTTGCTTTGAGAATCATTCAAGTCAATATTTTAATAAACGTGAGGTGCAAGAAGCTTTCCATGCTAATGCAACTGGAATCCCCTATGCATGGACCACTTGCAAGTAGGATGCTAATTTAAATCATCACATGTTGAATGCTTTATGATATTACAAGTTTTACATGAATTGTAAAGTCTCTCCATGTGATTGTAGTGATCAATTTTTGTATACATGGAAAGATTCTCAATTTACAATTTTACCCATCTACAAGGAGCTTATTCAAGCTGGGTTGCGAATTTGGGTCTATAGGTAATTACTTAATCCTCTTTTTATTATCTTTGTGTAAGAAAATTTGCTACTAAATATCTTTGATATTTCAACTTCACACTTTAGTGGCGATGTGGATGGAAGAATTCCAGTGACAGCAACTAGATACACCCTTAATGCACTAGGCTTACCAATCAAGAAACCTTGGAACTCTTGGTACCATGAGTCTCAGGTTAACATTTCTAGAATATTGAAGATTTTTTATGATCTTTTTTGTTTCTTTGATGAAATAACATAATTGATATATGATATTTTATGTTATTTAGGTGGGTGGTTGGACACAGGAGTATGAAGGACTTGTTTATGTAACAATCCGAGGTGCAGGTCATCTTGTTCCTCAAAATAGTCCAAATCGAGCTCTCCAACTTTTTACTTCATTCTTAAAAGGAGACTCTTTACCCACCACTCCCACCATGTGATTTTATAACTATTTATAGGTTTTAGATTACCATGAAGGCTCTTAGGGCTATCCAACGATACAAAATCCAATACAAACTTTTTATTGGACACAATCGTCTATCTACAAAACATTATCCCAATTTAGTTGTACTTGACAGAAATAGAACAAGCTTCGTAATCATTACAAGTCATAAAGTCCTCATAAGTTAGATAAAATGTTATTTGAGAGAACATTGGAGATGATGTCCCATTGTTTCTTCTATTTTCATTGTTGGAATTAGCTTAATATTCAATGCTTAATAGTCCTACTTGCTATTCAAGGCTTAACTATCATAGAAACATTGAATATGCGTTGATTGGGCATGCATATAAATTCTAGTCCTAAGTCAGAAAACGTTTTAACCTCTTACATGTGAGCATGCATAATGCTACATTCATATTAATGTTTTTCAACCCATGTGATATTGTTCTACATGAGATGCATTTTTTCACACATTTTGCACATTGACACTTGCACATATTTCCTGTTAGGATCACATGTTGCTTGGTTAATGTTGTCATAGCCAATTAATGGAGGACAATTGATGGACAATCTTATTTGTTCATTTCTTTGTATGAGTTGAAAGGAAATAAGGTGATATAATCACAAGCGCTTGCGTAGATGGACTATGTGGGAAATAAGCAAACAATACTAGGGACACAAAAAGCAATGGATGGGCATTCTTAGACCACCCTAAAGTGTACTAAAATTAGGTAGATATGTACCACTTCCATCTGCATAGTCCAAAGAGATCTCAAAAGAGTTTACCAAAAAACTAAGTAGCTTCTTTAAACCATAATAAACTACTCTAAAACTTTGATTCATTCTCTTATAAGATTTTTGAGAAGGTTCACAATTCACTTAAAGCAGTTAGAAAATCATCATTTTCAATTGCTTATTTCCCAAAACTAGCTTTGCCATGAAGAATAATAGTCTGAACCATCCATACTTTTTGAATTTTTTTTCATAACAAATTTTCTCATTATCCCCCATATCTTATTAGATTCTTCATTCATACTCCCTCTATCCCCTAGCATCAGCCTTTTACACCTAATTTATATATGCATTGCAGAAGTGACCATCATTCTCTAAAAGTTTTTCTACATCATCTTGACCTTAAAACACTTTCAAAAGACATGAAAGCTATCCTCTTCCTTCTTCTTGAAAGTACATAAAGGGTTGAGATGTCCTTAAACTTAGTAGTCCTATCTTATGAAGGTAGCTTGTACATCTAAGATTGTAGAGAAACATCTTAAGTTTTTTAGATTGTGGGGCCTTTTAGACTATTTTAGTCCTTTTGGGTCTCTTTGTTGGTAAGTTGTTATAGCATCATTTGCTAATACCAATACATTAGTCTTATGGAAAATTTCTCTTCTTTACATTTTTTTCATGTTTTTTTCCTTACCCAATATTTAAGGGGATTCTCATCAACATAAGAAAATTTAATTGGACCATGTCCTTTTAAAACTAGCTAGAGCCAAGTAGAACCATTAAACCTCCTTGAGGGTAAGATTCAATTCCTATTTAACATGAACTATGGTTTTCCAATTCATCCACTATCTCTATGGACCTTTATTGTACATAGTTGTAGCAAGCTGGGACCATCCTTGCTAGGTACAGAACTATTTTGAAAGGCCTCCACTTGTAGCCAAATTATATGAGTCAAAGAAGATTCAATCTTACCATTCCCCTTTCCATTAGCATTTGATAGCACACTCCTCCAACTAGTCTTATGATATTTGAGGTAGTACAATTCAATTAAAGCCTTACACAAACTAGGTATCCACTCATGTCAGGACATCACACTTGCCAAACTAAAGAAGACTTTTTGCATAAGATACCTAATCTAGAAACTAGTGTATAGCCTTCTAGTAGCAATTAAACATTGTCTAGACCAACCATCTATCACCATAATCCATCTTGGATCATTAGAGTGACTGATGATTGGAGGATCCATTTTCTTAGTATATGGGAAGCATGATCATAACCTAAAGCAATATAATGAACCTTACATTGTACCCTCCTTCGGAATGATTAATGCTTCATCTTGACAAATTAATCCCACATTTGGTTCATAGAGAGTGTGAAAAAGAAGGAAAGTAATTTGCAGCCATCTCCTCATCCATTGCTGCATCCCAATGAGTATGACCAACAGCATCCTCAAAATAAGTGGGCTCAACATCCTCAACTAGTTTCACCATATACGCATAATGGTGAGTTGCATAACCTTCAAAACCAAATCTTTTAACAGGGTATTTGACCCTGCTAGATCTGCGTTGTCGTAGAGTTCATGCAAGGACTGCAGAACACGGGGTTCAAGATACAGCAAGAAATGAGGCTAACAAGAAGAACTCAAATATTGGATGTCAAAGTTCACTATATTTTCCTTATCATAATCATAGAGTTACAACAAAGAAACTGAGCAAATCCATGTTCTTGATATGCTGTCATGAACAGTTTTGGTATTTCAACAAGTGATCCTCTCTTTGGTAACCAAAGATCCTTATATTTTATTTCAATTTCCACTCTTCCTTAGGTTTTAAAACAGTTTAGAGTGATCTGTAAGCAAGCTGGACAGAATGGTTCTCCTTCTACAAGCTCTGATTCATCCTCATCAACAACTGCAGCAGCATATTCAAAATTACAGTCGAGCATCTTCAGCATGTAACATGACTTTTTTTCACTACCAGTTACTCTGATACATGTATTCAACTCCAACCTCAGTACAATAGAAAAATGTCCAATCAACCTTACAGCTGCAACAGTAGTGGCAAAGATGCCAACACTGTCAAACGGGCAAATCAGCACAACACCATCATCCCAACTTATTTGCAAAACACAATGGACGAGGATGTTTAAGTAAACAATGTGTTACAAACTTATAAAGAAGAACCGGATGAAGACTACTGCATTCAATTTCATCCAGATAGAATGCAGTTAATAGTCAAGGATGCCCAATCTGCTGTCTCTTTCAGCTGCTGATCATCAGATGCCTGGCACTGCTGCAGAAAGTTCTTGTAGAATGATGAAGAGTGAAACAAAGTTGCAGCACTCGCATCCAAGGTATCAGTTAAATCACCCAAAGCACCTACTGCTGCCTTTGTGACTGCATCATCCCTGTGTACATCTGCAGCAATGCTTTCAATGAACTGCAAAATATGGCCCGCATATGGTAACATCAGCACCGGCTTTGTGTTCTTGAATCCTTGGGAAATTCCTGAATAAGCTTCCAACATTCCATTTCGCAACTGATTGTAGTAATCATTGAGCTCATCATCTTGATTTGCACCCTGAGCCAAAAGCTTCGCATCCTCAATATAGCCTTTTAAAGCTGAGACATGCTTCATCAGCCGTTCCACCAGAAATTGACGAATTGCCCACATTCCAGCAGGCGCTGGCCCTGAAGAGTTGCCGCCCTCAGAACGGGCAATACTGATCCCATGATCAACAAATATTCCAGAAGGAGTCGTCCTTGCAAGGATGGCTCTTGATTTTGAGCCCTTCTCGGACTGTGGAGCTACAGGTCGCTACAGGTCGCCTCTCCAGAAGTAGATCTTTCTTCTAAAGCAACAGCAGAATCTCTCGGAGTATTAATCATAGCTGGGAGTGTCAATCTCCTTCACGTAAGGATTCCATCGTATGGCCATAAACTGAACTCTTCTTATCAATTATAAGCTTAACCATCAGCCCATATCTCAAGTATGAAACCTCAGACCTCACAACCTCCAGATCCTGAGAGGACCCTGGATTTGATTGTAGAAGTGGAAAGCGAGGTGCAGATCGCCAGATTGAGCGAAACCAGAGAGAAGAAACCATAGGAACACCAGTGTCGTAAAAGACTTTCCAAGAGGTGTGCGCAGAAATTGATCAATCTGCCTCCGATACTCCACGACCATATTCCTAGCAGCAGTACTCATAAGTAAGGGGGCTGCCAAAGGCAGCATCCACATTGAGAAGAATACGATTCTGAACAGCCAACCAGAGAGTCCGGATTGATCCCATGTTCAATCAAAACGATGAGAATGTCTAAGTTTTGATGATCGAAGCCCGAGATTGAACGAGATCAAGAGCTCCTCTTGCTCTCTAAAACCTTCTCCATCATCGAACAGTGATTAATCTTGAATCTCGACCCTCTTGACATAATTGAATATCAGAGCTGCCAAAGATACGAAAATCCCTGGGTCCTTTCATGCGCCCCCCCCCCCCCAGCCCGCCATTCTTAGCCTTTTTCAAAAATATCCCCCCTTTCTCCCAGAATAGGCTAGCCCAAAAAAGGCCCAAATTAGTTGTGCGACAGTTGCCCACGGAATTTCCAGTTAGGGGGTAGAACTTTGTGACTTTGCTATCTTTATAAACCTTTCGAATTTTCTTGTGTAAGAGGACCAACCTCTTTTATTGCTGCAGGAATGGCTGCTTCTGCAGCCTTTTGAGGCATGCTTGAAATATTAGTGTTGATGGCAGGAATTACATGACTGAACGTTACCTCTTTTTGTTGAGTATTATGATCTCTGTTTCCAGCAGAATGAGGTGGGTGGGTAGTAATTGCGTCAGCAGAAGTAGCAACATGATCAGGAATTTGAAGAATATTCTCAATGAGATCAGCATCGCCGCAAGCAGCAAAATATTCATCATGTTCACAAAAATCTCCAAGAAGATTATAAATATGGGCAGCCTGGTTAGTGGCTTCAACATAGTCACAAAAGTCATCACCAGAATGAACGTCTAGATTAGGCGCATGCATTAAGGGAATATATACATTGGATGCGGATTATTAAAATGCATCACACAAACAATGAATCACACGCAGAAATTAACACAAATGCACAACAAAAGAAATGGAGGTGTATACGACTCGGATGCGCAGCAACACGACAGCGTACCACCGGATCACTCAATGGAGCCTTTACATTATTATTAGCTCTCTGTACACCTGGTGTCTTGACAGAAGGAATACCAAGCTCATAATCTAAGCTCTCTGAGCCATTGGAGTCTCCATCAAGAACTGCAACAATGCCATCTGACACTTTATTCTTTCCTTTGTCTTTACCTATAGTGCTACTAGATGCACTTGAAGATGTAGAGGTACTCCTTAGTCCCCCAGACCAAGGACTACCAGATGATGTCTCTAGTCCACTAAGAGTCCGTGATTCTTGCTTTTCAGCCTGCACATGAGTGTCATGATCATCATCATCATCCAATGCATCACCATTAGATGCATACCAACTGCTCATTTCATCAAAGATGACATCTCTGCTCACTTTGAACTTACATGTGACAGGGTTATAACAGCGATACCCTTGCTGCTCTAAAGAGTATCCAATAAAGACACACTTTTCAGCCTTTGGATCCAATTTCTTTCGCAACTCATCTGGCACATGAACATACGCAATGCAGCCAAACACTTTCAAGTGTGATACATCAGGCTTCTTGCCAGTAAAACATTCTTCAGTAGTCATACCATGAATTGTAGCTGTGGGAGTTCTGTTCATAATATAAACAACAGTATGAATAGCCTCAGACTAGAAATGCTTAGGCATATTCTTTTCAGCCATCAAGGTGTGTGCAACTTCTGCAATATGCCTGTTTTTCCTTTCTGCAACCCCATTTTGATGTGGGGTATACCTGCATGTGAACTGTCTCTTTATCCCATGAGACCTCAGAAAATCACTGAACTCATTCGAGAGGTAGTCTCCTCCTCCATCTGACCTCAAGCACTTTACTTTCAAGCATGTTTCTCTTTCAACTACAGCCTTGAAAGTTCTAAAGTGCTCAAGCGCTTCACTCTTTTCCTTCATAAAATATACCCACAGCTTTCTAGAACAATCATCAATGAATGTGACAAAGTATGAACTGCCTCCAAGAGATACATTTTGTGTAGGCCCCCAAATGTCTGTATGCACAACATCAAGGATATTTCTGCTTACATCTCTGTCATGTGAAAAGGGTTGTCTTGCCTGCTTACCAAACTGACATGCTTTGCATACCTTATGAAATTCTACCACTCTAAATGTAGGCAAACCTATAACCAACCCTTTGGACTACATTAATTTCAGCCTTTGTACATTTGCATGTCCAATACATTTATGCCAAATTTCAATATCTGCAACAACACCTTTTCCTTTAGCATACATAGCAGCATTCATAGTAGGAATTCCAGCATCCAGAGTAAACATACGTCCAACTCTACTTCCCTTTGCAATTAACCTGCACTTGTCATTGAAGTCTTCTACAAAGCAGCCCTTTGCATTAAATCTCACTTGCAACCCTTGCTCTACCATTTGACCGACTGACACCAAGTTCTTTGTAATAGATGGCACATGTAATACATCTGAAAGACTCTTTGTCTTACCATCATGCAAGGACAAGGGAACTTTTCCAATGTGTGAAATTGGGTGGCATGAATCATCACCCGTCTGCACATAACCTGCATTTTGCAAATCCTACATCTCTCCAAACCATTCTGCATGGCTGGCCATATGATTGGATGCACCTGAACCAACATACCAAACATCATCATGTGTTCTCTTTCCTATAACAGCATTCAGCATATGCTGCATAACAAATAGACATTCATTTTTGTCTTCATTCTGTCGTGAAGACGATGCATAGTTTCCTTGCTGCAACTTACCACTGCAGATATTATCTTTCTTAGCATAACATTGGGCTGCAATATGACCTGTTTTGCCACAGTAGTGACACACAATACCAGAGTTGTTAGAACCTCTATTCTGCCATCCACCTCTTCCTCTAAAGCTCCCCTTGCCTCCAAAGTTACCATGACCTCCTGAAACCTGCATATCGCCAAATTGCTGATTCAATCTGTTTTGCTAGTTGTCACCGCGTCCTGTACCACGGCCTCTTGAAGAGAACCTGCCACGTCCCCTTCCTGAACTAGAGTAGAAAGCTTGGACCTATTTACCACTTCTTTCAGATGTCTCACTTTGCATGTTGATCTCTTCAGTGATCATAAGGGAGACCAACTCATCGAAATCTGGAAATGGCTTTCTGACATATACGGAAGTTACAAAAGACTTCCAAGCCTTTTCATTGTTAAGTCCACCCAAGGTAGACGACACCAAATCATCATCATCAGGCATTGCATCAATCGCTGCCAATGCATCTGCAATGCTCCTTACCTTCAGTGCATACTCATTAATAGACATCTTCCCTTTCTTCAATGTATTCAACTCTTGCTTGAGTTGAATCTTTCGTGCCTTTGTATTTACAGAAAACATACTTTCAAGTATGGTCCAAGCTACATATGAATTCTCTGCATTTCTAATATGTCCCAGCATATTATTGTCAATTACTGTAGACAACCAATACATGACCTTTTTATCTTTTGCATTCCATTCCTTCCGTGCCTTTGTCTCTTCTGCAGTTGGAGGATCACTCACCTCCGGCTCCTTTTCTTCACTTGAAACAAACTCATAGAGGCCTTTTCCAATAAGGAAGTTCGTGACACAGAACTTCCATGAAGGGTAGTTATTCTTGTCGAGCTTCTCAATGATGGGGCTTTCAATTTTCTCTGCCATTATCACAAAATTAATACCAAACAGCAAGCAAATCTTCTGCAACCTTCGACCTGTAGTGCATAGCAATACACCAAATAGCCTTTTTCACTATCTGCTCAATAATACATGCAATCTGCAACCAGTTTGCAGATAAACCTTGTGTTTACTCACTGGTAAACACCTTTGAACTTACAGATCTGAAATCTGTAACCTGCGCATCCACTTTTGGTCAATACATTAGAAGTCACAGTGTACCCTAAAACTGTTGTCCGCAACCTTGCGGCTCTAAAAAGGGGCCTGAAACGGCCTCAGATGCCCAAAATAACTACGAGTAATCCCTAAAGGGCTCTTCTGTAGAATACACAACGCTCTTCGTGCACACCAAATCTCACTGCCATCTGAGATTTTTGCTCGACCCTGCTTCCGGTGCCTCCACAGGCACTATCCAAGAGAGAGAGTCATTAGGGGAGTTTTGAGGTCTCAAAAATGCCCTGTAAGAGATCCTAGAGAGAGAAAACAATTTACAAAATAAAATCATTTTATAGAATTTTTAAAAGGTTTATATTTTGATAAGTTAAAATATCAAAATTCGTTAATAAGTCATTGTCGTGATATTCTCGTGGTCACATCAAACCTAGAAATCTAGGTCGCCATAAAGTTGGCAAGGTTGTCATAATGAAGATCTTACCTCTCCTCATTAAAGTGAAAAGTAATATTCAATTTGAATTTTGGTGGATACTCGATTGCCTCCCTCCATCGTTTCTCCATCGTTTCTCTCTTCTTTTTTTCTCCTCCTTATTAGTCTCTTCTTTGTTTTCGTTCTTGCTTCTAATCATATCCTTAGCTATGGATCAATCACCCAATGATCTCTGTAACTCAGCTATGGATCAATCATCTAATGATCTCTGTAGCTCTCATAAAATACCTCTCTATCATCTTCATATTGAGTTGGACAGTGAGTATGAACCGATAAGAAAGAGAACAAAATCTATCACGGTTACAGAGTCTATGAAACATATACTGAGGTTTGAAGGAAAGAAGAATATTGATCTTTGGTTAGATAGAAAGCTATATCCCAAAGATCCTAGCAAAAATAGCACTCCTCCTTTCTATAATAGCTTGTCATTAATGAGGTTTATTGGTGATGGCTACAATGGATTTTTAGGTTATACACTTAATCTTGTTGCAAAAAAGGATATCCTTGGACTAGAGAATCATCTTTTGATGAAACACAATATAGAGTTGTTGCAGAAGCTAGAGGATTGTCAACAAAAAATTCATTCATTGGAAAAGCGTATCAAAGCTTATCAACAAAAGCAAACTTTATTAGGCCTTCGAAATTGACAAAGAGCTCTTAAAAATATTGAGAATCTCAAACGAGGAGGAGGAGGCTATGGTAAAAGAATCCAAGCAGCAAGGTATATTTTTTTTCACTTGAAAAATCTTAAATATGGCTTTATTTAAACTACTTGCATTGATTTGTGATGTTAATTTTGCTTAGATCTCTTCTACAACCAAATGCAAGTGAAAGAGATTCTTTAAAAGCAGCTCAGTTTTATTATCATCTTCTTCCTTCAGTGGTTTCAAAGGATATTTTGGAGAAGAAGAAATTTAAAAAGGCAAAGAAACAATGCTTGGAGTCATTTGTGAAGGATCATTCTTTGGATTCTGAGTTGGTACAGAAGACACTGGATAGTATTGGTATCAGTCGAGATGCTTATATGCAACTTTTCCAACTTTTACAATCAAATATGAAGCAAGGATAGGTACACAATTGCATACTTCCGAAACCATTTGTGGTTAGGACTATCAGACAGAGAGTTAATAACAAAGTGATGGAGATTCTAGGTGAGCCTTTTCATATCAAGGCTAGCTTCAAGGGCAAGAAAAAGGAGGTTACATTCAATGAATTTAACAATATTTTCCTTGACTTGCCCACCCTACAATGCTTAATGATCAAATAGCTCTTCTCCTGTTTTTTAATAACTTTCCTTATTTGTTAACTATGCAGCATATTCTATACAACCATGCTCCATACTTTATTAAACAATATGGATCTCTATCTATCTGGTCAACCCAAGGTATGGAAAAATCACATTATCAAGCAAGAACAAAATATTTCAGACATACAAGATATGGAGGTGGAAGACACAAAGCCAACAGTTTATTAGAGGTCTTTCAATGGTTCTATCAACAAATTTGGCATAAATTCAAGCTTAAAGATACAACCACATCAAGCAATACATCATCTTTAGCAAGGACTATACAAATTGTTACCCAAAGAAGAAAAGATAGATATTTAAATTCTTGCGCAAAGCAAAGATTTACAGAATGGTTACAAACCAAACAAAGAGTTGGGAAAAGATGGGTTTCAAGAAACCCTTAATCTTTGGCATCTTCTACAATCTGATTGTGTTGCAGAAGAGTCCTTAGTTTCAGGCACCTCAACAGGGCCTTCAGAGGAGTCCTTGGTTTCAGGTAGCTCGACAGGGCCTCTAGAGGAATCTTTTGTTTCATCCCACTCAATAAGACCTCTGTATTTCAAAAACTCTTGTTTCCGATAGCCTGGAAGAAGCTTCAAATTCTTACTATCTCCTACATAAGAGAGCAAATAGGAGCCAAGAACTCCAAAATATCCAGCTCTAGATCCACTGTATCCAGGCATAAAGCCAAAAACTCTTATGACTTCTTTCTTCTCCACCAAAATGATCTTGTCCAAACCTCTGCTGAAAACTTGAGATCCAATTACCTTTGAGATAGCTCTCAAAGCCATCATTGGTAGACTTGGAGAGCTTGACAATCTACTATGATATATTACAATTGTTTGATTGTTTAAGTTTCCAATATAATGGCCAAGGCTTTGATTTTTTCCAAGCTTCATTGGCCTAGAGCCCTTGGCCCTTCCAAGAAAGTTGTCCAGATCTTCAATCTCAATCTATAGAACAAACCACAACAGTACAAGATATAAGATATTTATCTATAATGCATAATAAAGTCTAACATAAACTCAATGGGTAACTTCGAATTATATTTCATACCTTAGGGTGTTCATCTTCTTCAAGAAGACTATCATCATAAAGATTTATTGAACTCTTGGGCTTCTCATCTGATGGAGACTTCAATCTCTCTTCATACCCTACATCATCAATATGAAGTTTCTTCTGGACTTGCAAGAACTCTTCTTCTGTAGGTAGCCCCCCCTTTTCGTATTCTATGATCTGATTAATACATGTATGTAAGGCTATAGAGCTATCTTGGAAATTCTCTCCCTCAACATCAAGACTTGCTAGTGGTTCTTGTTCACAACCTATAAAATTCATGTCATTTTTGCCCCAACCTGCAAGGATTGCTAAGCAATAATCTTCTCTAAGATCAAAAAGATGTTGAATATCATTTAGCAACACATATCTCTTCTTGTTGATAAGATAAGTGGGAAATGTTGGAGCACAGGCAAGAGGACCTTCTTCATCAACCTATGCACTTGGCTCAATCTCCTTTTCTTCCACCATTGTGATATTGTCACTCTTGAATAAACCTACATCAAAACCTTGGACAAGTTGATTCTCAACATCTTCTTGGAACATCTCCTCCTTCTCTTCGACCTCCTTATCCATACTTGCAATATCCTCTAGCTTTCTCTGTTGGTCTATATCTGGAGAAGAATTTTCCATGCACTAAAGATACACAATAAATCCAACGTCCTTGTGGATCAGAAGGCATTGGTATTGGTACCTGTGGAAAGGGCAACATGTTTCTTTCTCTGAATTCCTCATCAATGAGGTTGAACCTGCCGAGCAAAGTTGACCTGGATGTATTGGTGGCTCCCATGACATCACTATAATGAACAAATCCATTGACTTCCAAACCTTGCACATGTCTATCATAAAAACATCTGTACTCCTTAAGTTTATCATCAAGATCCTCCAATAACTCCTTCAAATCAAAAGGAACATTGAAAATTTCCCTGATATAGCAAAACTTGGAAGAATTTCCAGTGGTGTGTAAAAAATCAAAGAGCCTATCATCAGATGTCTCAATTATCTCCTCCTCATCCATTCCTTCCAGAGATAGCTTCCTCTTTGTCATATTGACCAGAAAAATATTTATTCCTGAAAAACAAAAGCACAATAGAACAATATCCAATAAAACAAGATGATATCATGGAAAGAGGCCCCAACATTGATTTTCCAAGACAAAAAAATCAAAACAGGAGAATTTTTTAGTTGACCGGTGAAACGCGAAAATTCAAGTGTGTAAGGCAAATGCCTATGAAGAAATCGCGTTTCATCGGACACTAGCTTGAAGACAAAAATTATTCTAATATGTAGCGGTGAAACGCGATACTAAGCAAAATATCATCAACAGAGACATTGTCTCGCGTTTCGATGGTCAAAAATTGCAAATGAAGAAAAAAAACATGAATAATAAATAAATTCTATGGAAACACACAAATTGATGATATAATCATTTTTGGAAAAGCTATGCTGCTTTTGAAAGATAGAAAGCACATAACATCTTTAATTGTTCAAGTGTTATAAAAAATTCTTTCTATATTAATCAAATTTATTTTGTTAAAATGCTTGCAATAAAAAAATTTGTTACCTATCAAAGATTGTTGAACTGCTCTCCACACAGGATGCAGGGACCTTGAAGGGAAGTCGAGACGAAATTTTGGCAGAGAAGAAGACAATGTCGGAGAAATGGGTTAGAAATGCTTTTATATCAACCGTTAAGCATGTGGTGATAGTTCCAACGAAAAAGTTTGTGTAATAATGGAAAAATACATGTACACATGTCTGACTTAACACAGCGTAATAAGCTCCTCAGAATCTCTTTTTCCAAAAATACGTCACACGTGTGTTAAATAACCCTTTTCCAAGTAAATAAAAAATTTCGGTAAGCGAGAGTACGTCACACGTGTGTTATTAACACTTTGCGAAGAACGTTGAGTCCATGCAAATTCACCGCCTTCACCTTTCATCGCATTTCATCGCTACTCCATCTTTGTTTTTGGTGTTCCTTCCAGTCTCCAAGCGTTTCCTTCTAATCTCCAACCATTTCACTACTTCCCCAACAAAGCAAACCTTCAAGCATATTGTCATCTTTAGGCTGAGATTGTGAAGAACAAGCTAAAAAGAAGGTATGATTTCTGCATCTTGCTTTTCAATAACAAGCTCTATTCAATGCATTGTCTTGATATTTTTCCTTAATCCTTTATGTTATTATTAGCTCTAGACCACTACAAAAGAATTTTTTCCACAGTGAAAGCATTCCTTAATATTATGGATATTTAAGGAAATCTTCAAATTTCCTCCCTAATTCTGTGGATATTTTAAGTAATCTTAAAAGCTTTCCTTGGATCAAAGCTCTTTTTTTTTGTTTTTTCAATTTTTATGCTATTCATGAGCTGTCCGGTGAAACGCGAAAATAAGGTACTTCAAGCAAGTTTCCTGGCTTAAATTCGCGTTTCACTGGACACAATGGATAACAAGTCCGGTGAAACGCGAAAAGAAGTAGCTGCAAGGAGGCGCCTTGCTTGACACTCGCGTTTCACTAGACAGCTCGAGAAAAATTGAGCTGATACGAGAAAACGCCATGCAGCATAGATAACTCTTGTCAGGGACTCGCGTTTTGCTTTACATGCTAGAGAAGAAGTAACATATGTTTTTTTGGCAGATGGCTAGAACTAAGGCAACAGCAAGAAAAGAGAAGATTGATCCTAGGGATTTAGCATCAAAGATTCATCAGTCTTCAAAGCCTCAGAAGCTCTCTAGAAAATCAAAGCCAAGGAGAAGGTTTTCTCAAAATGTCAGGTGTCTAAGGGAGACTAGGAAGGCAGTAAATGATCTTGACAATGCAATTCCAAAGTTGTCTTTTTAGAGGCTTGTCAGGGAAATTTGTGACAGATATAGTTTGGATAGTTTCAGATGGACAAGAACAGCTCTTAATTGTATACAAGAAGCCACAGAGGATTTTCTAATTGAGTTTTTCCAAGATGCCTACATTTGTGCTGCTCATGCTCATAGGCTCACACTCATGGACAAGGACATGCTCCTTAATGTGCCCCCAGCTAGAAGAAAGAAAGATGATTCTGGTGTCAGGGTTGAGGATGTCACCCATGAGAAGGATACAAGGCAACATGAAAAAGAGGAGAAGGCTAAAGAGGAACAAGCAGATAAATGGAGAGAGTATAGGAGGCAAAGGGTTGAAGAAAGGGAAATAGAGCAACTAGAGTCCTTTGAAAATGAGCTAGCCACCCTTCTTGAAGCAGGTAATCCAAAAGGATTCAGTGTGTTTTGTTTCTTACCTGGTGACTTAGGCAAAAGAACTGAGGTTATCTCCTTTGATGCTGCATGTGTTCAGATTCTTAAGGATAAAAGAAGAGAAGTAAATGACAGTCTTATTCTTGCTGGCCTAAGGTATGTCCATCCATAATTACTTATACTTTTTGATATTTTTTTAGCAATAAGATTTTTCTTGTTTATACTCACTATTTCTATGCCTTTTCTAGGTGTATAATGCATGAGTTTCCTTTGGATATACAACAAAAAATTGAGGTTTTTGATCCATCTATCTCATTCTTTATGAGGAATGAGCTTGATGCAAGTTTTATTGAGCACTGGCTCAATTTGATTGACTTCGATACTTTGGAGTTGCTTATAATTCCATATAATGAAAAGTAAGTGATTCAATATTCTATTAGAGTTTTTGAGATTTTATCCTACTAATTTGTTGATATATGATTGCTTTTAGTTCTCATTGGAGCTTGATTGCAATAGACCTTGTGGATAAGCAATGCTTTTTAATCAACTCTATGAAAGGAAGCCATGGAAATGCTAAATTGTAAGTTATATTATTCAAGGGCTCCTTGATATTTCAATTCTTTTTTTTGTAAGTACTCTAAATTTCAACATATTTTATATATAGAGGTGCCAAAAGATTAATTGAAGAGCTAGAGAAAAGACCCCCTATGCCATCTGATTTGCTTGCAACAATGCAATATAGACAAGTTGCGGTAAGTTATTCATTAAAATAATTGAAACATGAGTTTATTCTATGAACTACCATTCGTCCTCTTTATAGTTTTACTTTGTGTTGGTGGTTGCAGTGTCCCCATCAGGATGATAGCCATTCTTGTGGCTGGAGGGTGATTGCAAATGCTAGAAGAATGGTTAACTTTGTTTATCTTAATGATGATAAACATGTAAAGGTAATATGAAAGATGCTAAACTTTAAGATAGATATTAATTGCAAATAGTCCATTGATGATAAAAATATAGTCTATTGTAAGAACAATAATGAACTAAAACTCTTTTTTCTATAAATGTGTGACAGTTTTCGAAGGATTGCTATACATCTGAGCATATTTGGTACATCAGAGCAAAGCTCTTGAAGTATATGATGGTCAATTGTATACAACCAACAACAGAGATTGGTGGGGATTTGCACCATGAAGGAGATGTGGTGCCTATAACCACGGAAGGCAAATCCACAGCTTCAACACCTTCTATACCCAAGACATCAAAGAAAGGCAAAAGGACTCCTAGAAAGGATAGTTCTCCAAAAAAGAAATAGCTTTGCCATATCGCCTTGTAGGCCTTCATATATAGAAATTTTCCCTTCAGTCCTTGTATATCTCATAGAGATGGCAGATAGACATCTGCTACAAAATTTGTACATGTATTTTATATTGATAGTAAAGATATCTTTTCTTGAATGTCATTGCAGTGTATTTTATTTTCTCTCCTTTTCGATATCTGCAAAAAATAAATTACAAATGTTTGTTACTTAGAAAGTGAGATCTTGATATACATCTAAGTACATATAATATGATGTGAAAACTTACTCGTTTCTTGTCAAGTTGGAATACAAAGGAGCATGGTAGTTCAATGTCTTCATTTTGTAAATCCATCCTCACTTGATGTAGCGTACATGATTTTCTGATATTTAAGATTGCAATAATATCCTCGTTGAACCAAATATCAAGATCCACAATAGGATCCTTGCTGAAATCATTAAGATTCTGGTCTAAAGCAACTAGACTACTACCAACAAAATGCCATCGACTATAGTAAAAGCTAAGGATAAAATTTTGAGTAGCAATCATATATTTACAAGCTATAGAGTCTTGATCTATCTTACATATAATTTTTCCTTCTATCCTTGTATCCCATCCTTCATCAACAAATTGTATGATATGATCATATGTTAGTCTCTTCACTGAAAGCATGGTTTTTGTTATTCTTATCTCCATATTAGAGAAGAAATCAATAAATATATTAATAGGCATAAATAAAGTAACTTTGCTTAGCCTACTTGAGATATTAGATTTTAGTGCTTTCTGGATCTCAGAAAATATCTTACATCTATAGCCCTCACTAGTAGCTGGACTTGGCAAAGGCCACTCAAAGCTTGAAAAATCTGGCAAAGGAAGGAGTTTTATTGATCCCTATTGGCAACGCCGCATAGGAATAACATAAGAATGGTCATAAAAGAATATTCCATTCTCTGCAAGCTCTGTCTTCTTTCTACCTCTATACATTTCTTCTCCAATTGAACCATGTATAACATCAATAACATCAATAATAGATTCCACTGGTTGCCATTCCTCAATATTAGAGGGATAGACATCTACAAGACAAACAAATATTATAATGGAAAAACCTAAACCATGTTTAAGAAAGGAAAAACTTTAAGAATCAAATTCTTACAATTTGGTCTATGCATTGGAAGCTTTGAAGATCCAGGTTTCAAACACAGCTCTCTATGCATGAACACATGTTGCACTAGTACCTCTTTGATACTATTCTTATTTGCTCCAAGCTTAAAATCTCGGATTCTGCCCTTCCAAGCAGAGATAAACGAGATCTCATGTCTTTGCCTTTTTCCATGTTTTGCTTGTTGCATGGTGATCCAACTACCTTTGCTAATGATAGTAGGAATCCATCTTCCATCAGTTTGGAATGAGTTAAACACTGATATGGATGTGATTTGGGAGCTTGGACGCCTTGTTGAAGGTCGAATTTCTGTATCCATGGTAGAAGAGAGAGATACATGCACACACACACACACACACACACACACACACACACACACACACACACACACACACACACACACACACACACAGAGGACTAGGCTATCATAACGGAGGGAAAAACAATAGAGGAATAAAAGAAAGGAGGGAAAAAACTGAGCGCCATGCTTTTCACCAATTTGAATTTCGATTATATCAGTCATTATCATTAATCTAGAAACATCATTAAATAAAAGTAGCCGAGACTCTATGCCATTAATGCAAAAGATGTCATAATCATGAATATAAGAGACTAAAAATACATAATAAAAATACAAATTCGTAATATGATCATACTTATATATTTTTGTAAAATGATTTTTTAATTTTTTTAAAATAGAAGTTCCGTTACGGAGGCTTTGCTCTTATTGGTCTAGAGCACTCTCTCTCCACATCCTAAAAGGCATTTTCGAGACCTCAAAACTCCCCTAATGGGAAGAATGGGAGAGCTTATTACCTGTGGCTTGCTTGCTTGAACCTTGCTTCTTCTCCTTTGCTTCAACCTTCGAAATCAGCCTCCCTCAGTGGTGTGGCTCTGATACCATGTCAAGAATCGCGTGGTGGGAGGACTTGCTCAAGATGCTGTGCCAAACACCCCCACAGAATACACAAGGAGAAGCTCACTCAAGAGACAAGAAGAGAGATGGAGGCCAAAACGTTTTCTTGCTGATTTCTTCTTCTTCTTCCACATACTTTACAATGTACACAAAGTATAGATAAGATACAACATAAAGGAAAGTGGCCTACTAAGTCAAACAATGCATAACCGACTACACTAGTTGACTGGCGCTATAACTATGCCAGCTGTAAATAGGTGTAACAACCTGAATATAATAAGTAATGAGTCAGTGGGGCCATGTGAGAGTCATAATGATCACCAACGTGCTAAGTGTAGACATGTGGACCCATCTAACCAGGCGGTCCATCATCAATGTTCGCATGTGTTGAGCTTGTCATCTCAACAAAGATGACATGAAAACATTCCCTACACCTACCACCACAAGCATAACATTAAACGATAAGGAGGAGAGGGGTCATGAGTGCTAAATATATGTTGAAATTTGATTTTTAGGATGTAGTTTACATATAGAAATCATTTATTTTAAAAGTTAAAGGGTTCAATAACCCGATAGGTTTTGATTGGTTCTATTTAGCTTCTATTTTGTTCTGATTTCTTTCAATATGAAAGGTTAAAATGATTATCGATGGAGTTTAAGAGTGTTTGGAAATTTATTGAATTATTCTTGATAGTTTTGAATGGTTTTATTTGAGTTGAATGCTTTCTGATGACCTTTTGTATATGGTACTATAGACCCGTGGAGCTTTTGTGGAGCCTCTGTCTATGTTCTATTTTTGTTCTGTATGCCTCTATAAGTGTTCTGTGGGATGAATAGATAGCTTGGAAAAGTTTTCTAGTCTTGGAAAGAGATGAATACAAGTTCAAAATAGCTCAAAGAAGCAAAATAAGTAGCTACTAAAGACTCAAGTGACAATGACATTGTTGAGCTATGAAAGGACACTGTAGTGGCTTTGGTGACTCTTCATAATAGACATACTTCTTGATAGGGTTATCCACGAGTAAAGAGGGATTATGGAGTATCATTCTTCATTATTCCAATGTACTATTGTGAAAGAGCATATGTGAGAGAGATAAAGTATGAGAGATAGCCAATTTTCTATGAGAAACATTGTATCTACATGAGCGAAACTATGAAGACTATGAAGATGGTGAGAGATGAATATTATGTGATGATTTCCATGCAAATTTGATCTTTCTTTTATGTCATTGTGGTTATTTTGAAGGTTTATATGAAGAATATGAGGAATGTGTTGAAGTTTTATTGTGATAAATCCATGGGAGAATTGTTGTATGATGCTGTGTGAAGTTTTGAGAAGATTGGTGTTGTTTTTCTTCTTGTGGTTGATTAAATTATGAAGAAATGTGTTCATTGGTGTGACAAGATAGATTTTATTGAAGTAGATTCCCTATTTTTCTTAGTGTTCCTATTGGGGCTCCATGTTTTTCCAAATGAACATCACCCTACCATGGCACATCAAGAAGCTTGACAAGCCAAGAGAGGCTGCAAATAGCTTGCTAGCCATGAGAACCTACAAGAAAACTCTCCTTCTCACCAAGAATCCATGCTCTCAAAACACACAAGAGAGAATAAGGCACACAAAAGATTTGTCCTTATTACCATCCTCACTCTCACTCTTCCATGAGAGATAGAACAAGAAAGCACAAGAGAGAAAGACCAAGAGTTGTGCCAACATGTGTGTGTGTGTGTGTGTGTGTGTGTGTGTGTGTGTGTGTGTGAGTCCTCATTTTGAATAATAAGCTAAAGGTATTTGCATACATGGACTAAGGTCTTAGAAGACTCCTCATTTTGAATAATAAGCTAAAGGTATTTGACCTTTCCTTTTCCTTCAACATTTTATAGTGTGAGATTTGGACCCACATTTTTACATTGCTTCATAAATGATTTTTGACAAGAGAAAAATACATTTTTGAGAAATTTTTGTGCCTTTATTTGCACATATTTTCTAGTTATCATTTCTCTCACATTAAGAGTGAAGCATCCTCGCGAACAAATTGAAGAAGAACCATAATCATCTCTAACATAAATCTTCATCTTCATCTTTGGTCTTTGTCCTCTTAATTGATCTTTGAATTGCCATTGGTGGATAGGGAAGGGAAGTAACAGACATAAGAGAATCACAACTAGGAGGGTGAGCCTAGGGTTAAAAGCATGCCAAATAAAAAACCACAAGCAAATACCAAAAGATAGTGCTATTAATCAACTTGCATATGTGAAAAACTTTACCCTTAGGATAGATAGAAAACACACCATGAAGCACATAAATAAAACCTGAGAAGAATATCACTATAGAACACACCCTTACAATAGATATTATGTGGGGGTTCTCCCACCCAAAAAGATAAAATGAAAGAAAAAGTGAGGGAAAGTTGTATTGAGGATAAATATGAAAAATTTAAATGAAGCAAAGTGATGGCTTGTGTGGATTGATGAGCTTGGGAACTCTTTGGTGGTGAGGAAAAGGAACAAGGAAGAAAAAAATCAATCATATGAATAATCATTGTAGGGAAAGTGGTTAAAGTGTTTATACTAATTTTTTCTCTTTTGTTTTCTAAAAATTTATAGTGGAAGATAATGAAAGAAATAGAGGCCAATGAATTTTTGCAACATGGAAAATGATGATGGCCGTTGATTTCATTGTGAGAAGAAGTCCACACCTGTAAATTAGACGATGCGTAGAGGATCGAACAGTGTTGAGCAACTACTGGTGGTGTTGAGCAAAGGGGGAAGTAGGGTGGAGGCATCATTGATCCACTTAGTCTTGAAGAGCTCGCAATGCATGGTGGAGGGGTGAGGGTAGGGATAATACAGACACATGTGCAAAAAGGAGGCGTATTGGACTGGGAAAAACCACACATGAAGTCATAATTGGGGTTGTAAAGTGGCACATGGTCAAGAAATGATGGCGTATGGATGGGTGCCACTATGGCAGATTGGTGGTGATTGAAGGGGGAGGGAGGAGGCATGTTTAGAGCAAGGCAGGGATAGAAGTGGACGTGAAAGGGCAAAGCAAACTCAAATATTATAACAACTTAATCCTTTGCCTCTCTAACTCTCTCTTCTTCTTCTTCATACTCATACAATGGCTCCTTTGAAATTTCAATTACTTGCAAAAACCATTTCTTTCCAACAAATTAATATCCATTTCTTCTTCTGCAGCATGTAACCAAGAGTGAAGATCCTTAAGTGAATAAGACTGGAAACTCCTCTTCTTGCAAATCTCATAGCCACCTCTTTCTTGGCTAATGCACCAAATGAATAGCACCCTACCACGGCACATCAAGAAGCTCAAACCAGCCAAGAGAGGCTAGAAATAGCTTGTTGGCCATGAAAACCTACAAGATAATTCTCATTATCACCAAGAATCCATGCTTTCGAAACACACAAGAAAGAAGAAGACACACAAAAGAATTGTCATTATCACCATCCTCACTCTCACTCTCTTCTTTCATGAGAGATAGGATAAGAAAGCACAAGAGAGAAAGACAAAGAGTTGTGCCAAAATGTGTGTGTGTGTGTGTGTGTGTGTGTGTGTGTGTGTGTGTGTGTGTGTGTGTGTGTGTGTGTGTGTGTGTGTGTGTGTGTGTGTGTGTGTGATGAGGTGTGAAAGGAGAAGATAAATGAAGAAAGAGGCTGTAACTACCTTAATCTCCCACCTTCCCAAATCACCTGACAAGCCTCTTCATTTTTCTTTCTTGATATATAAAATTGCATTTGCATACATGAACTAAGGTCTTAGAAGAGCCCTCATTTTGAAGAATAAGCCAAAGTTATTTGACATTTCCTTTTCCTTCAACATTTTATAATGTGAGATTTGGACCCACATTTTTACATTGCTTCATAAATTATTTTTGACAAGAGGTACAAAAGAAAAATGCATTTTCTACAATAGATGTTTCCATGTTGAGCAATTATTATGCCTTTATTTGCACATATTTCCTGGTTATCAGATATCTCCATTCTAGTTGGAGCTTCCACACCTCTCATGGTTTCTCAATGAGATACTATGTTCAAATCTTCTCCTTGCTTCTCCTTGAAAATCTCACATCAAGAAACCCTAAAATTTGATCTATATTATCTTTTCAATCATTTCTTGGCTATGTTCTCTCCCACTTTAATAAGCTTCTAGACTATGTGGAATGTAAGGGCTTCCTATGTTTGGCTTCTTGATAGACTTTGAAATAAAAAATCATGGTTTTATATATCTTCTATTTCTCATGATAGGGTATGATGGGCTCATCTAGATCTTTTTTGCTTCTGCTCCCTCCAATTCAACTAGATACTCTTGCAACTTCTAAGTGGTGGCCCAAAGGACTTGTAGCATTCTCTCATAGTGCTCTTGGGCTTCAGGTTCTAGGTCACTTACTAGTGGTAGCTCTTGAGATTCTACCTCAGCTTCCTCCTATGGTTCATCTAAATCTTGAGAATCTGTATAATCAAATTGAGGTGCCAGCTTCCTCCTCTAGTTGATCTAAATCTTGAGAATTCATATAATCAAATTGAGGGGCCATGACTTCAGGGGGTTCTACCACAATAGACACAATACCACGTCACTTGGTTTAGAGAAATCTAGATATACCATTCCTACAATCATTTCTTGATCACCACAATCCATGTCACACAAATGATTAATCTATTAGAATCTTGTTGGGTCTGAGGTCAATAATGTGAGCTCTCTTCCATGGTTAAGATTGACCAAAGTTCTTGTAGTAGCAAGTAACAACTGATTTTTTAGTTCCTCTACATCCTCTATGCTTCTACAACATATAGTCTAGATGATTTGATGAAAGAGCTCTTGCTACATTGAAAGTGCATGTTTATAGGCTACCACATGAAACTTGAATGTATGTTTCTTGTGAAGGGCATGTGCCAAGTTAGTAATAACTAGCTTGTTTAGAATTTCCTCATAAGAACTATTAGTTATTTCCTCCATCTGATTGATTGAGACTCATCTTAATTGTGTGTCTTGTAATTGTGTGAAGACTACCTTCATCTATGCTTGATTTTGATGAGCATTTTCCAACTCTCTAGTGGGAGCTACTAACCTTGACTTTTTTTACTCTAGCTACACTTTGAGGTTTGCAATTTGTGCATGAGAAGAGTCATATTGATTTTTCAAAACTTCAACTTCTTGCAAATTTCTCTTAGCTCCTTAATTTCTTTGTTGTTCTCCTCAATTTTTGTATGTAGGTCACATAGTAGTTAAGCTAAGTGCTTAAAGAATTCTTGATGAGCTATTCTCTCCTCTTCATACGTCCTTTGATCTCTAGTCTATCTCAAATTTCTTGTTTCTTATCTTGATTCAACTCCTTACATATGTTCTCAAATGTGCCAAGATTGCCAAGATTCACCAGTTATCTTCTTGTTCATTCTTTTCAACTAGAGGTAGATTTGACACTCCATTACTTCTTCTTATGAGGGGCAACTATAGCATCCTCATTTTTCTTACCCCTTTCCAATTCATTGATCTTGGATTGTATAGTCTAAAGAGTGATCATGAACATTTGATCATCACCAAGAGCAATCACTGATTGCTTTCCTGTGGCTCTCCACTTTCCTTTCCCAAAGTCTTCTACTCTCCTTGCAATTTTTTTCTCAACTATATATGAAATGGAGGCTTCCTCCTCATATCTTCATTTGATTGCCACATGGTTGCAGCTATCCCCTCTTTTTCCTTTTGAAAAGCCTCCTTCATGTGTTTCACCTCCTTTAAAGACTCATTGGTGGCTATGTGGGGATATTTTTGGTGTTTGTCTTTGTTGCTTCCTTTCTTACTCATTTTCTCAAGTGGCTACTTAGTACCTAGCTCTTGTGCTTCTCTTAGCCTTTTATCCTTCACCTAACCCAACTATGTTTCTCCCTAGGCTACATTCAACAAATTTTGGCCCCCCTTTATATTGGAAATGTATTTTCTTGAAGTAGTAGGATTGATTAGGTGGATCATGCTTTCATCGACCCTCATAACCAAGGTTGGTATTCCTAAGGATGTGGTGATGAACTTATGAGAGCATTGCCATAGTTGATTTAAAAAAACTTGTCCTCAGTTGTGGTGGAATTCTCATCAAAATTTTTGGAAAGAGCCATATGTGCCTTGGCAAGGGACTCATAGATTTGATCCAACCAAAAATAATTTAGCATGTCTCTAGCTCTTTTTCCAGCTTAAAATCATGCTCTAATGTATATTTTGATGATTCTGTGTGGAAGATTATCCATGGAAATCTTGTCTTTGCTTGAGGTGCCAAGGCTTCCTATCTTTATCCCTTTCTTGTATTCAAGTCTTTTAACCATGTTTTGATTGTGTCTGATATACCAATATATATCTTTATGGCATTGTCACCTTGGACACATGTCCTTAAAGGGAATAAAAATTCTTGTTTGTAGTGTCTTTTGCCTCCTCTTGATTACAAACATTTTGATTCTTCAGACCATTGTCTTTATTGCAAGTAGACATGCAATTCTCATATAAAGTCTGGCATTATGCACATGGGTGAGCCTTTGCCTCTTGTGCATTCTGATGTATATGGTACCATGCCTCTCAATCAATTGGGTGGTGCAAAGTACTTTGTTGTGTTCATTGATTATTATTTGCATAAGGTCTAGGCATATCCTATCAAGCAAAAATTGAATATCATATCTACCTTTTAATGTTGGCTTGCTCTTATTGAGAACTAATTTGGATATAGGTCAAAATGCCTCAAGTTTGACGACAAGGGTCTATATATCTCTAAGGATTTTGAACAATTTTGTGATGAGAGGGTTATTAATAATTAATTGACCACTCCCTACACCCCACCCTAGAATGGTATTTCCGAGCTTATGAACATGACCATTCAGGAAAGAGTCCAAAGTAAGCTTAAATAGGTAGGCTTATTGTAGCATTTTTGGCTAAGGTAGTTACTATTGCTATACATTTGATCAAAAAATCCCTATGTACTTCTATTGGTTGTCAAGTTACAAATGAGGTATGGTTTAGAAGACCTCCATCATATGCTCATTTGCATGTCTTTAGATATGAAGCTTTTTCTTATGTTCCCAAGGACAAATCTGATAATCTAGATTCTAAATCAATGATACATCTTTCTTGGTTATGAGAATGTAGATTATATGGGGTATTACCTATGGGATCTACAAGCTAGGAAGGTCATCCCTAGCCATATGGTTATTTTCCATGAGGAGAAGATGCATAAGCAGCTTGCGTAAGTAGTTGAGGTATGTAGTGTGATATTTTAGGAGGAGCCTCTTGCTTCCATATAGCCAACTAGACAAGCTACAATTGATGCTCTAGTGGTCCATGATCATGATGTTAGATGATATGTACATGCCCCACAACATATTTTGCAAAGCTCCACTAGAGATAGATGTTAACTTAGTTAGTCTACATCCTCCATGGACTATGTTATGGCGATAGATTTTGGTGAGTCTCTTACTTTATGAGAAGGTCATGCATAGAGGTGATAATCACTCTTGGGAGAAGGTCATGTAGTCAGAGTATGACTCATTTGCAAAAAATTCATTTATGCGATCTGGTTCTTTGTGCCAAATGGAAAACATGCATTGTCATGCAAGTGGGTATACAAGTTGAAGAATATCTCTGGACATTCCAAGCCAATATAGAAGGCCAGATTCGTTGCTAAGGATTTTAAGTAGGAGCATGGTATTGACTTTGATGAGGTCTTTTTTCCTATAGTCAAGATGACTATCCTATGCTTGGGATAGCCTTGGTTGCTTAGTTAAATTTGGATCTCTATCACATGGATGTTAAGATGATGTTCTTACATGGGGACTTGCATAATGAGATTTATATGCTGCAACCTAAGGGCTTTTAGAAAAAGAGCAAGGTATACCTAGTGTGTAAGTTGAGAAAGAGCCTTTATGGTCTAAAGCAAGCACTTAGGAAATGGTATCATAGGGCATTTATTAATCCCATAGCGATATGGATTAGTGTCTCTACACAAAGAAGGCTTGTGATGGCAGTCTTATTATCTTAGTACTTTATGTGAATACTATGTTGATTGCTAAGAGAGCTCATGATGAATTGGATGATTTGAAAACTTAGCTCGAGCCAAGCTTTGAGATGAAGGACATGGAGTAGGCTGCACATATTCTTGGGATACACATAATTCAAAATCCCTCTCAGGGACTCCTTTACTTATCATACAAGGAGTACATACATAAGGTCCTTGAGCACTTCCATATGGTGGATGTTAAGCATATTAGTTATCCTTTACCTTCCTATATGGAGGTCTAGTCAAATAGACTGTCCCTAGTCAGATGAGAAAAAGGACAAGATAGCTAAGATCCATTATGCAAATGTAGTGGGTACTTTGATATATGCCATGATACCCACTTGTCCTGACGTAGCATTTGGAGTAAAAGTTGTGGCACACTATATGGATACACCTATCTGGCAACATTCGAAACACTTTAAAGGGTATTATGAGGTACTTAAAAGGCATTGAAGATATGAATATTTGCTATGCTGGCCAGGATATTATATTTGTGAGTTACATAGACTTTTGACTATGAAGGACATGTAGATATTCTTCACTTTTGCTGGAGGTACTATTTCTTGGATGTCCATATCATAAAGATACATAGCCTTATCTACTACTGAGATAGAGTAAGTTGCAGCCACCACTAAGGCTTGTAAGGAAGCCCCATGGTTAGGTCATCTAGTGTGGGAGACCTTGGTACTACTAAGATAGAGTATGTTATAGCCACTAAGGCTTGCAAGCAAGACTTATGGTTAGGCCCAGACCTTGGTATTACTATTACTCTTACACTGCATTTGGATTCTATAATTGCTATTAAGTTGACCAAGAATTTGGTCTTCCATGTGAAGATAAAGCACATTAAGATGTGCTATCACTTCATTAGGGAGGTGATAGAGAACAAGTGTGTTGGGCTTGTCAAGATCTTGATTGACAAGAATCCTCCAGATCTATGTACTAAAAGTCTCCTAGAATAACGTTTTACCTTCCTTAGGAAGATGATGGGCATAGGATGAGATGACATCTATTCCTCATCCTATTGTACTTTGTCACTTTTTTTTGTTCTCTTCTCAGTAAAGGCACATTTTCCTTTAAGTGGGAGGATGTTGGGGGTAAAAACACATGTGCCTATGCCACCCTATCTTTTACACACTGTAATCATACACCTATACGCTACAAGTGGTAAGTGCCCGTTACTGTCTCTTTATTCTTTATTCTTTATTCTTTCAGTGACTATTGAATAAGGAAAGGATGGTCACACATTGTGAGTGTTGGAGTTCTCACATACGGTGTCCCTCTCTCTTGCTCTCTTGCTCCATTCACCATAGTTTTTTCTTTTGCTTTTGCTTTTGCTTGTGTGCTTCCACTTAGGCTCTACCTTTTACTCTTGGCCCCATGCCAACTTTCAAGTGCTAGTATTGCTAGAGTCATGAGCAATGAGGTGGATGAAAACCCTAGCATGGAGATGGGTAGTTTACTATTCTATCAAAGAACGAAATTGTCACATCACTAAATTAGATTATTATATCTTGACAAGTTAGAATCTCTTGTTGAGTCATGTTGATTAATTTGAAACATGTAATTATTGTTTCAAAAATGTACGGTCTCCTATGATTAAGAAATGCATCATTACTATCTTTTTTTTGTAGAATTCTTACTTATTAGTGATGGAATTGTTTTGTCACTATGTCCTACTAACTCCTTTGCCATGTTGATGAAGCTGAGGAGGACTATTTGTAAGGTTTGTTGTGATGTACTTCAGTCATCCCTCTAGCCTTGCACTAGAATGGCTATTGGGGGTGGTCCCTAAACTTGTTAGGAGAGATCGCCATTGAGTAAGATTCACATAACATTGAGTGCATGAGGTAAGTATCCCAACCCTAGTGTGTGATGCTCTTAAAGGAGTGAAAAGGTCAAGTATTGGGTCTAGGAGAGTCACTAGCAAGCTTCTTATGTTTTGGCCAATGGGATCACAAAATTTTTAAGACAATCATAATAATGAAACCTTATTTTTTGAAATTAAACTTGTGTATATTTTTTGAGGTGCCATTCTTAAACAAAGCATGTAATTAACCTTGTATAATGGGTAAATTTGAAAAAAAATTGGTGGTATAGACTACTTAGATAACCAAATCTTGTTCACATGAAAAGTGGATGGATGGAGGTCCTTATAATCCCATCCTATGGATGGGTGATCTTGATTAGCTAGGTGATTGTTTTACTTAAAATCATAGAAAAAGTCTTAGAATCTAAGCTAATCCTACTTCAAGTGATGGTTTATGAAGTATGCAATGAAAAGTGGATGGATGGAGATCCTTATAATCCCATCCTATGGATGGGTGGCCTTGATTAGCTAGGTGAGGCCAATAAGACTTGGGATCTAGTATCATTGCCGAAGGGCAAGAAAGCTATTGGATGTAAGTGGGTTTATAAGATTAAGCACAATGCAGATGGTTCTATTAGTAGGTACAAAGCTAGGCTGGTTGCAAAAGGCTATGCCCAAACATATGGCATAGATTATGATGAAACCTTCAGTCCAGTTGCTAGGATGGCAACTGTCAGATGTGTGATTGCTTTGGCAGTAGCCAAAGGTTGGAGGTTGCAGCAAATGGATGTGAAGAATGCCTTCTTGCATGGTGATTTGCAGGAAGAAGTGTATATGGATCAGCCAGCAGGTTATGAAGATTTAGAGCATCCCACGTATGTGTGCAGGTTGAAGAAGGCGCTCTATGGACTCAAGCAAGCACCTAGAGCATGGTCTGACAAGATCAGAGAGTATCTTGTCAATTTTGGCTTTTATGTTTTTGATGCTGATCACTCACTTTATGTGAGAAAGGGAGATGCAGGTTTGGTCATCATAGTCATCTATGTGGATGACTCGATTATTACAGGTGATAGTGATAGTGGGATTGCTGAAGTCAAGGACTTTTTGAAGAAGAAGTTTGAGATGAAGGATTTAGGTGAGCTAAGGTACTTCCTTGGCATTGAGGCGATCAGATGTGATGATGGTATATGGCTCTCCCAAAGACAGTATGGCTTGGATATGTTGTCCAAGTATGGTATGACAGCATGCAAACCACTTTCAGTCCCGTTGGAGCAGAATGTAAAGTTGAGTGCTGATGTTGGGGATGAGATAGAAGACCCTACTATGTTCAGGAGGATAGTGGGGAGTTTGATCTACATGACCATTACAACACCAGACTTGAGCTATGCTGTTGGTCTTGTGAGTCAGTTTATGCAAGTACCTAGAAAGCCACATTTGGATGCAGTCAGACGCATATTGAGATATGTGAAGTCCACATTACATTATGGACTTTTCTATGAGGCAGGTACAGATGTACAGGTGTTTGGATACACAGATGCAAATTGGGCTGGTAGTATGTCTGATAGAAGATCTACCAGTGGATACATGTTCTCTCTTGGTAGTGCAGCAGTTGCTTGGAGCAGCAAAAAGTAATCTACAGTTGCTTTGTCGAGTACAGAGGCTGAGTATAGAGGTGCTGCTGTTGCAGCATGTGAGGTAGTATGGATGCAAAAGTTATTGGCTGATTTAGATGTGCAGGTGGAAGGTGCAATTTTCATTTATTGTGACAACATGAGCAGTATACAGTTGGCTAGGAACCCTGTGTTCCATGTGAGGACAAAACATATTGAGATACACTACCACTTTGTGAGAGAGAAGGTACTAGCAGGTGAGATTGACTTGGTGTATGTCAACACACAGGATCAGATAGCTGACATCTTCACGAAGGCATTGGGTACAGAGAAGCTTCAAAAGTTTCGAAGCTTACTTGGAGTTGCAGAGATGCAGTTGAGCTTGAGGGGGAGTGTTGAGATGACAAGCTCAACACATGCGGACATTGATGATGGACCACCTGGTTAGATGGGTCCACACGTCTACACTTAGCACGTTGGTGGTCATTATGACTCTCACATGCCCACTGACTCATTACTTATTATATTTAGGTTGTTACACCTATTTACAGAGCTGGCATAGTTATAGCGCCAGTCGACTAGTGTAGTCCGTTATGCATTGTTTGACTTAGTAGGCCACTTTCCTTTATATTGTATCTTATCTATAATTTGTGTACATTGTAAAGTGTGTGGAAGAAGAAGAAGAAATCAGCAAGAAAACGTTTTGGCCTCCATCTCTCTTCTTGTCTCTTGAGTGAGCTTCTCCTTGTGTATTCTGTGGGTGTTTGGCGCAGCATCTTGAGCAAGTCCTCCCACCACGCGATTCTTGACAATCTTCTTATCTAAAAAGCAATAAATCACACAGTATAACATAGAAATGGGACTAAGCTAAGGCTAAAAACCTAATGCCTTAGGCTCTCTCTTCCCGTGACAACTTTTGGTTTTCACTCATTCACTCTGTCGTGCGATGATTTTCCATATCAAACACATCCTTCTATCAGTCTCTACTGTAAGAGACCCTGTTCGTGTAAACTCAACTTTCGAAGAATGTCAAGTAGTTCCTTATCCTCAGCACCATATGATATGTCCTCACTAAGCTTTTCTACTAAACCTAAAATTTTAGCTACTTCCCATGCTTCCTTTGTATCAAACATTACCTTATCTCCCTTCATTATTACTACCCCCACTGAGACACTTGATCCCACTCTATTCTCCCAAAAGTCTTATACGAATCTCTAGAAAACCAATCATAATGGTGGTGCACACTAATGGTATTAAATTGAACATCATCGACTAACTTAAAATGTGAAGCTAACACGATAATCCCCTTTTTGAAGTATATTTAACAAAGAAAGTGCATACAAATGAAGTCCATTATTAGTAAAATTTTATGAGTTGATTTTTCACAAAAAATAAACTGTATTATATTTTTAATATTTCTTCTAAATCACTCATTATCAAATGTTATTGATTTTTCATTACTACTACCTAGAAAAATAAAAATATTAATAATAATTAAAGATGATCATAATACATCAAACCCTATTAAGTAGACATTCCTTATACTAAATGTAGTTTTAGTACCAATTTTCATCCATAAAATTTTCCATTTACTCTTAACATTTACTAATTACTATCCAAAAACTGTTATTTTCACCATTAAAATTCAATAACTTTAATTTCAAAAGTCCGTTTAGGTTAAGATTTAGTACATAAATCCATCATGACCTAATTTAACTTATTTTATGGTTTTCATCCTTAATATTTCACTAATACTCTTAATTATTACTAATTACAATTAAAAATACCCTTTTTATACTAAAATGCATATATCTTTTAGTAGATTCATCTCCAGTATATGAAACTTTGTTTTTAGATTCCTTTCAATGCATTGTAACTCTATTTTAATTTAATTATTATCAACATTATATAAACCTTTTAATTTTACGTAATTATGGCCTAAAAATATTATTGTTACCCTAATTTCATCCATTTCTCTACCAATCCAATTATTATAATGCAAGAACTTTAATTCTTCTCTTCCATTTTACCTTTAGGGATCAGAAAATGAATGCATACAACTATAAAGCATACATTCTATCCATTTCTTATTCACTTTTCAATGAAAATGTTCAAACCAGATTAAGAAAATAAGTAAGGATGATCCACTGTCTTTGAGAGTGCTGGTGCTTGCCCCTCTTTTCCCTTCACTTCAACAATCTTCAGAATCCCTAATATTTCACTTCTTCCTCTAATACGCACTAATCTCTCTTTAGTTTTGCTTAAAAATTCTCTCTCTACACTCAAGAATCATGATCAAGAATGGTATGAGGCTGAAGGAGATGTAAAAGAGGATCAAATGCAGCTAATGCATGCTGGAAATGAGGCAATACCTGGAGCAAATTAGCAAGAAACCCACAAAATGATGGCGCCCATTTTTCTTGTCTCTTTCTCTCTCTACAACTCACCTCTCTTCACTTGATAGCCCACCCCTCAACTTCTTGAATAACCTCTTTTCAAAAATGATTGTTTTCCCACCTGAACCGATTTCTTTGACATCTCTTCACATCTCTGGACCTAATTTGTCCCTGCCCAAAACTTCTTGACTCAAACTCCATGTATGCATGCTAAATTATACTCATATTTCTACCCGTCTCCAAAATATCTACGTTTTTCAATAAAAAATTTCCCTCATCCGCCTTCTATCACTTTCTTTTTTGCTCCCTAAATTCTTCATCTAAAAATACCTAGACTCTCAACTTCTAATTCCACCTCAGCACAGTCCAAATACAGCTTTACAACCTTATTTTTAATTAGATTTTATGAAAAATAATATATAATACAAAGCCAAAGCCCTTCATTTTTGCCAAAAAATAGTGTAAAAATGGCACAAAATAAGCAATTATCAGTATCACATCATCACTTAGTCCCGAGGAAATGATTCCTAGTGCCTTGTTATTTATCTTCTTCCATTCTTTGGTTTTTGGTGGAGCTACTACAAGGATCTTGCTTTCTGAATCTTCTTTCCTGTCATCTGCATCGCCTTCATTATCTTCAAATAGATCCTAGAGGTCTTTTCTCATGAGGTGGTGCATGGTCTTTTCCTTCCAGGCATGAAACCTTCTCCATTGAATTTTGCTATTTGCTCAAGCTCTGCTGCCATGTTTATTAACCAGCAAAAGAGTTGTATTTCAATGTGTCAAGAGACACAAGGCAAGGTAGTGTGAAGACACAGATACTATGTCTAGTCTTCAGCTTGAATCTTCTTTCTGCTTGATGATAATTCTTGATGCTTGTCTTGTCCTTGTCTTGTCCTTCAACTTGAGTCCCCTCTCCTTACTAGCAAATGATGCCTACATGTTTGTTAGAAACTGAGGTTAGAGTGGTAGGAACTCCAGTAGGTGAAATTGAAGTGTTTAATGAGCTTAAAGAAACTTGGCTATGGCTACTCTTTAGGGTTTCAGGGCAGGAGCCTAATTTTTCACTCATTATAGCTCACAGAGGTAGCCATTTTGAAAACCCTCTGAGTGGGAGAGAGTTTAGGTGTAGAGTCTTGGCGTGAATCGCACTGCGTGAAGAGAGAACAACTATATAGACTGAACCAAGCACAGATCAGGCAACGACTTCAAATTTGCACAATGCTAAGAAATTGGGAGGCCAATCTCCCACTATAATGTGCCAAGAAGGAGCACAGGGAGTTCAGGAATGTTTCCCCAGAAGAGAGCTTTGAGAGATATGGCATGTATGTGGAGATCCAACTCCTCCAAGTCAGGTAGGTGCTACTGTCCACATACACAGTTATGGTAGCGACTTTGAAAAGAGGCAATGCTGAAGCTATAGTTGCCCAATGTCAGTGATTGAGGTACAAGGGAGGAGCTTTGGAAGCAGAGAAACACTTTCAGAGAAATTTTGCCTGTGGAGAGAGATATGAAAGCTTCAAGTTGATAGGGTGATGCTGGCTAAGGCTGCTATGGAAGCTTCATTGAAGGTAGAAATGCAAATGAAGTTGGAGATGGGATCTAGCACTCAAACTTAGCTGAGAAGAGATGGAGAGGAGCTAAGCCATTCTCGACTGGGCTCTAATACCATGTGAAAAACGCAGATCTAGAGCATGGTAGGAGCTATGGAGGATGGAAGATGAAGACAAGACTAATGTTAACATAAACAAAGAGAGACCAATTGTTACACAAGTGAATTAGGTTCCAAGATGGAAGCTTGGACTCATAAAGATAATCTTGTGTAATGGACTGACATTGACAAGACACTAAGTGAAAGTACAAAGCATCATGATATTGTATTCATTCCATGTGAAAGTGATAGTCAAGTACAATGCTTTATAGAAGTTAGATTGTTCCACTCTCCTCACTATGCATATGGGATTCATGACATCTCTTCTTAGAGCATACATCATTTGTCTATTTCCCAACAAGCATGAACATGAAAATATGGAAGATCTGACATTGTAGATCCATAAGACTTTGGCACATGCTGGAGAATGTGCAGGTTAGGAGAGGGGGTGGATGTCATGGGATTTTATGTTTTTAGTGTGCAAAATGGAGAAGCTATGGATCATGTATGTCTACATAGTTGGTCTACTAGAGTTTCAGGACACAGGTCACAGGATGAAATGTAGTGGCTATTTTAAGTTCATTTTTCTTTGGAATTCACTAAGTTTAGCAAGGCAACTAGATTTGAGCACGAGACATGCAATAAGAACTTTTAGTGACTTAGGAAACTGAGAAGTGTCTGTGTGAAACCTGAGAGTTGTGTGATAGTGAACAGGGAGCTCAGCATGATTTGCACCGCAAATCATGGGTGTGAGCTGCAGGGGTAGAGCTAGACCATAGGTTACCAAAGGCATGCAACTAGAGTTCCACTCAAAAACAGGCTCTGACCGGAGGAGGGGAAGGTAAGGTGTGTCTATTGTATGCCTTTTTGGAAAAAAAGAGAGGAGTTATGGGGCTATCCTGAATAGGAAAGAATAGGGTATCCATGACAAGCAAGGTTTCTTCTTGATTCATCTCCATTCACAGGGCTTTCTTGATTCCGAAAAGCTTGAATCTTGCCCCGGGAACTAGTGTATTATTTGGGGAAGCTAAAGGTGTGTTTTTTCTTGGTCTATGGGCTATTTTGGACTGTTCAAAACAGTATAAATAGGGCTGCCTATAGTCCACTCAATTTGGAAGAGCTTACAAGTGATCTAAATGCATGTTTATATTGGAATCGATCCCCAAACAGTAGGGCAAACTTGGGCATTCATTAAAGGAGCTTATGATTGGATTTGTATGCATTTTGAAGCCTTAATTGAGGGTTGGAATACTCTACTATTGAAAAATTATTGATAGGTCTGAAGTACTTCATTAGCTTTGACAGGGATTTGTCAAAAGTAATTGATATATGACCTATTGCAAAGGCTTCTACCTCTATTAGATTCAAGCTACATGTACTTTTGAAGTGAATACCTATAACAGTCAACGGATGACAGCAGCATGGATCATGGATTATGTTCATGAATTATGTCGTGTATTTCTATATGAGTTGGGCTATTGTCTCAGTGTTTCTTGGGCTTCAATCCTCCCTTGTTTGGATGTATTCGGTTATGAGCTATGATTATGAGTTGATGTCTTCCATGTATGATAGGATGTTGAAATAATTTGACTAGATTCACCTCTATTGATTCTCTTCTACATCTCCTATTTCTTTAATCCCCTTCTCTTTTGTCTACTCCTCCCCTTGAACCTCCCTTCACCCTACTGTCTCTTACCCTCGTGGTAGCCTTTCGACCCCAAATGCTCCAACAATGTGAGGGTCTTCCAAAAGAACCATCTCAAGCTTGTAGGAATTAGATTAGTCCTAGATGATGAAGGGATTTAGGGCCAAAGCCATGTGGCACCCTCCTCATCCCCTAGCTAAAACCAAATCCTATATTCACGTTCAACTTGATTGGTACAAATTTTAATAATCAATAAACACAATCGCAAATATTCCCTTATATTGCATCAAATAGTCCTTAAGATGCAATCTATGTGAATTATGAATTTTTTGTGAGTGTTGACCTTCCAAATTGAGGTTCCATTAGCCTTATTAGGTTGCAATCCATGCACTTTAGGGAAAAACATTAGCCTAACCCTTGACGAGATTACAATTGTTTGGTTATTCCCAATATCTTTAGAGAGAATCTAGCTCCTTTCCTTGAGAACTTTTGATTCTCACTCTCAAGTACTCAGGATTGAAAGGTTATTATGGTTTCTTTGAATCATAGTCCCTCTTTAAGGTCTAGGGGATTAACTTCATGATGTTATAAGATTATAGAGAGCCTTTCTGCATATGGATCTAGAAAATGGAGTCCTTTAAGCACATGCAATCCCTTTTACATCTTTATCACATTTATCTAGTTATATCATCCTAATTTTTGGATCTCCATAGTAAGGTTGCATCTTGTTAGAGACAAGGGAAAAATATTCATGTTTGTAAGAGCATATTACTCCTCTCAACCAATATTTCAAATATTAAATTAGATAGCTTATAAGTCTCATTGAATCTTAAATGGTGTAAGATAGTTTTCTCACGGGGGATTCACTAGTAGTAATAAGGAGACGTCACTTGCATGCAAGAAATATATGAAAATACCCCTTATCTACCCCCTATTTATGGGACCTTACCTTATAAAATGTACATTCCTTCCCTTAAATAACCCCCCTCCCTTACACTCACCTGATACCATATGGTAAACCCTAGTGGACCCCCCAATTGTTTTTTCTATGCAAAGCTTGAAAGGGGGTCATCTTGATGCTTTGATGATAGAAAGCATTGTAAGCAAACTCTACTAAGGGTAGATATTGCATCCACCATTTAGGATCTCTACAACAATATGCCTTAAGTATATCTTGAATGAATTGATTAATCTGCTCTTCTTCTTGAGTTCTTGACTGAAAAAAACTTTGTTAATGTTTCTCAAAGCTGCACTGCTCAATTGGATTCCATACAATATAGGTTTGCTTCTTGATTAAATCGATAAAAAGAGGTGTGGATATCACGGCATAGTCCTTGATTAAAAACTCTATATCATACCATTAATGCAAAAATTTATACTTTCTTGTGAGTGATTTCAGAGGATGGTCATTCTTGTACATCTTTGTGGGATCTACTACAATCCCCTCTTGGATATTATAAATCCAAGGTATTCTATGTATCTTTCAAGGAACACACCATTGCTCTTTTTAGCATAGAGCGTGTGCATTCTTAATATCTAAGAACAATTCTTAGTTAAACTTTATTGTCTCCTTTTTTCTTGTAATAAGCTGGGATATTATCAAAGAAGACTATGATGAACTCAAGGTTAGGCTTGAAGATGTATTGCACCAGCTTGTTGAAAGTGCTGAAAATCAAGCTCATCAGAGGTATTGACATTGACTCTACTAGTACAACTATTGTTAGCTGTTACTAGTGATGTGTGGCATAATAATGAGTTAATCAGACTTAACTCAAGTTAGAGATATTTGGTTAGTTAGTGACCTACTTGCATACAATGTATGTGTGACTTAGACTTATGATCTTTTGTGTGTTACACAATGAATGAATAATGGAAGAAGAGAGAGTACATTGCTCTATGTTCATGGCTCCCATTCTTGCATGCCTCTTCCCCAATCTTTGAACATGATATTAGAGCTTAGCTTCGCGGGAGCTAGAGTTATGGAGTTGGAGTTGACCTTCAATCTATGAGCCTTCATTCTGTGAGAAACCTTACAACAACATGCTCTTTTTTTTTTGTAGAAGCTATATCTTGTTGCTATAGAAATGGATTTTGGAGAAAAACCCGTTAACTCTAACCATTTTGATGTGGTCTATAACTTTGTAGAAGAAAGTTTTTCCAAATTCTACATAGATTTTGAGATATTCAACACAGACCTATGCAGACTAGTTGTTTATTATAGTGGATGTCACTCTCATTTTGGATTGAGATGTTAGTAAAATGTTTAGCAAATGCTTAATAATGCTTATGGATAGTAAACATTGATCTATTGGAGCTCTTTGGTGATATTTGGTTACTACACCTCATTGGTTCAGGGCTGAAGACATTGATTTATGCTTGACAGTGACAACATGTTTATTCTTTATATGCTCTGGATGCTTCCATATTGCAATGTTTGATGCCTTGATCATTGTTTGCTCAGTTTAGAGTTATCTTACTACTGGTTATAGTAGGCCTTATGTTGGTTACTCTTCTTGGTAAGGATCTCCTTCATGTTTTCATAAGTTTTATGCTTTTACTAGTCCTCTTTTGATGTTGCGATGTTATGGTGATGTCTTGAGTTATTTTTGAGATTATTAGCTCAATTAAATTGTTATTTAATTGCCATAATATAGTTTATAGACAATACTCATTTGGACAGGTCATCAATAAAGTGGTTTGATACTGATCGAGTACTTTAGTGGATGTATTGAATCTTTGGGTATCATGTACATGTCTAAAGGTGTTTATGTGTAAAGAAGCTAGTTCCCATAGCAAGCCATTAAACTAAAAATACAAGAAATAGACATAAAATGCCAAGAAACCATAGCCAAGGTGGCTAGGCATGAAATGATATTACCAATGTTGGCTAAGAATCAAATGATGAGTGGCTGCAGCATGGTATGCACCCCAAGCTATGGTGGCCAAGAGTATTCACCCTCTTAGATGGTGGGAGGTTGAGACCTCAAACAAGTAATGTTGTATAATGGCAAAAAGATGATTCACATGTTACATCTCCACCTTTTATACTTAACCCTAGCCTACTCTAGACTAAGGCATTTATGCTTTATTACATTATGGGAGTCTTTAAGATGTAGATTTGGACTGCATTTGCTATCTTGGAGCTTTCTTACACTACCACTAATTGTGGGAAAAACACTTGGTTTATGTCTGAGTAGTTGACGATATGTGCAACTATAGCTAGTAAACTATAAAAGGGTTGTGGAGATTGTTTGAAGGCACTGTTGTTGCCTAGTTTAAAAGACATTGCATTGTCTTGAACTGGTAGCATTATGGCTAATGCAACATGATTTGATAATATCACTTAGATTGTGGGGGAGAAGCTTGACAATAAGAACTTTGCTATATAGAAGTTCAAAATGCAAAACTTCTTGATTAAAATAGCTTATTAGGATTTTTATATTGAAGATGAAGCTAGAACTGAGATTTCCTAATAGAAATCCTATTCCTAAGGAGTAGCAAAGAGCTCATAAGCAGTGGATGGAAAGAGCTAGTAAAGATATTCATTGGTCCTCCTTATCCAAAGTAGATGCTATGGCCATGCAAATCACTAACTATTAGACTCCAAAGGATGTATGGGAGATTCTTATGAAAAACTATGGTAATGTCACTCATGCATAGAAAATTCAGTTGAAGCAACAATTCAATAACGTGTAAAGAAATGGCAAAAGCATATAGACTTATACCACACAAATCAAAACCATTGTAGATAAGCTTGCTTCTATTGGGTCAAAGGTCGAGGATGATAACATGATTGTAGTTACTTTGAATGGATTGGGTAATGAATATAAAGCCTTTGACACATTAATTTCTATACAACCAAACCCCCTTGGTTGGGATGAGTTACATGCATTGCTACTGTATAAAGAAGTCAAACTTAGTTTGAATATAGGTTTGAGTACCTCTCAAAGCAGAGATACCATTGTTTACTCTAGTGAGAGAGTTAGAGGTAGTAGAGCTTGTGGAGCCGCTTGAGGTCATGGTGACACTCAAAATTATTATGGACATTAGTAATAAAATGCTTGGTAGAATTAAAATGCACAAGGTCAAAGAGAATCAAGATCCTTTCGAGGTAGGGGGAGATCACCTAGAGACTGAGGTGGTTCTTGGTAGTCTCATTATTAGTTGAATAGAGACAGATATTGTCATTATTATGGCAAGTATAGAGAGATAGCAAAAGATTGTCATAAAAAGTACGTTGGCATGAAAGCAACACTACAACGGGGTAATAGCAACAACAATTTTTGAGACACAAAATAATGGTCTTGCTATTTGCGTTGCTATTATAGCAACACTTATTGTGATGCTTAGTGATGCTAATTGCGACATAAATATTGTCAATAGTCTTGAGTATGGCATTTACCTCAAACATTTTAGAGAGAGAGCGAGAGAGACCGTTGCTTTGAGAGGGAGAGGGAGAGGGAGAGGGAGAGAACGAGAGCTTCTCACCCTTGCTACTATCACCGTCCTATGCGAAGAAGAGAAAGAAGTGCGCAAGGAAGAAACAAGGGAAGTCGCAAAGAGGAGACACAAAAGAATTCATCTTTGGGTCTTTGAGGTAGGTAAATTGTCTCTTCTTGCTTTGCTTTTGTGTTTTTTTCTTTTCTTTTTTGTTTTTCTCTGTAATGAAATGTATTGAAAGAGAGGGAGAAAGGGAGGAAGAGGGGGAGGGAGAAGAAGGAAGGGAGAGGAAGAAAGAAAGAGAGAGAGAAAGGAGGAAAGATTACAAAGAGAAATAGGAAGAGAGAAATGAGATATGAAGGAAGGGAGAGAGGATAATGAGTGAGAGAAACAATGAGAGAGTTAGGGGGGAAAGAAACAAAGAGAAAGGAAAAAAACAAAGAAAAAGAGAGAAAGAAAGAGAGGGGGGAGAGAAAGACAAAGGGAGAGAGAAGGAGGAGGTAGAAACTCGAGGAAGTTACTATATGTATGTCCTCTACATCACGTGCATTCAAGGCCTATTTATAAATATCCTTATCTGTAAATTTTTCCTAAATAGAATATAACCCTTTTCTGTTCAATCTGTAAATAATCCCTTTACATTACACCCTTCTGTAAGTTAAAAAAATGTATAAAAATGGTATTTTAAAAATACCTTATTTTGAACCCATGTGATGCACACATATATTCATAATTAACTTACCCGAAGGTAGAAAAGAAGCATGAGGTAAAGAGAGGAAGGAGAGTGAAAAGAAGAGAGATGGAAAGAGAGATAAAAAGAGAGATAGAGAGAAAAACAAATAGAGAGAGGGAGGGAGAGAGAAATAGGGAAACAAAGAGAGAATTAGAGATAATCGAAAGATAGAAAAATGAAGGGGGAGGGGGAAGAGAAAGACAAAGAGAGGTGGGGAGAGAGGGTCTTTCAATATCCTTGTTTTTAAAGTTTTTTATTTTCTATATTTGATTTTGATTGTAATGAGATACATTGAGTGAGAGTGGGGAGGGAAGGAGAGAGAAATAGAGAGAAGAAGGGAGAGAAATGAAGAGAGAGAAGAAGTGAGAGAGTGGGGAGGGAAGATGGGGAGAGAGAGAGAAAGAATGGGAGAGAGAGAGAGGGAGAGAGAAACAAAGAGAGGAAACTAAGAAAGAGAAAGAGAGAAAGAAAGAGAGGGGGAGAGAAAGAGAGAGGGAGAGAGAAGAAGAAGGTAGAAAAGAAGGGTGAGGTAAAGAGAGGAAGAAGAGTGAAAATGAGAGAGAGAGAGAGAGAGAGAGAGAGAGAGAGAGAGAGAGAGGGAAGAAAAAGAGATGGAAAGAGAGAGAAAAAGGCAGATAGAGAGAAAAAAAATAGAGAGGGAGAGAGAAATAGAAAAAGAATTAGAGAATTAGAGAAAATGGAAAGATAGAAAAAAAAGGGGAGGGAAAAGACAAAGACAAAGAGAGATGGGGAGAGAGGGTTTTTCAATATCCTTGTTTTTAAAGTTTTTTATTTTCTATATTTGATTTTGATTATAACGAGATGCATTGAGTGTGAGTGGGGAGGGAAGGAGAGAGAGAAATAGAGAGAAGAAGGGAGGGAAAGGAAGATGTCAAGAATCGCGTGGTGGGAGGACTTGCTCAAGATGCTGCGCCGAACACACACAGAATGAACAAGGAGAAGCTCATTCAAGAGACAAGAAGAGAGATGGAGGCCAAAACATTTTCTTGCTAGTTTCTTCTTCTTCTTCCACACACTTTACAATGTACACCAAGTATAGATAAGATACAACATAAAGGAAAGTGGCCTAGTAAGTCAAACAATGCATAACCGACTACACTAGTCGACTGGCGCTATAACTATGCCAGTTGTAATTAGGTGTAACAACCTGAATATAATAAGTAATGAGTCAGTGGCCATGTGAGAGTCATAATGACCACCGACGTGCTAAGTGTAGACGTGTGGACCCATTTAACCAGGTGGTCCATCATTAATGTCCGCATGTGTTGAGCTTGTCATCTCAACAGAAGAGAGAGAAGAAGTGAGAGTGAATCGTTTTTTTATGTTGCATCATGCATCCATGGAGAAGAGGCTCGCTAGGTATGAGCATGCCAAAATAGAGCGGGAGGGAGTGCAATCAAAATTTTGATGGAGTACATGCTATCAAATGATTCAATATCTCGAGGGCATGGAGGAGATGCAGTGGTTTATGTCTATGTGGTGGTTGCATGAAGCTTTGATTGCAATTTCTTGTGAAGGGATAGAGGTCTCTATCAAGGGGTTGGAACTCTGGAGGGGATGTAGTTTGAAGGTAATCGCATGCTTTATTTGCTGTCATATCTAGATTTTATGTGTAGCAACTAATCTAATAATTTCAGTGTACAATACAAAATCTAGAGTGTGGCGTGGTCGAGCCAAGTGACATTTTCGAGTTGAGTGCATCGACAGAATGCACTCCACAACAAATTGTGGTGTCATGGCAAAGTTTGAGCAAGAGAGCCGACGGTGGGCCCATGGATCCAAATACCATAGTAGATGAGATAAAGTATTTTGGCAACTTGTAAAGTGTTATCTTAATGGATTACCGTAGCTTCTCCATGATTATATTTGATGTATAATGGTTTAAAGCGTTATTGGAAGGAGCTAGGAAAACCATTCGATGAGGTCCATCAAGATTTCTCGAGGTAGATTCCAAGAAAAGATGGATGGATCTACCCATGTTTATCTTGCAAGGTTATTGTAAACATGTTCATGACCTTTTTTATTAAATTTTCCATGACATGAAATAGTCACAAATGTTGATTCACTCTTATACGTGATATTAAACATGTAATCTTTTATCCAAATCCCCAACAACCTCTATGGTGATATGTTATCAATACCTTGAAGTGCACAAGTGTATAATAAAAGCAATATCCCTAGTGTGAATGAGGAGAGTATGCAAGTAGAGGGGTTGATGTTGCAGAGGGGGTGGAGAATGAAGAGGGCTTGGAGCATGCAAAGGAGACATGCACGGGGTAGACAAAGAGATAGAAGGCCAGGAATTTTTTGAGAATGAAATGGACTCCTCTTTCTATGTAGTGACCTATCTATAGATCTTCTAGTGTATATCAAGCTATGCCAAGAGCTTGCCATGGAGATATAGATTGGGTCATATTTATGTTTGCTTGCTCAATTTGTTGACAATTTATTTTTAAGGATACTTTACTATATGCATTTTCATTAGCATTCTTTTTTGCAAAGTTATGTTGTTGTGCTTTGCTTAAACCCTTATATTGATTATGACTAACATCGTTTTTTGTATTTTTACATTTCTTTGATGATACCCAAAGAGTAAGATGAGTCAAGGGATGATCGATAAGGAGCTACAAGAGATATTCACACATATGTCTGTGGATCAAATGGCCCACTTTAGAGATATGGCAGTCCAAGAGTTGTTGTAGATATTATCAAGTCATTCTATGAGATCTACTTCAATATGCTCTGATGGTTCAATCTCCAAAGTAGGCAAGGTCGATGCTCTAGACTAGCCATGGATGGAGGGAGTGGTTTTGGGAGGTGTTGCAGAGATGTAGATGTGATGTGAGCCCATGGTCAGTGGCTCCAAAGAGGGTAGCTTAGGTGGGTGTTGTGGAGGCACTGATGTAATGTCTCCGTCTCATTGATCTGATGGACACTTGTCGCCTCAAAGATTTGTCACACCTATAGGGACATCTACTCCCATGACTTTGGGTTTTTCTCAGTCATCCGCAAGTGGCACCCTTATGGGTGCTAATCTGAGAGATCGTACCCTCGTAGGTACGCCAGATGTATAGGGGTCTCTACGATATCAAAGAGGTTTTTTTACTAGGTGGATGATGGAGTGTATGCATGAATACATGTCACATAGATGATCATATGCATGCAAGGCAATCAAGAGTGGAGCCTCAAAGGCCAAGTGGCTAGATGCAAAATATTGGTAGAGACTCAAGGAGGAGACCATAGACTCTCGAGGACAATGGCGACAATAGTAGCGGGAGGCAGCAAGGGACACGATTGGAGGCACGGGTCGTGCATCATCTAGGGCGTCACAGTCATAGGACTTATTTGGAGGACTTTGTAAGTTTTCTTTTGGTTCTTCTTGCTTTCTTATTTGGAATATCACTTATACTAACAATCTTATTTCTAATGATGCTGTTCAATTTTCTTTTGCAGTACTCTATCATAAATCACAATCCCACAGGTTTGGAGACTCGATATGTAGAGAGACATGGTCTTATTGCACTTATTGATAGATTGTATGTGCACGGTGGCCAAATAATTCAATCCTCTTTCTTCTCTGTAGTCATTAGTTTTTTAGTGATAAATTATGTATGGTGGACTAATATCTAGTTTTTTATTTTGCAGAGTCCATTTGACACTCCTTTGTGTTGGGATGAGCTTTCAAATTGCGGCAAGGATTTATAGCATGCACTTGGATTCATGGAGCACACATCATCTTCTTTTTTGGTCATGTGATCCATGTAGGCCTCTTTCTTGTAGCATTCCTTAGATATATTTATCATCCTTTATATAAAATCTCACTTTGCAATATTTATAGATAGATTTTCATGTTTGTTTTGGACTCTCCTCTCATGGTTTCATGTAATTTTATGAGTTGTCATCACCAGTCTTGTACTTATTTTATGAGTTATTAATCTTGTGGTTTTAAGTAGTTTTTGCACTTGTCTTTATGATGATTCCATGTTCAATATGTAATTGCTTTGTAGAATATTATTTAGCACATCATGCTATGGATGGCAGGGCAGCTTATTGCCACCAATTTTTTTCTCTCTAACCGTCACTATTTACATCGCTAACTTACTGCACACTCACTATCTTAGTCGGTATGTGCATTGCAAAGTGTCGCTATTTGCATCGCAAAAGTGATGCTAATAGCAATGCACATAATGACACAAATAGCAATGCTATTAGCGACAAATTTATAGAGACGCATATATCGATGCTTTTAGCGATGATGGGGGAAATTTTTTGGATGAATATTTGCATCACTTTGAATATCGGTATATAGCTTGTATCTTGTAGTGCAAAAGGTAGACAACATGGTAACTATGCATCCTCTAGCAACACTACTAATGATCAATCAGGTAGATGATTTGCCATGATACATGTATCAAAGGGCACACCTCAGCAAGGCAAGGCTAATGCAAAGTGGTACATTGAATCAAGTGCCTCAAATCATATGACCCCACATGGAGAATGGTTTAATGAGATGACAACAAGATCTCATGGATACTTTTGTATTGGTGATGATATGGAACATGTCATCAAGCATATAGGTATTGTACTGCTAGTCATGCATGTTGGAAAGAAAAAGGATCTATATGATGTGTTGCATGTACTATCTATCACTAAAAATTTGTTGTTTGTTGAGAAAAATAGCAATAAAGAAAAATTTATAAGTTATATTTAATAGAGATGTCTATTTTATTGAAGAGTATGAAAATGACCTCAAACTAATTGCTAAAGGTAGAAGGGATAAGATGATGTTTATGTTGGATGCTACTATTCTTGAGTTAAAGGCAACCGTGTTGGATCATGACACTAGAGTAGTTAGAGATGTGATAATCTGGCATAAGCGCATTGGATATGTAAACATACAAGGGATGAAAACCATGTACTAGAAGGAGATCACCCTGCAAAAATTAAGTATATAGAGTTAACACATGTATGCTTTGCTTGCTAGTTTGGGAAGCAAGCAAGACTTCCATTTGTTAGACATGTCAAAAATAGTATTAGAACACTACAGTTGGTGCATTTATATTTCTAGGGTTCAATGCATAATGCATCTTTTAGTGGTGCAGTATATCATGTCTCGTTTATTGATGATTTCAACAAATATATGTGGCTATATATTCTGAATCACAAAAATAAAGTGCTAAATGTTTTCAAGGATTTGAAAACACATGTTGAAAAAGAGTTTGGATGTTATATCTCATGCTTAAGATTTGATGGAGGTAGTGAGTATGTCTCTTGTAAATTTCATAGGGAATCACATAGTGTATCACAGTTAAGAAGGTCAAAGAGAGTCAGAAAGCATGTTGATAGGCTAATTTATAGTGGACATTCAACCAAACACATTGCTTACATGACTAAAGTGATGGGTCACAAGAAGCCTACAAAGTTCAATGAAGGAGTTGGTGATGAGAATTTGTGTGCAACTATGGATGAAGAATATGCTACATTGACTGAAAGTGACACTCAGGGTTGTTTTTCTTGAAGGAAAAACACCCATTGGTTGTAAATGGGTTTACAAAGTGAAATGCAAAGCAAATGGATCTCTGGAGAGATACAAAGCATGGCTGGTTACTAAAGGGTATGTGTAGCAATATGGCCTTGATTATGAGGATACTTTCAACCTAGTTGTAAAAATGGAAACTATGAGAACTTTGGCAATGTCTAAGGGATGTAAGCTTTGGTAGATGGATATAAAAAATGCATTTCTAAATGGAGATTTGATTGAGGAAGTGTATATGGAACAATATGAGGGTTATGTTCACCATGATTATCCAAATCATGTGTATAGGTTGAAAAAACCACTTATGGGTTAAAACAAGCATCGAGAGCATGGAATGCTTGGATTAGCTCATATTTATAGACACTTGGATTTAAAATGGAAAATGTAGATCATAGTCTGTTCACTAAGTAGACAGAGATATGATATGTGGTCTTGATTATTTATGTAGATGACTTGATCATTACTGGAGATATATGCTTGTTTTAGTGCATCTTTGTAAGGTGTAAAAATCATAAGATTATTATTGCATGTTCATTTACTTGTGTACTTAACAATCCATTCATGTCACATGCATTAGATGTTAATTACAATTGGATAAAAGATTCAAAATCAAATCAACATATTTGCAAAACATTGATTAATTGCTAATTTCACTTCAATGCAAAAATGAGTAGTATATCCATATATTTATTGACATGTTATGGTGAAATTGTACACGTGTGTGTGTGTGTGTGTGATGATTTTAAATTGCACTTTGTTTTGAAATATTTATGGTTAAAGTTTAAACAATTGATTGCTCCATGGATTATTGTATTGCTTGTTTTCTTTCTTGTGCTATGAATTCGATGTGGCCAATAGCATTATAGATCATGATTACTAATCACTTATTACTTGCTAGCTCTATATGCATTATAGTGTTTGAAAATATGAGGGTACCAATTTCCAATCTTTAAGACAATTCTTACCAATATAATGTAAAGTAAAGTTCTAGCTCTAAAAAGAAGTTGCCAAGGATAGAATGACAATTTACCAAAAACTTATTGGATGGATATATGCATCAACTGTATAACTTCTATCACATCATGAAGTTTGGGGTGCCCCTTGCATTAGGGACCACTTCCTTGGATGTTAGAAGAAGTCCATGAATGCGTGCTAATATTTAAGTACCCAAAAAGCAGCCAAATCCATTTGAGAGTATTATGAAAGCAAGAGGGGTTTCACTTTAAGAGTATCATGCATTGAGGTTCAAATGTTTGACTTGCATATAATAATCTTATTAACAAGTAAATGCCTCTTAGACACCCCTTACTTCTAACTCAATCAACTTTTACATATGATATCATGGGGAAAGTTGCTCCTCTAAGAACAAAACGAGTGCTTATCAAACCTCTCTCCCATAGAATTTTCTTCTAACACTCTTAGAAGTACAAATGGCCTTGAATAATGCTTTTTTTTTTCTAGGCCATGCAATGACAATCATGGACAATGTTCATTGGAAACATGCATATAAGAGAATTGGGAAGTCAAAACAGGATTTCTTCCCTTTGTCTTATCATTCAATATGGAACGACATTCTTGATAAGTACTAGGTGCAAAAGTGTTGATAGGATTGTTTTAGGAAACTTAGAAGGGACTAGTTGTATCAAATGGTTAGTCCAATGTTCAATGATGACCACCTACGCCACATGGTGAGGCTCTATCTCGTCAATGGATTTGCATAAGATCTATGCAATGTATTTCATTGATTTAATATTCCCTATGCTATCTATGACTTTCAAGAATGTCTTCCCCTTAGTGAATCCAACATAATGTTTTTTAACAGGGTTGTGGACGATGCAGAGAATGGTAAAAAAATATTGCTATAATTATACAAGAGCATTATCCACAAATTACACATAGTGGTTGCAACATGCACTTGCTCAATTTAGTATTGAAAGATTGTATGGAAAGGAGAATACAATTTGGTTTGATGCTATTACTAATAATTGCAAGAAAGTTATTAATTTTGTTCTCAAGAGAGCTTGGGTGCTTTTATTTATTGGAGACATGTGTGTGCATGCACACACATGCACACATATGCTATGTTTTAAACAAGGATTTTGTTTATTGAGAGCATGTGTGTATGCGCGTGCATGCACGTGCGCGCGCACACACACACACACACACAGACAGGAGAGGATTGCCTCATGACATGCATACATTGAATGCACAATGTATGATTATCAACATGCACCCTATCACACATCACACTAATGAGAGAGAGAGAGAGAGAGAGAGAGAGAGAGAGAGAGAGAGAGAGAGAGAGAGAGAGAGAGAGAGAGAGAGAGAGAGAGAGAGAGAGAGAGAGAGAGAGAGAGAGAGAGAGAGAGAGAGAGAGAGAGAGAGTATCTCAACAAAGTACGTAATGAATTCCCAATGGGTTTCTTGGGGTTTTGATTTTATACTTGACAACATAATTTTTTAATGGGCCCGATAAGAAAGCTCAAAATCTTAATGTGCTTTTTGAAGTCACCTATAACTTACTAAAGACTAAATGAAAATGAGGGTAAACATAGTAATTACTCACCTTATTTACAAAAAATCTTGAGTAATTACATAAATATACAATCCTTGCTATTAACTCTAAGCTTGAGATCATGCCTACTCTATTTGTGCTTAGCATAAAGACTTTGATGCTGCAACCACTCCATATTACCAACCGCTTACTCTACTCAAACTTGAGCCTCCTTATCACTTTGGGCCCTATCACCTTTAGGGTTAACTCATACTCAAGTCAAGAAACAAAAAGTTACTAATGAAGAGCACCACTCTTGACACTAATGAAGAGCACCACTCTTGACACTAACCTTGCCAATCCCCTCGTTGTTGAGTGTCACCATAGCATTTAAACTCAAATTTGAACCACTTCCCTAATTTAAGAGGGACCATCGAGTGAGCATCACTCAAATCATTATGGAGCCTTTTTTTTTGGATGATCAATAAGACTTGAGCTTCAAACAATATTGTGTTGTATGGCATGAGGCCCATTAAGGCTACACTTAGTAACCCTAGATGCATGTGCACATGAGGGTACACCTTCAATGAGCGCACACACCAGTAAGCTAAATCTGGCCTAGTGTGAATTAACCAAAGAAGTTTTTCTACAACAAAGTTATAGGTATGTGCATCGAAGGGTTGTCCTAGGGTATCCTTCGACAAGTGGACAGTAGGATCAAGAGACATGGCCATTGGCCGTGTCTAATCCGAAGTGTGTTGTTCCACTAGTTGAAGTGCATACTTTTGATGTGACACAAAAATGCATCCCCTAGAACGAACTACCTCCATCCCCCAAAAATAAGACAACAAACCAAGGTTTGTCATCTCAAAAGTAGCACTAAGCTTTTCCTTGATGTTTGCTAGGGCAGCAAAATCTGAGCCTGTGATGAGTAGCTTGTATGTGGTCAGTGCTTGATTATGCTTATGTGCAATTAAGCATGTAAACAAGACCATGGAGTGCCTTATCCTAAAGGCCCAAAAAGGATTTTTTACAAAGGCACATGAAGGAGAAGGAGATTAAGGTCTTGGAAAGAAGAATAAGACACAAGGCCTAAAGTCTAGAAGAAGACGAAATCTGTCGAAAGTTGACTTTGTGGGGCTTTCAAGGGGGGTTTCTAGGATTGCAATAGTGTAATGAAGGAGACCTAGGAGAGAGAAGGAGAGAAGGGAGAGACTGCATAGAGGAGAGAGAAAGAGAGAGAAAGAGGGTGACGAGGAGAGAGAAATACTAGGAGTAGAGAGAGAAAGGCAAGAAGAGGAGAGTGAAATGACTGGCAGCCATGGAAGGACAAGGAAGAAGGTGAAGAAGGTGAAAGGACAGATGTGTATTCATCAAATGGTGCCTATGCAGTGTCCCTTACACCTTTTATACTTAGGTCAACTTTGACCTAAGTATTTCCCTCCATTACAATCCATCCCCACTCAAAATGAAGTTTTTGTCCTAAAAAACAAAGATTGGACTTATTGGTATAGCCAAGTAGTGGGCTATAGAGTACTACTCTATACAGCATTACAAGTGGCAAAAGATAGTGAGGGGGTTCTTGGCATAGACCCAGTAAAAGATTGCCTAATATTCAAGAGTAGTACTAGTCTATGCAGAGAGTCAAGGTCAGCCTATAGCCACCCAGATCAAAAGGGAAAGTGGTATCGTTGCCATGCATTGGATCAGCTTCCATAAGGTCAAAGTCAAGTACAGCTGGAAGCATGATCAGCATGGTGGTATTTGCTAGCTCTTCCATAAGCCTCTCAGGCATCACCATGCTCTCTATGACTAAAGCATATGAGGCTGAAGTCACCATTGCATGGACTTCATCAGCCCCTAAGTGCTGCATATTCATGGACCCTGCATTCTTAGTGATGTCTAAGCATTTAAACTACAGGTCTGTGGACTGACGGGGCTCCCGCATGGGGTCATGATCATCCAAATCCACATGCTGCCCATGATCTTCTTTCTTGAACTGAGGTTCTTGTTGTGGACCCATACCAAAATGGTCTTCAACAAGATCTTCTCCATCCTTTGCATCATAATACTCTAATACCAAGAGTATTTTGGCAGTCTTTGCCCTGCATGTGGCTTGATGATTACAAGATATTGGCTTAGCACATCAATAGCATAAGCCCGCAGCATGCAATTCTCGTATCGTATCACTAGTAAGGTGTCTAATGCATTTAGCCTTAGATAGCAATTTACACACATGCTCATCACCATCAGTCAGCTCAGTAATAGTTTTGACATGCTGCTCATAGTCATCTTGCTGCTCATGTACAACAGATGGCTGTCCATGCTCATGAACATAATGCTCATGCTGTCCATATGGATGGTCATACTAATGTGGCTGCTGCTCATAATGATATTCATGCTGTCCATACTGCATATGGTGATAATAGCCCTGCTACGCATCAAAGGGACAATTCGATTGAGCATATGCATTTGCTTCCACTGATGTTTGCTGCTCACATACATAAGCATGCTGCTCATATACAATAGATGGTTGTCCATGCTCATGACCATAATGCTCATGCTGTCCAAATGGATGGTCGTAGCAATGTGGCTGCTGCTCATAATGATACTCATGATGTCCATACTGCATGTGGTGATAATAGCCCTATTGCGCATCACACGCATAACCATCATAAGCATGCTGCCTTTGATCATTGATTCCACAGCATTGGTCATGCTGTCCATAATCTCTATGAGAATGCATGTCACAAAAATGTTCATGTTGTTGCCCAAATACATCTATTTGTTGTTGCCTACTACCAAAACTTTGGTCATATTGTTGCCCATAAACATGCTGCCCAAGATTGCATGATAACTATCCAACATGACTACAATGGTGTCCTTGCATCCTAGGCTAACCATAAGTATGATGATTGGCAAGTCCATGAGCATAGGTATTGGCATGATGTTGGTCATAATCACTGGCTTGTTGCGCCTGCATTGCGTAAGAATCTCCATATGCATGCTGATGATCCTTAAAGTCATAGGGTTCTCGATGATTTCCATAGTAATACTTCCCAGCATGTCTATGAGAAGGCTCAGGATTTTGCCCATAATAATCAGGCTATCCATATCCGTGGCAAGGTACACAATATGTATGACCAAATTTGGCATAAACATAATCATTATGTTGCTGTCCAGACTCTTGATGCAACTGTTGTTGCTTGTAATGTGCTAATGGTTGTTTAAGCTGTTGAGTAAAAGGCTGCCATTGCACCTCAAAAGGCCAGTGTGATTGCATTGATTGTTGCTGAATCACCTCAGAAACTTCCTCCATCTTATGCATGTTATGCATGGTGTCGCCTCGACTTAGCACAACTCTTGCTTCTACTTTAGGCTCAGAATTGCTGCTCTGCTGAGTTTGCTACTACTGCTAGTACGTCTACAGCTAGTGTTGATGGAACCAAGACTGAAATCTAGAGTATTCCACTGCTACCACTTGCATTCCACTGCATTCTCTACCACTTGTGCTGCTGCTGTTGCCCTTGTATGATAGGTAAGCTATGAATTGACAAAGAACCTGAAATTTTCCAAGCTAATGAGCTTCCCAATGTTTGTAAACAGTACCACAAGCGTCTCCTCTGGAAGATACTATGGCAGTTCAAGCAAATAAACAAGGAACTGCAGTTCACAGCCTAGTAAGTCCTGGAAAAGAGCCTAAAATCAGTTCTCACACTCTAGAACAATATTACTATGATCATGCCTTGAATTCAGTTGAGAGCAAGGCATTTGTCTCAATACAATCATCCAAATCCCAACCTTCTAGACCAGTCACAGAATGTTTCTATAAATGCTCCCTACCAAAAGGGGTCTGAAATCAACTCTTTATTCCAGTTTGCACTTTACAATGCACTGAACTGAAGTCTGCACCTTGGCTTGAGGCAACTAGCAAGTATCATGTCTATTGGTCCGTGAGAAAGGTGTTGCCCAACTTGAAAAAAAGTGTTGGTGCTAAAATAGAGGCCTCATTGTCGAGGCAGTTGCAGGCTCAATTCCAAACTACTGGTAAACAGAATTTGCAGGAAGCACTGCGGTCCTGTCTTGAGGCATCAATGATTCCTGCCTTTGAGAGGGCATGCCAAGCTATGTTTGGGAAAGTGGATGCAACATTTCAAAAGGGCATGTCTGAGCATCACACTCATGCACAGCAGCAGTTAGCTGCTTCTCATAGCTCCCTCACCTCAACACTCCAGGAGGCATTGGCATCATCATCTTCTCTGGCTGCATCCTTAAAGGGAGATTTGGAAGATGGGCAAAGGAACTGATAGGAACTCTTCTCTAATTTGTAGAGCCAGTGAGAGTGACAGAGATGGACCTCCTTATGTTAAAGTTGAGAGATGTGCAGAGCCAGCTTCCTCTAAAGCACATGCAAGTGTTCTCTCTTCAGGCAATGCTGGCCATGAGAATCCCCAAAACAACCCTCTCTTAGAGGGAGAAATTTGTAAACAACAAGCTAAAAGTACTGGTGGAAGTATTGTTTCTTGTGGAGAAGAGGCTCCATTAAAACCTTGTCACAAAGAGCAAGTATTATATAACTTCAGAGGAGGATGCTTTAACTCCTCCAATTGTGAAGAGTGTCACTCCCACTGTTGATAAGCATCCAACCCCTCCCATGCAGCCCACATAGTCTCCAGATTCTGTCAAATGAGGAGTGAGAGCTCCACTACCAATCAATGGTCAATGCTTTGCTGCTCCATGTAATTTTGTCAAGGATAGGAGGAAATGCAAGCCTCTAGGGATCTTGAATGTGGATGCAGGCATGGAGGCGCAAAGCTCTGCTGAATCTGAGAAAGAGATGCAAATCTCAATATACCAGATGGCATTTCCTGATTTTGCTTCTTTTATGGTTGCTCTATCAGCTGATGAGATGCATAGCTGTTGGTGTTGTGTCGTTGGATATTTCTCCTGAACCATCTACTTTATTCCTTGAAGGACCTTACAACACCCCAGCCTTGTCCCCTTCAAGCTTTGAGCCAAGTGCAGCTCCTGAATCTTTGGTTCCTTTGCTACCTGCATCACCACTGGTTCCTTTGCTACCTGCATCACCACTTTATCTAGTTGTGCCAAATGGGCCTATTTCACAACCAACTTCAGGGTTGTGCAGTCTGGACATCTCAGCATTGAACCAAATACTTCAGAAGACAACCATAGATTGTATTGCAGTCTATCTTTATGTGTGTGAGTGACATTAGCTGGATACAGCTGTACATGTGTATGACATTCAATAAGTCGGTGTAGTCAATGACTTAACCATGGTTAGTCTTTGTTAGTCATACCTATGTGTGTAACTCTCTTTTAGTTTTGTATGATGGAAGAATAATGGAAGAACAACAACAATGAGCTGAGGCTCATCTTCCACTCCACTCTCTCTCTCTCCCTCTCTTCCAACATGGTATCAGAGCTTGAACGCCTGAAGCCTAAAGGCTTGGCAGTGGCCAGTTGACATCAAGACATCATATCTAAAGAAAACGTCATCAAAGGAGACTATGCTTGCAACCCATTTTTTTGCAGAAGCTATATCTTGTTACAAAATGGTTTTTGGAGAAATGGCTCTCTATCTTGACCATTTTGATGTGGTCTACAACTTTGAAGAAGAACATATTTTCAAATTTCTCACAGATTTTGAGATATTCAACACAGACTTGTGCAAATTAGCTGTTTACTGCAGTAAACGACATGTGATTTCAGGGCGCTGGTGGATTCCATTCTAACAATGTATATGCCCTTATTATCATGCATTTGAGAATGATATTGGAGTGTTAAATGCTCAATTTTGGAGCTTATTTGTAGGCTAGAAATAGTGAACTGGTTGCTGTCCTGAATTTGGAAACAATATACCTACAAGGTTGAAGTATTTGTGATGCTTATTTGCTAGTGACAAATGCTTGGATCATACTATTTGAGTGGTAGATGCTTTTTCAGATATTATGAGTGCTAAAAGTCCAAAGTTTGGACTGATTTGTTGCTGGTTATACCATGGTATTGACTGGTTATTGTCTGCAAGAAGGATACCTATCATCTTCACTTGACATACATGCAATATATTCTGACCGGTTGGACATGTATCAACTCTTGCATAGAGTGGCAACTGAATGAGATGTTTTGGGGTTGTTTTGAGGTCTAAATACTCTTATTTTAACATAGAAAATACTACTGGTATATTACTGGTTATAACAGTGGGTTGGTTGTATTTAGTACTGCTACTTGCATACAGTACAAACATTGATAATTGTATGGATATAGTTTGTTGCTAGGATGTTTTGCCACTACAATAGAATGTTTTGAACTGATTTGAGCTTGGTTTATGCTCAGTTGACTATGTTTTTTCATTGTTGGAATACAGTTTATAGCAAGCAGGTTGTTAGAAAATTGTCCTGAATTGTAGGAAACTATCCTGAACAGCAGGAAACTGGTCCTGAACTGTGGGAAAATGAGTCAGATACTTACAGGTTGTATACATCACACATCACTAAATACCTAAGCTGCAACTATGGCAAATGCTCAAGGCACTGACAACATCACTCAAATTTTGGGAGACAAGTTGGACAACAAAAATTTTGCTTTATGGAAGTTCCATGTGAAGAATTTTTTGGTTGGCAAAGGTTATTGGGACTTATGTACAGGTGATGAGACTGAACGTGAAATACATGAAAGGAATCCAGCAAATGATTAGAAAAGGGCTCATAAGCTATGGACTGAGAGAGCACACAAGGTGTTACATTGGTTTTGCTTATGTATATCAGATGCTATGGTTATATAGATTACTAGATGCAGCTCTCCAAAGGATGCATGGGACATACTCATGAAGAATTATGGAAATTTAACACATGCAAGAAAGATTCAACTAAAGCAACAATTTAATAACATGTCTAGGAATGGCAGAATCATTCAGGCCTGCACTCCAGAGATCAAGAACATAGCGGATCAACTTGCCACCATTGGATCTTCAGTGTTTGACGATGATATGATTGCAATGACATTGAATGGACTTGGCAAAGATTATAAAACATTTGATACATCTATTTCTATGAGAGCTGAATCCCCTGATTGGGATGAGCTAATTGCTTTGCTGCTGCATGAGGAATTTAAGCTTGGGCTGAATACAGGTTCTAGAACATCTCAAAGTAGAGACAATGTCTGGCATGGCACAAATACACATGGCCAACATGGATCTAGTGGCTTTAGAGGCACGGGGAGATCACTCCATGGTAGAGGTGGTGGATTTGGTTCATGGCACTCAAATGATCAATCAAACAAAGATAAGGACAGTCATTACTACGACAGATATGGACAATTGCAAAGGATTGTTACAAGAAGCAGGGAGATATGAAGGCAAAGGGCAAAAAACATGGGCACTATGCATCTTCTAGCAGTGATCATGATGAGCAGGTTGACAGATTGTTTGCCATGTAGCATGTGTCTAAGAATGCATCTAGGCAGAATAGATATGAGAGATGGTACATTGATTCAGGGGCTTCAAATCATATGACACCCCATGGAGAATGGTTTGATGAGATGGTTGCAGGTTCACATGGTTATGTGTGTACTGGGGATGACACCCAACATGACATTCAGCACAATGGGAATTGTTCCGTTGTTGATGCCTGATGGCAAGAAAAAGAGCATGCATGATGTACTACATGTACCTACAACAACCAAGAATCTTTTGTCGGTTAGACAGATGGCAGAATAGAATCTGCAAGTGAGATTTAATAGATATGGATGCTTTTTTGAAGAATATGGTAATGGTTGCAAATTGATTACTAGAGGCCGAAGAGATGGAAGCATGTTTACTCTTGATGCGTCAATTCCAGAATTGAAAGCAGCCATGTTTGCACATGATGGTGGCGCTATACGAGATGTTGAGATATGGCATAAGCGGATTGGCCATGTGAATGTACAAAAGCTGAAATCTATGCAGCAGAAGGAGATTGTGTTTGGATTGCCTAAGTTCAAGTATCATGACTTTGGACATGTATGTGTTGCATGTTAGTTTGGAAAGCAGACACAGTTTCCATTTATGAGACATGTATGGAATAGCTCACGACCCTTGTAGTTGGTGCATTCAGATGTATAGGGTCCATCTCATAATGCTTCATTTGGTGGTGCTCGTTACTATGTATCCTTCATTGATGATTTCAACTCAGGCAGGTACACCTGGCTTTACATATTGAAACATAAGGATGATGTGTTTGATGTATTAAAGGACTTCAAGAAGCATGTTGAAAATGAGTTGAGCTGTAAAATTTCATGTCTTAGATCACATGGAGGTGGAGAATATGTATCTAATTACTTTGACATGTACCTTGCTAAACATGGGATCAAAAGATAGTTAACTTGCAGCTATACACCGTAGCAAAATGGTGTAGCAGAAAGGAGAAATAGGGTACTGATGGAATCAGCATGAGCTATGCTAAATGAGAAGAGTTTGCCAAATGGTTATTGGGTTGAAGCAGTAGTGACTATTGTCTATGTGCTGAATAAAACCCCTATGGCAGGGATTCATGATGTAACTCCATATGAGAGGTTGTATGGTCATAAGCCTAACATTTCACACTTGAAGGTATTTGGTAGCATTGCATATGTGCATGTTCCTGATGAAAAGAGGAAGAAATTGGATCCTAAAGCTGTCAAGAGTATGTTCCTTGGTTATGCACAAGATCAGAAAGCTTACAAGTGTTATGTACCGTCTACACATGAGACATTGATTAGCAGAGATGTTGTTTTTTATGAGCTGGCATCGTGGTATGGTAATCCGATTGCAATGGCTATTGATGGATTAGTCAGCACTAGTGATGCTAAAAATATACCTACAGTGAGTACATCTATGAGTAGTCACCTATAGTAAGTCCTTGGTCAGGACGCTTGCGGAGTCGTACTCCTACGTCCACTGACACGGATACGTCAGTGAGGGGGAGATTGGATAAGGGAAAAGAAAAGATGATTGAGGATGTGGCAGGTCCACTTACATCAGGTTATGAGTCATCCAGCAATGATAGTTTGGATAGTGAGTTGGGCATTCCGTCTGTTATGATGCCTGGAGCAAGGCAGTCATTATGTACCACCTCATGAGAGGCAAGCTCAGAGTGAGCCATAATTACGAAGATCCGAGAGAGTCAGAAAACTAGTTGACAGGTTTACATACACTAGTTATTCAGCTCGCCATTATGCATATATGGCTAGTGTGACAGGTTACAAAGAACCTACAAAGTTTAATGATGCAGTCACAGATTATAATTTGTGTACTGCCATATAATTTGTGTACTGCCATGGACGAGGAGTATGCAAACCTAGCTGAAAATGAGACATGGGAATTGGTTGAGTTGCCTGAAGGCAAAGTCCCCATTGGCTGCAAATGGGTGTACAAGGTTAAGTGCAAGTCAGATGGTTCGTTAGAACGCTATAAGGCCACGCTGGTTTCAAAAGGCTATGCACAGCAATATGGCCTTGACTATGAGGAGACTTTTAGTCTGGTGGCTAAAATGACAACAATCAGAACTATCATTGCTTTGGCAACATGCAAAGGCTAGAAATTATGGCAAATGGATGTCAAGGATGCCTTCTTGAACGATGATTTGGTTGAGGAAGTATATATGAAGCAACCTGAAGCTATGTTCACCCGGACTTTCCTACACATGTATGCAAGCTGAAAAAGGCTTTATATGAATTGAAACAGACACCTAGAGCATGGAATGCTCAAATCAGTAGTTATTTACAACAACATGGATTTAGATTGGGTGATGTAGATCACAGTCTATTCACGAAGAAGACAGATCATGGATATGTGTTTCTAGTGGTTTATGTAGATGATCTTATCATCACTGGAGATGTTGAAGAGGGCATTGCTAAAATTAAATCATGTTTACAGGCTAACTTTAGAGTCAAAGACCTTGGTGAACTAAAGTATTTTCTCGGGATTGAGGTAGTCTCTACACCTCAAGGTATATGGCTACTACAGAAGCAATATGCTCATGACATGTTATAGAAGTATGGTATGGCTGAATGCAAGCCTATGGAGACACCTCTTGATCAGAATGTCAAGCTGCAAATTGATGTTGGGAATGACATAGATGAAAGGTGAGAAGGATCGAAGCTTGCACTCAAGAGCTATGGCGGGAGAGCAAGAGCAAGAAAGAGAGAGACAAGAAATGGGAACTCCAATAGTCACAATGTGTGATCGGGCCTTGCTTTATTCAAACTATCACTAAAAGAATAAAGAATAAAGTGATGGTGACGGGCGCCCGCCACCAGCATTGTGCAATGGTGGTGACTGTCAGTCTAATAATACATGGGTGACTATGCGGAGGCATCTTTACCCCCAACAACCTCCCACTTAAAGGCGAATCTGTCCTAGTGAGGAAAGAAAAGAAAAAGAAAAAAGGCAGTACAACATGTACACATGTACAATAGGATGAGGAAAGACGTCATCTCATCCCATGCCCATCAATCTCCTGACGAAGGCAAAGCACTCTGTAGAGAGGCTTTTCATGAGCAAATCTGCAGGATTCTGGTCAGTCGAGATCTTGACAAGATCAACAGACTTGACCTCAACGACCCCACGTATGAAGTGATACCTCACCTCAATGTGTTTCGTCTACGCATGGAAGACCAGATTCTTGGCTAATTGAATAGCACTCATAGAATTTGAATGCAGTGTAGGGGTAGCATCTATACCAAGGTCAGCAACCAAACGACCCAACCAAATGGCCTCCTTGCAAGACTCAGTGGCTGCAACATACTCGGCCTCTGTAGTAGAAAGGGCCGTGCATTTCTGCACCCTAGACATCCAAGAAATAACACCTCTAGCATATGTGAATACATAGCCGGAAGTGGACTTCCTACTATCTGCATGTCCTGCATAATCAGAGTTAGTGTACCCCATGACTCCCATATCCTCGCTACCATAGCATATGCACATATCTACAGTGCCCTTCAGGCACCTCATGATATCCTTCATGCCATCCCAATGCTTCTTGTTAGGTGTAGCCATATAGTGTGCCACAACACCAACTACAAATGCAATATCTGGACAAGTGGTGATCGACTGCCCACTACGGATGCATAGGAAATCTTGGCCATCTCAGCCCTCTGCTCATCTATCTACGGACAATCAACCTGTGATACCTTCACATAAGAAGGCAATGGACAGCCAATAGGCTTTACATCCTACATGCGGAAGCGCTCAAGGACTTTATGAATGTACTCCCTCTGTGACAAGTAGAGGAGTCCCTGATGCCTCTCGCGTCTAATGCGCATACCAAGTATGTGAGAGGCTTGTCCCAGATCTTTCATCTCAAAGCTCTTCTTGAGCTAAGCCTTAAGAGCATCTAGCTCATCATGAGCCTTCCTTGCTATCAGCATATCATCCACATAGAGTACCAAAATCAATAAAGAACCATCACGGGCTTTCTTCGTGTAAAGACACGGATCCATAGCACTCCTGCTGTAGCCGTGTGACTGCATAAAGGAATCAAACTTATGATACCACTCCCTAGGTGCCTGCTTCAAGCTATAAAGGCTTTTCTTCCATTTGCACACTAGGTGATCCCTGCCAGGTTCTGCAAAGCCCTTACGCTACTCCATATAAATCTCATCATGCAAGTCCCCATGTAAAAAAGCTATCTTGACATCCATCTAGTATAAATCCAATTCAAGCTGAGCAACCAAAGCCAAGACTAAGCGCAGGGTGGTCATTTTAGCCACATGAGAAAAGACCTCATCAAAGTCCACACCATGCTCCTGCTTAAAACCCTTTGCTACCAGTCTAGCCTTGTATGCCGACTTGGGGTATCCAGGGGTACTTTTCAGCTTGTACACCCACTTGCAAGGCAAAGCCTTCTTGCCCTCAAGCAAGGAAACCAAATCCCAAGTCTCATTCTTATGCAAGGAGTCTATCTCAGACTACATAGCCCTCTCCCAGGAGTGATTGTCACCCATGCGCATAGCCTCATCATACGTGAAAGGCTCTCCTACATCTGTAACCAAGAACTAATGCATCGAGGGCTGAAATCTATCAGGTGGATGTCTGTCTCTAGTAGACTGTCTCATGGCAGGCTTTGTTGCTTGCCTAGCTACCTGTCCAACACCCTGGCCATGAGCATCTGCTGTAGCTGTAGGCTGTCCAACTGGCTGTGCAGGAGCTCTCGGCTCCTCCTGAAATATGACCCTGTGAATCTCAACAACTCTCTCAGGCTGTCTATGCATCTTGTCTTCATGGAAGACTACATCATGACTGCGGATGACTTTCCGCGCCTGCAAATCCCAAAGACGATAACCCATTTCGCCTACATCCCCATAACCAAGGAAAATGCATTTGACACTCTTAGGATCCAGCTTACTTCTCTTGTCCCTAGGCACATGGAAAAATGCCTCACATTCGAAGACACGGAGATGCTCATAAGAGGGAGGTTTTCCAGTCCATACCTCCTCCACAACCTGGAAATCGAAACGACTAGAGGGTTATCTGTTTGTGACATGCACAGCTATACTAACTGCCTCAGCCCAAAAGCTCTGTGATAGGCCTGCATGGCTAAGCATACTTCGTACATGCTCCTGGATGGTTCTATTCATCTTCTCAGCCAAACCATTCTGGGGGGGTGTAGGGGGCGGTCAACTGACGCTTAATACCCCTCTCATCACATAACTACTCAAAAGCACGTGAGACATACTCACCCCCATTATCTGTTCTGAGGCATTTTAGTCTATATCCAGACTGGTTCTCAACCAATGCAAGCCATCTCTGAAACATAGCCAAGACATTGGATTTCAGCTTAATGGGATAAGCCCAAACTTTCCGTGAAAAATCATCTATGAAAGTAACAAAATACTTTGCACCACCCATAGACTGACAAGGCATGGACCCACAGACATCCGAATATACGAATGCCAAGGGCTCACTCATGCGTGGCCTACCAAACTTCTTATGCGTAGACATAGTCTACCTATCATAAAGACAATGCTCACATGAATCAAAACATGCATAATCAAGGGGTGGTAAGTACTGCAAACTAGAAAGCATTTTCATTCCCTTCAAAGACATATGGCCCAAACGGGCATGCCAAAGAGATACATGTGGGATAGAACCCACAGACAAAACATGATCAAGGGAAAAATCGGATATAATCAAGGGATAGAGGCTGCCATCCTTGGCGCCTCTCACAATCACAAGTCTGCCACGAGTGATCTTCCATGAAGAGTCTCCAAAATATACATGATAACCTGCGTCATCAAGCTGTCCAGCTAGCATGAGACTACGTGTCAAAGTAGGTACATGACGTACATCCTGCATAACAAAACTACTGCCAGAAGGAAACTATAGCCTAACGTCACCAATGCCCACAATATCAAGAGAGCTGTCATCACCCAAGTGCACAAAACCCCGAAACAATACGGTATGAATGAAAACACTCTCAACAAGGTGTCACATGAAAGGACGCACCTGAGTCCAAGAGCCAACACTGTGCATACATAGAGTGTATCTCTGTCATGTGTGAAGTACTAGAAGAAGCTGCAAGGATATAATCATCATCAACATCCTCAGGCTACATAGCATTGATCTCTTCAATTTTAACACTGGACTTTGTAGGCACTATGTTGCGATCAGAAGACTTATCCTGCACTTTGTCTTTTCCCTTATCTTTGTGCCTTTCATTGCGTAGTTCATGGCATTGTGGCCTGATATGGCCCTTTTTTCCACAATGGTGACAAGTAACATCTGCATTCTTGCCATGGGATTTGCTATGTAACTTCCCACGAGACTTGGATCGAGATTTTTGAGAATCCCGTCCATGGCCATTGCCACTACCATGTTTTCCATATCCATCATTCTTGCCTCTAACAATCATAGCATGCGACACACGAGAGGCATCCAAATTCTTATGGTTAACCTCTTCTTGCTGAAGAGCACTCTCAACATCAGATAATTTCAAGGTAGTAGTAGAGGCACATAATGTAGTGTGGAATACATCCCATGACTCATTAAGAGTACCAAGCAAGAAAAGATGAGTGACATCCTCTGTAAAAGTGATGTCATGCGAAGTCAAGTTCTTGAGTATAGCATGGAACTAGCTCAAGTGAGCAGACATAGTCACATTCTCCTTCATGCGCAGATCCATAAACTGCTTTAGCCAATACATCTGACTTGCTTGACTTTTCTTGTCATAGAGATTCTTGATTTTATCCCACAACTGCCATGCACTCTGTTCTTCCTCAAATACATTGTAATGAACCTATTCAGTGAGAGATAATACAATAGTGGACTTGCATAACTCATCAAGCTCAAACAATTCCTCATCTGGCATAGTTGCAGGCAGCTGCCCGCCGCTGAACCTCAATGGTTTGATCTGCGATTTCTACGCCAATACCTGCCAAATCTGGCTCTTTCAATAAGAGTAATTCGTACCATCAAGCTTAGTGATGTTGAAAATAGCATATCAGTGGACGAACTCGCCATAATGCAGGCTGGAAGACTGTAGATAGTTCAAAACTACTTGCTATTTACTGCAGAAAATGACAAAAAAATCACCAAAATCTAGAGAAAGTGGCGAGAAAAGTGGAACCAAAGCTACTTCCCACCAAGTACTAGTGAAAGTACATCATTTCAGAATATTTCAGCATGAAAAATCCATGTCAGTCCGGAGTTATATGCTTGCTGTAATAAATGACTGCAGGGTACTGTGAGAGTCAATTTCTGACCAAATCACTTCACCAAGTCAATAAGTGATAACCAAGACATGACCAGCCATAAACGGGCATAAATCAACACCAAGCAGTCATCAAGACCCTGAGCAAACACCCAAATATGTCACCAAAGCATTCGTCAGTAGGCATACCCCCTGGACAGTAGGGCAAAGTATGCATAACACTGGCAAGACCTGACACCAATAGGTGTATGCTCACTAGAGTGCAAAGCCCAAGCTCAGGTTAAAAGCAATTTCAAGATATCAGTGCATGAACCATGCAACATGTAAGTGTAAGAGATCCCAAAGTCTCAAGTATCTGCAAAATGCTCAAATAGCACAAATCTCCTGCTCAATGTCGGTCAAGCATACAAGATGCTCCCACTAGCTCAAAAGGCAGATAAACGAGCTCAATAGCTCAAGCAAACCAAGTCAGAGTACCAAAGACAGGTAACCAAGACAATGCCTCAATAGCATCCCAAGAGCATGACGGCTACAAAGCGATTGTAGGTAGCATCCATGAGCATGACATGCATCCCAATAAATATCTCTGACAACCAAAGTGACATCCAATACAAAATTCCGGAATAGCAAATGAGAATCCAAGCCAAGTCTTCAGAGAGCACTGAAGCTCAACAAGTATATGGTACACTATGCCAAGACAAATGCATCAAGCTGTAGGCATCAGGTAAGCATATACCCAAAGAGCATGTAATTGTCAAAGCACTGACCACTGTCAAGCATAAACCAATGTCAATAAGTGCGGGCTGAAATAAGCTCAACCTTCCAAAAGCATATGTAACCAATGACAAGCTCAAAGTCATCCGTCGATGATCAATACATCATAGCATAACCCAAGACATACATGCGGAACCAATAGGCATATATCAAAATGAAATATAGCTTCAGCCCAAGAGTATTCAGCATGCATTTACTGTTACAAACTAAGTATTTTCAGCCCTAAAATCTATTGCAAAATATTTTTTCATTAGAATTTGGCAAATCTGACATCACCATCACGTCCGAAGCGTGCCAAAACCCTAACTTAGACTCTTACCTTGCCTGAATTGGGTTTTGAATGCCCGAGATATGACAAAAAGAGTGATTTTTGGGTCGAATTTTGAAACATGCGCAAAAAAACCTGAGCTGGCTGGGGGGGTCTGATGTTCCACATGTCAACAATGGGGCCAAAAGGGGACACAAATGGGGGCCAAAGAAGGCCTACACCAAGCCTCAGCAAGTCTTGATAGGCTAGAAGCAAGATCCAGGTGAAGGAAGCTCCAAGAGGTGTGAGCTATGGCCGCCCACAACCTGTGAAAACCCTGTTTACCTAGACCTATGGACTGAGATAAATCTCTGAAATAAGGAAGCAATACCTCAATGTCAATGCCCTGATGGTGCCTTAATAGGTCGGGAAGAAGCTCAGGAAGCCGGGGAGTGACGGGAGCTCAAGAGAATGAGCTATGGCTGTCGAGAAGGAGACCCGATGCGAGTGGGGAGTCGATGGGAAGCTGAGAATGCCACGAGCCAAGCTCAAGAGTCGCAAGCCGAGCTCTGATACCAGTTGAAAGGTGAGAAGGATCGAATCTTGCACTCGAGAGCTATGGCGGGAGAGCAAGAGCAAGAAAGAGAGAGACAAGAAATGGGACCATGTATCACCAGATGGCGGGCAGCTTGATATACTTGACTATTACTTTCCCTGACTTATGTTATTCAATGGGGCTGATTAGTCAGTTCATGCAGAAGCCTCGCAAAGCACATTTAGATGCAGTCAAGAGGATCATAAGATATGTAAAGGGTACTATAGATTATGGGATGTTTTATGCATATGGAAAATCTCTTGACTTAATAGGGTTACTGATGCTGATTGGGTTGGTTCTAGGACAGGAGGTCAACCACTAGTTATGCATTTGGATTGGGCAACTGTATGATTAGTTGGCAGAGTAAGAGACCAAAAAGGGGATGACCGCCCAAGGAGGGAATACGACATGTATAAAAGTCAAAAAGTGAATGAAGGAGCTCATTCTTGTGCGTGGCCAAACTTGTTTTCTTCTTGCTTCTTGCTCTTGCTTCCTTCTTGTGCATGAGAGAGGAAGTGTGAGAGTGTTGGGGGGTAAAGGTGCCACCGCCTAGCCACTCGTGTATTACTACACTGACAGTATCTACACCTGCACATTACAAGCAATGGGCACCCGTCATTGTCATTCTTTTAGTGACAGATGAATAAAGGGAAGGCTGGTCACACCTTGTGACGGTTAGAGTTCCCACATTGTGAGTCTCTCTCTCTCTTGTTCTTGCTCTCCCGCTATAGCTCTCCCGTGCAAGCTTCGATCCTTCTTACCTTTCAACTAGTATCAGAGCATGGTTGCTTGAGCATTCAAGCTTGGTGTGTGACTCCTTCAGCATTCATTCAAATCCCTATACCATTGGTTCTCACCCTTGGCAACCATATCTGACTCCTTCGAGCTCTGATGACTCCTCGGCTTCCTGAGCACCTACCCGGCCCATTTGGGCACCCTCAAGGCATTTCTTCAAAGGTATTGAAGCATTCTTTTGAGTGTTTATTTCATTTTTTTAGGGTACAATAGGAAGGGGCAGTCATAGCTCCAACCAGTGAACTCCCCCATTTCATATCTTGACTCCTGGGTGATTAGGCTTGACAAGGCTTTGTGTAGGCCTTCTTTAGCCCCCACTTTAGCCTCCCTTTCACCCCATTAATGCCATGTGGACTAGTAGCATATGCAACAACATCAGCCCTATTTGGGCTTGCTTGAAGAGCTACAAAAATTCCTTTTTTACTTCAGCCCTCCATTGGGACTCATTGTTAACTTGAAAACACTTCATTTGGCACTTGAGAACACCCCCTTGATGCTCAACATTGGTGATTATCATTGGCATTAATTTATGGACTGATTTACCTCAGTCCATTACTATTTTCCATAGTCCACAAGCAGCCATAAATAGTGTTACATGAGCACTTTATGTTTATGCTTGGTTGGCATTCACATTTTATGCCTAGTTTGAATGGTCCCTAAATGTTAGGGGACTGTATGCCTATTAATTGGCCATCATTTGGAACTAATTTATGGCCTAAAATACTCAATTTTACACAGTAAATCACTATTGTACACTCCAGGGCTGAATCTTATTTAGTCACTTTATTCTTTGCCTATTGGTCCATGGGTGCTTCCGGAGTGTTTCATATGACTATTAGGATGCAAATGAAGATTGACAACTACTTTGGATGGTTCCGGAATGTTTTTTGAGCCCTGTTTGAGCCATGGGGGATTCACTAGTAGTAATAAGGAGATGTCACCTGCGTGCAATAAATATATGAAAATATCCTTTATCTACCCCCTATATATGGGACCTTACCTTATAAAATGTACCTTCCTTCCCTTAAAAAATCCCCCTCCCTTACACTCACGTGGTACCATACGGTAAACCCTAGTGGACCCCTCAGGATTTGAGCTCTATATTGGTTGGCATTTACTTGACATTGGTCTACAGTGGTGTACTTTGTGACAGAGGTTATACCTATGGTCCATGTATGACCCTTTAGTACATGCTTGATGCTTATGTTACCTACACATGCTAGTTTTATTGTTTGGACTTGAATGCTATCGGAGCTTTGTTTGGGCTTGACTTTGGATATTATGGATCTTATTTTGGTCTTGCTTTGGCTCCTTCGAGATTGATTGGGATTGTCTTCATGCCATTGGATGCTATCATTGGATACTTGACCACTCATATTCTCTAGATGTCTTACTGATGTATGATCTTGGATACTCTCTCAGTGGTTCTTTTACATGCTTTGTTTGAGCTTATTTGCTTGACATTTATGGATTTTGTCCCAATAGGAGATTCTTTGTACACTTATCAGGCATTGAGCAGTGCGGGTTATGCATTTTGAGCTTTTGGATCTTTGAGACCAGGATCTCTTCATGGATGATGTATGGTTGATATACCTTGGTTCGTGTAGAAGTACTTGGGCTAATTCAACTTTGTATTCACTGAGCAGACACCAACTTATGTCAGGCTTGGCTGTATATACATTTTTCCCTATTGATTGGGGGTGTACCGACTTTACTAACGGACTTTGTCTGACATGATTGGGTGTTGGCTCATGTGTTAGTTTGACTATTACATGCTTGTTTATGCCCACTTGATGCTGGTTTTGCATTGACAATCAGTGATTGACTTTAAATATTGGGTTTTGCCTACTGTAGCTCTCATTGTACATTGTTGTCATAAATTACAACAAGCATATATCTCCGGAGACTATCATGTATTTTTCATGTTGAATCATCCTGGTTTGATTTATTATTGATGGTACTTGGTGGTCCGCATAATTAAATACTCATTTCTCACCATTTTGCCTTGGTTTTGGTGGATTTTTGGTCATTTTCTACAGTTTACAAGTAATTTTGAACTGTATGCACTGTTTCAGCTTGTAGTATGGCATCTTCTTCCACTGACAGTACTATCTTCAACATCACTAAGCTTGATGGTACAAATTATCCTTATTGAAAGGGCCAATTTTGGCAGGTATTGGTGCAGAAATCGCAAATAAAGCCACTAAGGTTGAGTGGAGAGCAGCGTAAAACTATGACTAATGACGAATGGATGGAACTTGATGAGTTATGCAAGTCCACCCTCATCTTATCTCTCACTAAAAAAGTGCATTACAATGTGATTGAGGAAGCACAGAGTGCTTGGTAGCTTTGGGATAAGATCAAGAACCTCTATGACAAGCAAAGTCCTGTAGGTCAAACGTATTGGTTGAAATAGCTTATGGATCTCTGCATGAAAGAGAATGTGACCATGTCAGCTCATCTGAGCTAGTTTCATGCTATTCTTAAGAACTTGGTTTCACTGGGCATTGATTTCAAAGAGGATGTCACTTCGTTATTCTTTCTTAGAACTCTTAATGAGTCTTGGGATGTATTTCACACTGCCTTATTTGCTTCTGCCACTACTTTGAAGCTATCTGATGTTGAGAGCTCTCTTCTGCTGGAAGAGATAAACCATAAGAATTTGGATGCCTCTCGTGTGTCTCATGCTTTCACAATTAGAGGCCGACATGATGGAAATGCAAAGAATGACCATGGTAATTGCTATGCATGGGATTCATAGAAATCTCGGTCCAAGTCACGTGGCAAGTCGTGCAATAAGTCTCGTGGGAGAAATGCAAATCTGACTTATCATCATTGTGGGAAAAAATCCCACATAAGGCCATAATGTCATAATTGCACAATGAAAGACACAAAGATAAGGGGAAAGAGAAAGTGCAAGAAAAGTCTTCTGATCGCAGCATAGTACCTGCTAATTCAAGTGTTAAAATTAAAGAGATCAATGTTATATAGCTCAAGCATAGTGATGGGAATTATATCTTGCAGCAGCTTCATCTAGTGCTTTGCAGATGTCAAAGATGCACTCTATGTATGCACAATGTTGGCTCTTGGACTCAGGTGCATCCTTTCATGTGACACCTTGCTAAGAGTGGTTCCATTCATAGCATTCTATTTCGGGTTCTATGCACTTGGGTGATGACAGGTCTCATGAGATTGTCAGCAACATTGGTGATGTTAGGCTGTAGTTTCCTTCCGGCAGTAGTTTTGTTATGCACGGTGTATGTCATGTACCTGCATTGACACACAGTCTCATGTCCACTGGATAGCTTGATGGCACATGATATCATGTATCTTTTGGAGACTCTACATGGAAGATTACTCATGGCATTTTTGTGCTTGCGAGAGGTGCCAATGTTGGCAGCCTCTACCCCTTAATTGTTTCTGGATCTACAGTTGATCATACTTTGTCTGTGGGGTCTTTACCTCATGTATCTCTTTGGCATGCCTATTTGGGGCACATGTTCATTAAGGAAATGAAAATGATTTTTGGTTTGCAGTACTTATCATCCCTTGATTATTCTCATTTTGATTATTGTGATCATTGTCTTTATGGCAGGCAGAGTAGGTCTACGCATAAGAAGTCTGGTATGTCACGCATGAGTAAGCCCTTGGCTTTGGTTCATTCTTATGTCTATGGGCCCATGACCTGTCAGTCTATGGGTGGTGCAAAGTTTTTTGTTACTTTCATAGATGATTTTTCACATAAAGTACGGGTTTATCCCATAAAGTAAAAGTCCGATGTATTAGCAGTTTTTCAGAGATGGCTTGCTTTGGTAGAAAACCATTCTGGGCATAGGCTAAAATTCCTAAGGACAAATAATGGGAGTGAGTATGTCTCACATGCTTTGGATTAGTTATGTGATAAGAGGGATATTAATCGACAATTAATTGGCCCCTATACCCCTCCCCAGAATGGTAGGGTTGAGCATATGAATAGGACCATCTAAGAGAGGGTTGGTAGTATGCTTAGCCATTCAGGCCTACCCCAGCACTTCTAGGCTGAGGCAGTTACGACTACCGTACATATCATTAATAGATTGCCCTGTAGTGCCATTGATTTCCAGATTGCAGAGGAGGTATAGCTAGGAAAGCCTCCCTCTTATGCACATTTATGTGTCTTTGGATGTGAGGCATTTTGCCATGTGCCCAAGGACAAGCGTAACAAGCTGGATCCTCAGAAAGAGATGCAGAAGAGATGGGTTACCATCTATGGGATCTGCAGGCCTGGAAAGTCATCCACAATCATAATGTAGTCTTCCATGAAGACAAGATGCATAGGCAGCCTGAGAAGACAGTGGAGATACGCAGGGTTATATTTCAGGAGGAACCACAAGATCCCATATAGCCAGCTGGACAACCTCCTACAGCAATAGCAGATGCTCATGGCCAGTGTGTTGGATAGAATGTTGGGCAGGTAATCTTCCATGAATCCTGGCTATGCACAGGGGTGATAGTCACTCCTGGGAGAGGGCTATCCAGTCTGAGATAGACTCATTGCATAAGAATATGACTTGAGATTTGGTTTCCTTGCTTGCTGGCAAGAAGGATCTGCCATACAAGTGGATGCACAAGCTGAAAAGTACCCCTAGACACCCCAAGCTAGCATACAAGGCTAGATTGGTAGCAAGGGGTATTAAGCAGGAGCATGGTGTTGACTTTGATGAGGTCTTCTCTCATGTGGTTAAGATTACCACCCTACGCTTAGTCTTGGCTTTGGTTGCACAGCTTGACTTGGACTTGTACCAGATGGATATCAAGATAGCTTTCTTACATGGGGACTTGCATAATGAGATTTACATAGAGTAGCATAAGGGCTTTGTAGAGCCTGACAGGGAGCACCTAGTGTGCAAGTTGAAGAAAAGTCTTTATGGATTGAAGCAGGCATCTAGGGAATGGTATCATAATATTGATGCCTTTATGCAATCACAGGGCTACAACTGTAGTGCTATGGATCCATGCTTGTACACAAAGAAAGCCCGTGATGGACCTTTGCTTATTTTGGTACTCTATGTGGATGACATGCTATTAGCAGGGAAAGCTCATGATGAGCTAGATGCTCTTAAGGCTCAACTCAAGAAGAGCTTTGAGATGAAGGATCTGGGATAGGCCTACACATTAGATGCAACAGGCATCAAGGACTACTCTACTTGTCATAGAGGGAGTACATTCATAAAGTCCTTGAGCACTTCCGCATGCAAGATGTGAAGCCTATTGGCTGTCCATTACCTTCTTATGTGAAGGTATCACAGGCCGATTGTCCACAGATAGATGAGCAAAGGGCCGAGATGGCCAAGATTTCCTATGCATCCAGAGTGGGCAGTCTTATGTATGCCATGATGGCCACTCGGTCCAGATATTGCCTTTGCAATTTGTGTTGTGGTATGCTATATGGCTACACCTAGAAAGAAGCATTGGGATGCCGTGAAGGGTATCATGAGGTACCTGAAGGGCACTCTAGATATATGCATATGCTATGGCAGCCAAGATATAGGAGTTGTGGGGTACATTGACTCTGATTATGTAGGACATGCAAATAGTAGGAAGTCCACTTCTAACTATGTATTCACCTTGATGGAGGTGTTGTCTCTTGGATGTCTAGGGTGTAGAAGTGTACGGCTCTTTCCACCACTGAGGTTGAGTATGTTGCAGCCCACTAAGGCTTGCAAGGAGGCCATATGGTTAGGCCATTTGGTTCATGACCTTGGTATTGATGCTATCCCTACACTGCATTTGGATTCTATGAGTGCTATTCAATTAGCCAAGAATATGGTCTTCCATGATGCGAAGATGAAACACATTGAGGTGAGGTATCACTTCATACATGGGGTCATTGAGGACAAGTATGTTGACCTTGTTAAGATCTCGACAACCAAAATCTTGCAGATCTTCTCACCAAAAGCCTCTCTATAGAGCGCTTTGCCTTCCTCACAAGATTGATGGGCATGGGATGAGATGACATCTTTCCTCATCTTGTTTTATATGTGTATATGTTATACTATTTTTTCTTTTTTCTTTTTCACTCCTCGTTGGGGAAAATTTTCCTTTAAGAAGTGGGAGGTTTTTAGGAGTAAAGGCACCTCTGCCTAGTCGCCCATGTATTACTATAGTGACAGTACCCGCCGCAGACGGCCAAATCTAGGACTCGGATGACTGAGTCTTGGACTTAAATGAGTTGTCTAGAACTCTAATTTTGACCGTTTTTGGCCACTCTAAGACCTTTTAGGGTCCACAGTTAGCTATTGAGTAACCAAGGTAGGAATCGAGACTAGTGGATGAGACCATAAAACTATTTCTACTCAAAACTTTAACCTAATAGTATAGGAGTGACTAAAATGCTGACCCTTGGTAGAGACTTAAGTTGATCGTCTAGGAGTAAGACCACCTATCACAACTTGTGAAGAACCCAAAGTCGACTACTAGGAGTAATCACAATCCATTCGAAAAACCTGCAATGGCATAAAACTAATTGGATGTGATCGACTTCATCAGAGGTTACAATCTATATTGTAGATACTTAAGTGTACATAAAAGCTAGAAATCCTGATTTCACATAGTTCACATCAAGTTGCATCGCTCTAGCATATAAATTTTTGGATTAACAAGGAACATACTAAAGGGGATTGAGCTCAAACGAACCCACCAATAGGAGTGCAACCTCAGAAAACTAGTGAGAGTAACCCAAGACACCATGAACAAACATCTAGGGTAGACATAACCATCAAACAGCCGAGGAAAGGAAGGACTAGCCAAGATTAGAGACATATCTTTAGCCAATCTAGTTGACCTCACAGAGGTACTAGTGGGTCAAGATATAGCCACCATCAAGATCTAATACTTGGTGTGGAAAATGCCATGATTTCGGTCATTTAGCAACAGAATGCCCCACAACAAGTAGAGTAGTTCCTGATCAACCAAGAAATTTCTTTTGCGGGTATTGTCTAAGAAACAATCGTGTGGAGAATTAATGCTAGGTTAAGCAAGCTCATCTATGACATCAAGCAGTCCAAATGCAAACAAATTATAATTATATGGATAGTCAAAATGTGACTTATCCAATAGGATCTCCTAACATACCATTTATGCCAAGAGGCATGCCGACTCAAGGGACACCTCATGTTCCAAGGAATCAAGGATAGGGAGGATTTTTAGGGAATGAGAGGAGGCCCTCACCGTATAGAAATCCTAATTTCAGAAGGAATAATAACGCAAGAACAAGTGTAGTTTGTTGGAGATGTGAGCAACCTAGACATGTGGCTAGATTTTGCCCAAATGAGCAAAAGAGGAAGGATTATGTCCCCTTGTGTGCCAAGTATGGCTGTGAGGGTCATCATGAAAAGGATTGTTCAGGAGGAAGTACATCTTCACAAAGCCAAGAAAAGGGTAAAGGCATTGCTAACTCAGTAGTGAACTTAGTAGAAATTGTAGAGGGTTTGAAGGTGAGACCAATTTTTTAAAAAAATATGTCACTTTTAACCCGGATGTAACGATTGGGGAAATCACACGTTCACAATCAAATCCATCGATTATTTTGGAGAATGTACAAGTTCTGGGGCTAAATGAAACTATTAGTGCCAAGGCTAAGACTTTAGAACAAGGAACATCTTCACTAAAACATTTAGAAGATCATGATGTAGAAAAAAATGTGACAGATTTGCCACCCAATTCAGAAGATCAACCTGTTTTGCCCATTCCTTTAAGTTCTCCAAAGATAAAGAAAGGAATGGCTCCATTTCCTCAAAGATTGAGAGGATCAAAGGTGAATAAAGACAATGACAAGGATAGAGGAAAATATTTTGATGTATGGGATGAACTAGAAAGTTTACACTTGTCTATTAGTTTGAGACAATTACTTGAAATTGCTCCTACTTGTAGAAGAGAGATATATCATAGATTAGTATGCCAAAGGGCTAAAAGGAGCAATCCCACGACTATTTTTCCTAATGCAAGAAGTGATACTAAAAATACAGATGTTCAATCAGTAAGAATTGTTGATTTATTCTTGGATCCCAGAGCTCTAGTGGTAGACATGGAGGTGATGAAGCACATGATATTTGGGGCTCACTTAGATGGCAGAGCAGCAGTGAATTTAATGATAGAAGAGACAATGCTTAAATTGGGGTTGCATGATAAGAAGGAGAATACAAGTATTGTTCTACGATTAGCTGATCAACGATAAGTGACTTCCTTAGGTCTCTTACATCAAATTCCAATTGTGATTGCAGGATTGGACTTTAGGATTAATTTTTTGGTAGTGTGACCTATCCAAGGAGCTACTTCATATCCACTTCTTTTGGATAGACCTTGGTTTTTGCAATCACGGTGCGACCAAAGCTGGCACAAAGGCATTATAACGATAGGACCCAAGCATGATAGGGTAGAATTGAGAGTTGTGGGTAGGGAGTTTTTGCATGAACCTATGGAGAAAAGCATGGATACGAATCGATTTGAAGACCCTGGAATAGAGGATGAATTTAATGAGAGCTCAAAGACTGAGAAAATTTATGCTTGGTTATATAGAGATTTACGTCGTCATGCCTCATTAGACAAGGATAAGACAACAATCAATATGGTGCATCAAAAGAATATGGAAAAACCCTTGGGTATGGGGAAATATCCTATGCATTATTCTTCAAAAGATGATAGCAATAGTGATATAACTAATTGGTTGACAACCTCTAATAGTGGTTTATTTGATCCGTTGGCAGTTTCTATGGATGAGGAAAATGCTGGAGACGAATGGGGGATCACTAGTTTAGATGCTAGAAGCTTAGTGAGGGACAGAACAAGGTTAAATGTCAGTGGAATACAAGAGCACGATCATTTTCAGGATTTCTTCATTGAGTTTAATTCTCGAGTCAGTATGCATCAAGAAGAATCAGAGGATGGAATAGAGGAGATGAGTGATAACCGAACATTAAAGAATTTACACCAGTGTTGGAGGTTATGAAAGGGAAACAAAGAATATACCTATTACTTTTTCTTATCTAGGAATGAATAAGATTCCATTTGGGTTTAACCAATTGCATTTGTCTATTCAACAATTTTACTTCCATTATTGGCAAAAAATAATACAAGAATCTCATGGTAATGGGAGTTGTAGGTCTTTCCAGTCTCTATCTTGTAAAGAAGAAGACAATGATTCTCTTGATGGTGTCCTATTATGTTACCATGATAGATTAGGAAGAGAAGTGTGGGGATGAGCTCAGTCATCAGAGTAGCTTTGGAGATGCCTCAAGGGAATGCATTTTACTCAAAGGATGCATTGGAGGAGGAAATTTTATGTAATAAATAGGAGGTAGCAGATGATAATGATCTCATTCATAATCAAATTTTGTGACATTATTGCCAAGGTTTACATGATCAAAAAAACAATAAAAACAAAAGTACAGGGTATTATTCAAAGGACTCGCAAGTGTTAATGGGGAAGCAAGATGTGTTGGATCATTATATGGTTGAAATCATTGAGTTTTCTCCACCAAAGGAACCTTCCAGTGCATTAGTTGTGTATCAAACATCTTGCAAATCACCATCTCATGATCCATGATCTGAAGTTAATGATGGGAAAAATGTGGGGGTGGATAATCGGCTATGTCATGTACCCATGATGAAATCCACCAATATACTAATTATTAAACCTAATAGGGTTCAACTAGCTTATGTGTGAAATTCAAAAATTGAAACAACACATTTTGAAGTGGCACCTAATAAATTTCTATTATTGGGCAATCATTTTTGCAAGGTGTTGCTTTGAAGTGATAAGAGCAAACTCCTGTTGCTCTCTATCCACCCTATAATGGGCCACACCACACTCAAGAGAAAATATACTAGCATAATTGTGGCGTTGATAAGTGTACCCAATAGCTTGATGCATGGCAGTGTTACCATAACGCCAGAAATAAGTGCGACACTACCAACATAGTACCTGGTCGTGCACATAAATATGCCGCTGACAAGGCCGATAACTAAACTAAGGATGGTACTGCAAACAAAAGAGAACAAAAAAATATGTACCACAACATGCCTCACCTCTCGGAGCATACAAAAACATGTTATGTTTCTAAAAACAAGGAATGCTATAAGGTCATATATGCATAGGGTCAAGTCTATCATCATCAAGATGACGTCTGAGGGCATCCATCCACAAAATCCCCATACTTGTTTCCCATAAAGAATATTTTTCCCCAACAAACAAAACAAAACAAAATACCAAAATAAGCAAGAAAAACATTTTAATAATTGATCCACACCATTCAACCCAAACTTCTCAACTAAGTCACAAAAGGTTTCAAACAAAGACCTTTAACTCGAAAAGATTCATGCACTGCCTCTAAGTCTTGAATTTACACATAACCATTATCATAAACTTCTTTAACTTGAAATGGACCCAACCATCGAATACAAAGTTTTCCTAGAAATTTATAATTATCATACAACATAACTAAATCATTCTTCTCGAAGTCCTTAAGCTTCAAACATTTATCATGCCAAGGTTATAACGGGCTTCAATATGTTGTAAAGCAAACATACGATCTTCATCAAGCTTAACTAACTTACACAAACGATTGGTAAGAGATTCCTGCTCTCCAAGGCGATTAGACAATGCAACATGAAAAGGGGGAACTTCCAACTCAATAGGAAATATAGCCTCAGTCCCATAAACCAAACTAAAAGGTGTATTATTAGTCGTCACCTTGTTCGGTGTGCCCAGAGGGCCTCTGGCAAACACTCATCCCAGTCACGTCTATTCTCAGCTACTATCTTGGTTAGAATTGTCATCACTTCTACAGCATCGTTGGCTTGTGGATAATAAGGAGTAGACTTTTGATGTTTAATTTTATAAAGATCCATCAATTTCAAAATTAAATTATTTAAGAAATGAGAGCCACGATCGCTAACCAACTCTAAGGGACATCCAAAGCAAGTAATAATATTCTCATAAAGGAATAGAGCGACATCCTTGTCTCAATCAGTTTTAAGTGCTTTAGCTTATACCCATTTAGTTACATAATCATTGCACACTAAAATATATCTATTAGAATGATACCATGTAGATGGATCAATTGGACCAACAAAATCTCTACCCCATTTCTCAAAAGGTGCCAATGCCAATATAGGAGTTAATGGCAATGCAGAGCACTTAGTCGGTCTCCTAGTACATTGGCATCTATCACACTTTCTACAGTGTTCATATGCATCCTTGTATACAGTAGGCCATCAATAACCAACAAACAATACTTTCTTCGCTATCAAATCTCCTACAAAATGGCTACCACAAGGTTCATCATGTAGTGCAGTTAAGATTCATGGTACCTCATCTTCTCGAACACACCTTCAATAAATTTCCTCACGAGGAAAATACTTATATAAATAACTTGATATCAAAACATAGAACCGTGACTGCAATAAAATACGACAGTGTTCATGCTTTGGTGCAGTTGGTGGATATTTAGCCATGCTAAGAAAATTAGCAATATCAGCATACCATGGTATTGTAATAGAAACTTCAAACAATTGAGCATTAGGTAGGTCATTATCTACACCTTTCTCTGTATCATTAGTAATTAATCGAGACATATGTTTTGCAAGAACATGTGATCAGCTTGCACGAGTAATTACTTCAAAATCAAATTCTTGAAAAAGCAACATCCATCTGGTAACTTGGCCATTAAGTTTGGGTTTATTTAATAAATACTTTAATGATTCATAATCCACATAAAAAATAAACTTTTTCCCCAACAAATAATCTCTAAACTTAGTAATAGCAAACACCATTGATAAACACTCCTTCTCAGTTGTTGTATAATTTTCTCAGCATCACTAAAATCACAACTAGCATAATAAATTGGATTATCTATATTCTTATCATCTGCCTGATACAGAACAACTCCCACTGTATCCATAGAAGCATCAGCATGAATATGAAACTCTTTAGTCCAATCAGGTGAAACCAAAATTGGACCTCAACCAACTTAGCTTTCAATTTCTCAAATTCAGCTTGGCATACTAAATCACAATCATAAGGTTGATTCTTCTTAAGTAAAGCAGTTAGAGGGGAAGCTACCACTGCAAATGACTCAATAAAGCATCGATAAAAATTTAGATGGCCAAGGAACCCTCGTAATTGCTTCAAATTTTGTGGTGAAGGTAAATCAACAATTTTTTGTACCTTTACCATATCCATTGCAATACCATCACTTGAAACTACATAGCCTAATAATATTCCACGTGATACTCCAAAAACACACTTCTCAGGGTTTAAAGAAACACATGTACTCTCACAATGTTGGAATACCTCTTCCAATCAATCAGCCATATTATCCTCAACACCTTGCACACAAAAGTCATCTAAGAAAACTTCCATCCATTTAATCAGAAAATCTTGAAAATTTGCCATCATTGCTCTTTGAAAAGTAGCTGGGGCATTCCACAAACCAAATGGCATTACCTTATAGGCAAAGATCTCCCACTTTGTATTGAAAGTAGTTTTGGGCTGATCATAAGGGTTAATCAGAATTTGATTATAGTCACTAAAACCATCCATAAAAGAATATAGTTGATGTCGTGCCACACGATCTAATACTTGATCAGAGAAAGGCAAAGAAAAATGATCCTTATGAGTATGCTTATTTAGTGCGGGATAATCCACACATATGCGAAATTTATTGGAATTCTTCTTAGGAACAATAACTATAGGTGAAACCCAATCACTGTATGTAATAGGATAAATGAAACCCACATCTAATAATTTAGTAATTTCAGCATGTACTTTATCTGGATAGTTAGAATTTGTACGTTGTTAATGCTAGTGTATAGGTCTAACACCTGGCTCAATATCAATATAATGTTGGCACAATTCAGGTTTCATGCCTTTCAAATCTGCATAGCTCTAAGCAAACACATGAGAATATTTATTTACAATATTCTGTAACTTCTATGCTATTGTTTATCATTTTACTCCTTATCTTGATCTTGAGTTGGACAATAGTTTTCCATACTGAGATTATATTTGTGCTCATATGGATTTGGTTGAGGGTAGTACCTTAGGAAATTTGCCCATGGCACCTATCCCATCTTACAGTTTAGTAGCTGATGCTCCTCTCCAATGAGACGATGGAGAATTCTAGTGATGTGCCTGATGATGTTTCTGATATACTTGATATGAGGGTGCTAGGTATTCTTTAGGATCATCCTATATGTTGTGATTTTCCTGATAGATTTTATGTTGATAGTTTAGATGATTTCGCGTTACGTTTATTGTTTGTTTTAGAGGATTTATGGAATTGTGATTATTTTCGTTTAGATTCTTTGTTTCGTTAGTTTATTTGTGTTCTGCTTTACACGAAATTTCTTATAAAAGAACAAACAAACCAAAATACCAACAAAATATGTAAAAAAAGTCATTATCCTTTAAAAAACCATATATTCTCTTTTAATGTAAGGATTGATTTGTTGTTTTTAGTTTTTCACACAATAGTTTAATTAACTTTCACTTAGTTCCGTAGTTAGATGCATGCATGGTTGGGTTTACCTTTCAGTGCAAGTTTTCTTTTCAATTGGCTGTGGGCACTACAAATTTAGGAAGCATTATTACTAGGTGTTTCCTTTTCTTGTTTTGTTTTGAATTTTTTGTTACTGCATTTTCTCTTTTTTGTTGTTTTGTTTTTTATTATAAGAATGTTGTACTTATGAATGTTAAGTTTTGATGGGGGGGTTCCTGACTCATGCATGACTGCGTATTTTCCTATTTGAACTGGCTGACTAGAAACTCACTAGAGTATATCCCCTATGGATTTGTTTCATTTCTTGTTTGGATTTGCTAAGTTACAAACTATCCCTTTGGGAAATTTTGACTAGTTTGTCTATGATGAAGTTACTTTTGTTGAGTCTTGTGAGATTGGCCTAGTTGTCAATTGACTGGTTAGTATATCTTTCCTAATTAAGTATCTCAAGGAGGGTTGTTGAGCTAAAATGTTTGAAGGTTCAATGATGCATAGTGATCGCATAAGTACTGTTAAAAAAACAAACATTCTTATATATTTAACCCCCTACATTAAGACTTTTTTTAAAAAAAACAACAAAGTCATGACAAGAAAGAAAGAAAGAAATAAAGAAAAATTTCTCAAAAGAAGATATCCATCGGCTCTCTGAGGTCCTAGTAGGCTGTAGGGATTTCCTTGGCAGGTGCCCTACGTCCAATGCCTTGTATCTCTTTGAGGTGGAACCTTTTGAGCATGGCTGAAAACAAGTTTTTGAAAAAAAAAATTACCTAATAAAAGGAGACAGAGGTGTACTAATACTTATATTCTATATTCTAACGAGTTAGTAGCTAGACACATTGTCTCTTCTTTCATGGCAGGTTAGCAATTTTTCCCTAGAGACTCTATCTTGTGGAGTGTTCTATATCAATTTTGCTAAGGTCTAGTGTTGGTCTTGCAAAAGTAAGCAAAGTCTTTGTTATGGATATCTAAAAGAAGAGTAGCATAGCATTTGTTTGCTTTGAGAGGTTTTTTGTTTCTTAGTAGCTCCTATGGTTTTCTTTTTTGTTGGATTCTTGCTTGGGAATTGCTATTTCATGCACGTTAGTGGACGGAGTGTTTTGGGGATTGGTTTTATTGTCAAATCTAGTTAGTTCTTAATTGTAGAAGGCAGAGATTATTATTTGTTGGCACATACTTGTTTCCTTTGTGTTCCTTGCAGGATTGCTGTAGATGTAGTTGTGCTCAGCGGGGACACTTGCGGTTTGAAGGGCAAGAATAATTATTTTTTCATATGACCTGTGGACGTTTTCTTGGATGCCATTGATGTTGAAGCTTTTTTTGAAGACTGGAATAGTTTTCTATTTGTTCGTTTTCGTGGGAGCTCACTCCAGCTAGTGAGGGAGGAATGATAACTGCTTGTTTTGTGCCATTTTTACACTATTTTTTGGCAAAACTGAAGGGCTTTGGCTTTGTATTATGTATTATTTTTTATAAAATTTAATTAAAAATAAAATTATAAAGTTGTATTTCGACTGTGCTGAGGTGGATTTAGAAGTTGAGAGTTGGGGTATTTTTAGATGAAGAATTTAGGGAGCGAAAAAATAATAAGTGATAGAAGGCGGATGCGGAAAAATTTTTTACTGAAAAATGTATATATTTTAAAGACAGGTAGAAATACGAGTATAATTTAGCATGCATACATGGAGTTTGAGTCAAGAAGTTGTGGGCAGGGATAAATTAGGTCTAGAGATGTGAATAGATGTCAAAGAAACAGGTTCAAGTAGGAAAACGGTCATTTTTGAAAAGAGGAGGTCTAGATATGTGAACAGATGTCTAAGAAACAGGTTCAAGTAGGAAAACGGTCATTTTTGAAAAGAGGTTATCCAAGAAGTTGTTGGGGGGGAGGGGGGATCAAGTGAAGAGAGGGGAGTTGTGAGAGAGAGAAAGAGAGAAGAAAAATGGGCGCCATCATTTTGTGGGTTTCTTGCTGATTTGTTGCAGGTATTGCCTCATTTCCAGCATGCATTGGTTGCATTTGATCCTCTCTTACATCTCCTTCAGTGTCTTACCATTCTTGATCATGATTCTTGAGTGTAGAGAGAGAAATTTTCTGCAAGATTAAGAAGAGATTAGTATGTATTAGAGGAAGAAGAGAAATATTAAGGATTCTAAATATTGTTGGAAGTGAAGAGAGAAGAGAAGCAAGTATCAGCACTCTCAAATACGGTGGATTATTCTTGATTATCTTCTTAATCTAGTTTGAGCATTTTCATTGAAAAGTGAATAAGAAATTGATAGAATCTATGATTTATAGTTGTATGCATCCATTTTATGATCCCTAAAGGTAAAATGGAAGAGAATATTTAAAGTTCTTGCATTAGAATAATTGAATTGGTAGAGAAATGGTTGAAATTGGGATAAAATTTGCATTTTTAGGCCATAATTAGAAAAAGTTAAAAGTTATGTATAATGTTGATAATAAGTAAATCAAAACAAAGAAACAATGCATTGAAATGAACCAAAAAACAAAGTTTCATATGCTGGAGATAAATCTACTAAAATATATATGCATTTTAGTATCAAAAATGGTTTTTTTTACTGTAATTAGTAATAATTAAGTGTATTAGTGAAAATTTAAGGATAAAAATCAAAAACAAAGTTCAATTAGGTCATGATGGATTTGACCACTAAATCTTAACTTAAATGAACTTTTGAAATTAAAGTTATTAAATTTTGATGGTAAAAATAATAGTTTTAGATTGTAATTAGTAAATATTATGAGTAAATGGAAATTTTTATAGATGAAAATTGGTAATGAAACTACATTTAGTATAAGAAATGTTTAGTTAATAGGGTTTCATGTATTATCGTTAGGTGCAATTATTTTTTTAATTTTTTTGAATAGTAGTAATGAGAATTTAATAACTTTTGATCATGAGTAATTTAGAAGAAATATTGAAAAGAGACTATAGTTTTTTTTAAAATCTACTCATAAAATTTTACTACGAATGGACTTCATTTGTATGTACTTTCTTTGTTAACTATAGTTCATAACTGAAATAATAATTAGTAAATATTAGTGATAGTATTAAGGTATTAGCAAAAATTAAGTATGGATTAAGAGTTTTTAAGTAAGTTCTTTCTCTGGTAGAAATCTTGAAGATAATGAAATTTATATATTCTAGATTGTAGTTCAAAATGAAAGTTAAAAAGTAATGTTTAGTGAATTGTAAGTATGCGAAGAGGGTTATTAGTTGAACTACTAAGAAAGAGGATAATATGACTTTTATGTTGATAATTTAAAGATGAAGAATATATAAATATCCACCTTAAACCTTAATTAATGCAATGGCTTTACACATAGTCATTTTGCCTACGTATCTAGGGGCTTTCTAGGGGGCCGTTGGCTACATCATATCTCTGGCATTAGAGATGCTAGAGTTGCTTGGGAGGAACTTGGCAAGATGTTTGGTACCCAAGCAAAGAATTCAAATCTAAAATTACTCATGCAGTTTTATAAACTGGATATAAAAGACAGTGCTTCCATGACCATACACATTAACAAGTTCAAGAGCCTAAAAACCCAGCTTGCAACTCTTAAGAAGAATATTGATGAAGATGAAGCAATAGTAGTACTTCTTGCAAGTGTAAATAAGGATCCATATGAGAATCTTGTATCCACCCTAAGTAATGTTCTAAGTTTCTCACTTAAAGATATTGAGCACTCTCTATTGAGATATCGAGCTCCACTCGTGATACGCCAGGGTGACCGTTGTGTATTTATGTCACCGACTTGTCAGTTGCAGACGCGGTTGGTACACCGCCCATGAATAATAGCTACATGATAGCTATCCTTATCTACTCTAGTTCGTGGCTCAGTTAGTATGCCACCTTAGTTAGTTGAGTTTGGTTTTGAGACCCATATATAGGGTTCTTCTATTTCTTTGTAAGAGAGTTCTTTTGGCTTACACAACTAAGAAGAGAAAAACTGTTTTCAGCCTCCACCCTTGTGTGTATTCCCCCATTGTGCAAGCAAGAAAGCTACAAGTGAGACTCCTTCCTTCTCTCCCACAATCGTGACATGGTATCAGAGCCTTGTTCGTGGTAAGGAGCTCAAGAAAGCAAGCCAAGCTCGCGGTGTTCTGGTAAGAGGAGCAGTGCTGCTTTCATTTTCTGTTTTGGGAGCAGATCTCTACAAGTAGCACAGCGGGAAAGTGCAGGAGTGCATTATCTCAGGTTGAGACGCCCTTCGCGGTGAAGCAAGAGGGCAGTATATGCTGCGGGAGAGGCTTAAGCCCTTGGCGACCTTTTTTTTTTATTTGAGGCCATTTCGGGGCCTGTTTTGGAGGCGGAAGTTTTCTGCACGCACTCAGGAAAAGGCCCAGTTTTATGCTGTGCGACCACTGTTCTACAGGTCGGTGAAAAGTTACTGTAGAAATTGCATTGTATGCCTGTGCGCAGAGACATTGGGAGTTACAGAATCATCCCTGTTTCCTGTTGATACAAAATCGTCACTAGGAAGTGACTATGTGGTCAAATACCACTTTCGTCAGTTTTGCAGATTTTCCCTTGTGAGGCTGAAGCTGTGTTCTTTGCAGTGACAGAATTTTTTGCAGTGTTCTGTAATGGCGTCTGATTCTCTTTCACAGATTGTCACTGAAAAGCTTGACAAGAACAACTTCCAAGCATGGAAGTTTAGAATGACAAATTTCCTTATGGGAAAAGGATATTGGAAATTTGTTGCAGGAAATGAAGAAGAACCAGTTCTTCCTGATGTTCCCAATCAACAGCAAATGCAGGCATTCAAAACATGGCATGAGAGAGCCAGGAAAGTTATGTATTGGCTGTCTATCAGTATTTCAGACTCTATGATTGTGCATATTCAGGATGCAAATACGCCAAAGGAGGCATGGGATACTTTGTCAAAAATGTATAGCACAAATACGCAAGCCAGGAAAATGCAGCTCAAGCAAGAGTTGCATAATGTGCAAAGAGAAAGTATGAGCATCAACGACTACCACATGAAGGTGAAGAAGATTGCAGATGCACTTGCTTCCATTGGGTCGCCAGTGGAAGATGATGATTTAGTTTCTGTGACCTTGAATGGTCTAGGAAAGGATTATGCACAGTTTCGGACATCCATTTCAGTTCGTGAAAGATTTCCTGATTTTGAGGAGTTGATTGCTCTTCTAATTTCTGAGGAGCAGAGAAATGGTGGTGCATCTTCTTCAGGAGGAACTTCAAAAGAAGCTGTCTTCTACTCAAATGCTGGAAGAGGTAGAGGCAGAGGTAGAGGAGGCCGATTTGGAGGCCGTGGCAGAAATCAGAATATGCAGCAAACTCAAGAAAACCAGTCATATGGAGGAGGACGTGGTAACTCTAGAGGCAGGGGGAGCCAAAGAGGTCGTGGTGGATGGCAAAGAGGCCAAAATGCAAACAGTAATGTTGAATGCTATTACTGTGGTAAAATGGGTCATATGGCTAAAGACTGCTATAAAAAGCAGAATGACATCATGAATGGAAAACTGCAACAAGGGAACTATGTATCTTCTAGTAGACAGGGTGATGACAGAAATGAGCATTTGTTTATGGTGCAGCACATGAACAATTCTGTGACAAGTGCAGAAGAAAGCAATGATGTATGGTATGTTGACTTAGGTGCATCAAACCACATGACAGGTCATGCAGAATGGATGGAGGATGCAAGAAAAATGGAAAAACCAGGATTTGTGGAGACTGGTGATGACACTGCACATCCTATTGTGCAGATTGGAAAAATTCCTTTGTCTATGCAGGATGGGAAAAAGAAATACCTGTCCGATGTATTTCATGTCCCGAATATCACCAAGAATCTAGTTTCTGTTGGTCAAATGGTTGAACAGGGCTTGCAGGTCAGATTTAATCCTCATGGATGCTTTGTTGAGGATATGAAAAATAAAGGTCGCTTGATAGCAAAAGGAAAGAAGAAGGGCAGAATGTTTACATTGGATGCAGACATGTCTGAATTGAGTGCAGCAATGTTTGCACATGGGACCGGTGTAGTTGCAGATATTGATATCTGGCATAAACGCATTGGTCATGTTAATGTACAGTGACTTAAATCAATGCAGGCCCAAAATATTGTTGCAGGTTTGCCAAAATTCAAGGTTGCAGAAATGCATAAGATATGTGAAGCCTGTCAGTTTGGAAAACAGGCAAGGAAACCATTTCCTAGACATGTTCAAGAGAGTAAGAAGCCATTGGAATTAATCCACTCTGATGTGTGGACAACTAAAGCTGCATCTCTTGGAGGCTGTCATTATTTTGTCAGTTTTATTGATGACTATAGCAGAAAAGTTTGGGTGTATTTTATGAAAAAGAAAAGTGAAGTTTTTGGGCATTTCAAAACTCTTAAAGCGATGGTTGAAAAAGAAACAGGCATGCAGATAAAATGCCTAAGGTCAGATGGAGGGGGAGAGTACCTCTCAAATGAGTTTGCAAGGTTCCTACAGGAGCATGGCATAAAGCAGCAATATTCATGCAGTCATACACCACAACAAAATGGAATTGCATAAAGGAAAAACAGGCATATTGGAGAGGTATCTCGTGCCATGCTCAATGAAAAAGACTTACCAGATTTTTACTGGGCTGAAGCAGTTGCTACGGCAGTCTATATAATGAACAGGACTCCCACTGCAGCAATACATGGGATGACTCCAGAGGAGAGGTATACTGGTAGGAAACCAGATATTTCTCATTTGAAAATTTTTGGTTGCATTGCCTATGTACATGTGCCAGATGAGTTGAGATCCAAGTTGGATCCAAAAGCTAAGAAGTGCATCTTTATTGGTTACTCTCTGTAGCAAAAAGGGTATAGATGCTATAACCCTTCTACTCGTAAGTTTACAGTGAGCAGAGATGTTGTTTTTTATGAGATGAGTAGCTGGTATAAACCAGTAAATGTGATTGATGATGTAGATGCACAAAATGGTAATGCTGCACAGAATTCACAGCAGCAGTCACAAAATATTAGTGGACCTGGAGCATCCTCTAGCAGTGGTTCACATTCTTCGCCATGGACAGGCAGATTGAGATCAGGAGAATCTTCTCAAAGCAATGCAGATAGGTATGCAGGTATCACGAAAAGGAAAAGAGAAGGTTGATCAGCCCATGTTTGATGTGAATGCAGGTCACTCTTATGTGGATGGTGAATCCAGTGGCTCAGAACAGACCATTGATGATGAATTGGGTATTCCTTCTATTGTTACACCTGGAGTAAGGAAGACCAGGAATGTTTTGAGAGCACCTGGGAGTGAACCTATTTTGCACAGGTCTACGAGAGCTAGGTATCCTGTGGATAGCCTGAAATATGATGGATTTACAGCCATTCACTATGCATATGTGGTTAAAGTGATACAGGAACCAGAACCCACTTCTTTTGAGGAAGCCATGGGAAAAGAAAAATGGAAGAAAGCCATGGATGAAGAAATGGATGCCTTGGAAGCAAATGCTACATGGGAATTGGTACCTTTGCCTAAAGGTAAAAATGCAATTGGTTGTAAGTGGGTTTATAAGGTGAAGCACAATGCAGATGGTTCTGTGAACAGATACAAGGCAAGATTAGTAGTCAAGGGGTTTGCACAAACATATGGCATTGACTATGAAGAAACATTCAGTCCGGTTGCAAGGATGGCAACTGTAAGAGCAGTCATTGCTATGGCTGCATCAAAGGGATGGTCTTTACATCAGATGGATGTAAAGAATGCCTTCTTGCATGGTGATTTGCAAGAAGAGGTCTATATGGAGCAGCCACCAGGTTATGTGCATGCTGTTCATCCTGAGTTTGTTTGCAGGTTGAAGAAAGCCTTGTATGGCTTGAAGCAAGCACCTAGAGCATGGTCTGACAAGATAGGACAGTATTTTGTCACTATTGGTTTTCAGATTTCCAAGGCAGATTTCTCACTTTATGTGAGAAAAACAGAGAAAGGTATTATGCTACTTGTCATTTATGTTGATGATTTGATTATGACAGGTGACAGTGACGAAGATATCCTTCATGTGAAAATGCTATTGAAGCAGAAGTTTGAGATGAAGGATTTGGGAGAGCTGCGTTATTTCTTGGGCATTGAGGTGATTAGATCACCAAGTGGGATACAGCTCTTGCAGAGGCAGTATGGATTGGACATGCTGTCCAAATATGGGATGACAGGTTGTAAGCCTATTTCAGTTCCTTTGGAGCAGAATGTGAAGCTGAGCACAGATGCAGGTGAGCTTCTGGAAGACCCTACTATGTACAGACGCATAGTAGGAAGTTTGATTTATATGACTATTACCAGGCCAGATTTGAGCTATGCTGTTGGATTGGTAAGTCAGTTTATGCAGGCTCCAAGGAAACCGCATTTGGATGCAGCTAGACGCATACTCAGGTATGTGAAGTCCACATTGCAGTATGGACTATTTTATGAGACTGGGGTTCAGATACAGTTGCATGGATACACTGATGCTGATTGGGCTGGTAGCATTTCTGATAGATGATCTACCAGTGGATATGTGTTCTCTTTTGGGAGTGCTGCAGTCACTTGGAGCAGCAAGAAACAGCCTACAGTTGCCTTGTCGAGCACAGAGGCTGAGTACAGGGGTGCAGCAATGGCTGCATGTGAGGTAGCTTGGTTGCATAAGCTACTTTATGATATGCATCAGTCTACAGATGGGCCAGTTGTCATTTATTGTGACAACATGAGTAGTATACACTTGGCAAATAACCCAGTCTATCATGCTAGAACAAAGCACATTGAGGTGCATCATCACTATGTGCGAGAGAGGGTTTTACTAGGTCTTATTGATCTAGTTTATGTCAGCACAGAGGATCAGGTTGCTGACATATTCACGAAGGCATTGGGCGCAGAGAAGCTGCGCAAGTTCAGAGACCTGCTTGGTGTGCAGGAATTGGGATTGAGCTCGAGGGGGAGTGTTGAGATATCGAGCTCCACTCGTGATACGCCAGGGTGACCGTTGTGTATTTATGTCACCGACTTGTCAGTTGCAGACGCGGTTGGTACACCGCCCATGAATAATAGCTACATGATAGCTATCCTTATCTACTCTAGTTCGTGGCTCAGTTAGTATGCCACCTTAGTTAGTTGAGTTTGGTTTTGAGACCCATATATAGGGTTCTTCTATTTCTTTGTAAGAGAGTTCTTTTGGCTTACACAACTAAGAAGAGAAAAACTGTTTTCAGCCTCCACCCTTGTGTGTATTCCCCCATTGTGCAAGCAAGAAAGCTACAAGTGAGACTCCTTCCTTCTCTCCCACAATCGTGACACTCTCTTCTTGATTAAGAGAACAAATCGAAGAACAAGAATACAAAAGATGGTATCCCATCATCTAGGGAAAATCTCTTATACATCAAAGGACCTGTTGGACCCAAAGAAAGAGGTTGAGGATTCAACACCGAGAACAAAAATTGGATGACATGTCATTATTGTGGTAAGACAGGCCATATAGCCAGTGAATGTTTCCACAAGAAAAGGGCACAGTAGATGTAGAATGATCACCACTAGAACTAATTCATGAATGAAGAAGAAGAAGAAGAAGAAGATGCTTCCGCTACCATCAACAACTCTGACAGATTATTCTAAAAGAATTTTCATTGTATCTTTCATATGTTTTTCCCTTACTAAGTGGATCTGCTTTGTAAAAACCCTTGCCAAAGATGTAAAGTTTCAATCTTTAACAGTCCATTATACAAGATTGTCTTTATGAGTCCAAGCTTCCATCTTGGAACCTAATTCACTTTTGTAACAATTGGTCTCTCTTTGTCTATGTCAACATGAGTCTTGTCTTCATCTTCCATCCTCCATAGCTCGTGCCATGCTCTAGATCTGTGTTTTTCACAATGCTTAGTATCCAACTCCTGCAACTCATATGCTGAAGACTCTCTACATTTAAAGAGCTTAATATGTTTGCTAGCCACTGGAATCCTTAGAGTTGTCCCATCCATCTCATTTAATGCATAAGTAGCATTATCAAAAACGAATCTTACCACATATGGACCAAATCACCGATTTGCCATCTTGCGATTGGCACTATGCTAATTTTTCAAACTGTTGTCATAAACCAACACCCAATCCTCTTCCTATATAGCTCGTGGTCGAAGTCTGTGCCGCTTTTCAAACCTCTTCTTGTTCTTGATTCTTACAGTTTTTAGCTTTTCCATGGCTGTCTCAATGTCTTCAGGCCTTCTTTCTAACTGCCTAATGCATAGGACCAGCAACTCTTCTCTATTCAGACCCTCTGCCCATGGTAACATACTCCAAGTAGCAATAGTCTCCTTATCAATAGGCATGATTGACTATTATCCATACATTAATTCAGTAGGCATATACCCTATAACTACACTATGAGTGGTCCTATCGGCACATAAAGCAAAGGGTAACACTCTTGGCCACTCTTTCATCCTATCCTTGCATGACTTTTCCAATGCCTTAATGATAGGCTAATGACCCCTTTCACTTTTGCCATTTTCTTCAGGATTATAAGCTAAAGTTAAAGCCAGCTTGATACCCAATCGTGAAAAGAAGTCATGAGCCTCATCTGCATCCAATTCTCCTCTATCAGCATCCACTTTACCAACACAATCATACCTGCAAAAGATTTCTTCCAATAAGAACTTGCAAACTGCTTGAGTAGTCTTTGTATTAAGAGTTCAACCTTCCACTTGATTTGTCAAGTCTTCTGGTGCAAGCACAAGATATCTCATATTTCATAAACATGTAGGCATGGTAACCAAATCAACTACCCATTTGTAATGCATAGACAATGGATAAGTCGGTTGCAACCCATCCCTATGCTTTACCATGGAATACATCTGATAGACATTGCATGATTCCACATAATGCTCCACATGTTTATACATGTTCTGACACCAATACTTCTCTTTGATCTTTGAAAATGTGCCCCAAACCCCTCTATGTCCAGCCCATAAGCTTTCGTGAAACTTTTGCATCACCGATTGTTGAGAAGCCCTATCTCCCAACACACGCACTGGAGCTCCTCTCTTTTTCTTTGCATGCTTCCATAAATATCCGTCTTTCAAGAAAAACCCATAAGGTTTTCTTTTAATCCTTTTGAATTCAGTTTCAAACCACTCAACCTTCTTTGTCATGAGGTTGAGATATTGCCCTATTTTCAACCGATCATTCTAATACAACTCTTCCAAAAATGATGTTCTCATTGAAGCATAAACTGTTGATGCTTTTTCTATATTGCCCATCTCTTCTTCATGGCGGCTGAAAGCTCTTTTCTTACTGTTGAAATCCATGTTTCAATAGTTGTGCCTATTGTATTTGTTGTTATGATAGTTGTACCTACATTAATGATAGTTGTACTTGCATTTATGTTAGATGTACTTGTTGTTTTCAAATATGTATTTGAAATAACAACAGTTGCATACTCATTCCCTATTGCCATAAATTCATTTTCAATACTTATCATGTCAGCCTCTTCATCTTCCATCAGCTCCTCTTCATCTTCAAACCTTGCACATGAAAGCATGTCAGCCACGGGGTTCTCTCTACCTAGAATATGCTGAAAATCAGGGTTAAGGGACTTTATATATGCAATCCACCATAACATGGCAATATCAAGAGTTGAGGAATTCACTATCATGCCAATAGAGGTAGACAATCAGTCTCTATCACTACATTTGAGCTTCCATAAAATATTCCCTATCATACTTAAGGGCTGTCACTACACCCCAAAGCTCTCTTTTGACTTAAGAATATCGCCATTGCCATTCATTGAGGACCTTTGCTCCAAACCGAATGGCATACATATTTCCATCATCATTATCTTGACCCACTACCCAACCAATGGCAATTAGACTTGTATCCACGGTGAGAATGATAGGCTGCCCATTCTCATGATTTTCCCTCTTTAATGTTGGAGTTGAAATCAATAAGCTCTTTAACTTCTGAATAGCCTTCGTATGATGTCTACACCACCAAAACTTTTTCCCTTTTCTCAAGAGCTGATATAAACTCTCAGTCACATGAGCAAAATGTGGAATCCATATTAAGTAAAAGACACATGCTCCCAAAAATCTTCTCACCTCGAATACAGAAACATGTCTCTGCATCCTTCTTATGGCATCAATCTTCACTGGTGAGGGTTTTCTTCCATATGGTCCACACATGTACCCAACAACCAATACTTCCTCTACCCTAAAAGTTGAATTTTCTCCTGACAAAGTCAAATGTACTTCTTCAAGACGGCTCAAAATCCTATCGCAATCAACAATATGATCAGCCACAAATCTTCTACATCCTTGCTCATTCAGCTCTTCATTCTTCTCATGGATATCACACCCTTTTATCGACACATCATCAAGAAAGGGTAAGGTCAACGAAGGGATATACTCCCTCAAAACTTTATGCATAGCATTCATCATATGTACCACTGATTTGGTTGCTCCCTATGGAAGTGTACACATCCTAACCAATCCAAGCAGTGTCTTCATGGTAGTGATATCCTAGCTTTCTAATGCAATCTGGAACCAATCCTATCTTGAATATAAATCTCCCATAGAGTAAATCGCCTTGCCTACAAATGCTTCTACAAATTCATCCACTATGGACCAGATCCAAAAAATTCCTTATGGTGACCTTATTAATTGTTTGTAAATCTTGTATAAACCTCAAAGAACCATTCTTCTTTGGAACAGTAAACCATCAATTCGAATATGGAGCTAAAGAGGGCTCCAAAATCTGCATCCTGATCTTCTCATTTAAAAGCTCCAGCAGCTTAGGAAAATATGCCTGAGGTACTGGAATAGGCTTTAAATTCCATGGCATATGAGGTACTATAAAGATCACCATAGGTGCAACTATAGTTGGATCAACACATCCAATTTCATCTGGCTAAAACACAAAGGCTTTCCCATAACTTGCCAACATATGCAAGAAACAAGCTCTTTCTATAGGCAAAAAAAAGCTTGTATCATCAATTTTCATCTTTTGTAAAGTTTCAACTGTAAATTTATGTCCTACTCCATGTGGATCCCGCAAACTAGGCTGTTGAGACACTTTTTCAACCAACCCATCACTTTCAGGTGTGGTAAAGGCAAAGCCACGGGCTTAACCTTCTTTGCAACTATTTTCTACTAACTAAAACCTGAGAATGCTAGTCTAGGGGATGACTAAATCTGTAACACTCCCTCTCAGATCCTAGACGTAGAATAAGGCACTCGGATCTAGAGTGCTTCCATAGAGCAATCTAAGGAAGTGCCTTCATAAACAAATTTGTCAAATTATCCTCTATCTTGTAGTAAACCACATCAATAGTCTCATCTAAGATCTTCTCTCAAACGAAATGGTATTGTATCTCAATGTGCTTTGACCTAGCATAAAACACAAGGTTCAATGCCAAAGCAATGTAACTCTCACTGTCACAATTAGGTGTTGTAGTACATGTCTATCGGTAGCCAAGCTCTCTTAGTAACCTTTGAAGCCACACTATCTCACATGTGGTAGAAACCACCTTGGGTTCACTCATGAACCAAACCAAAGAACCTACAGGAAAGCACAAATCAACCCAAGTATTAAGAAGCCAAGTCAAGGACCCAATCAACTAACAAGAAGCATTTGTTGTGTTTACAATACCAACATAAATAACCTCTTTTTCAGCCCTGTTTTCAACATTAACTACAGCAAAAATTCCAGCCATAGTATCCACTTCAACCAGCCCTAAAAACAGTCCTGAACTACCTTCGTTTGCAGCCATCAAACCATATGTCTTTAGCTCTTTTTCAGCACAACCAACATATTTCTTTTTAGCCCTACATATGACTAAAATATTCTTAAAGCTGCCAAGACTATATGCTATCCATTCCTATAATCTAGACACAATCACAATTTCCCCCTTTCTTGGAGGCATAATTATCTCCCTAAAGGCATTGCCATAGCCTCCACTTATAACAGTGCTGTCTAAAAATCCTTGAATTCTCATGCATTAGGTGGCATAGGATTATCCCACAGCCTATCCTAATTGCAGGGATAATTCACACACACAATGAGAAATTGTATTGCCTTTGTATTGTCTTTACTTCGTACCTGAGCATATGATGAACCATCATCCAAGGCTTTTTTTTCCAATCTTGATTCTGAAATATAGGGCTACCCCAAAATCACTGGATAGCTACATGAATCTTGCACAAAAAAATGATATTCATCCCTAACATCTCCAATAGATACAGGTACATTCGGACAAGCCACATAAAGATCCCTTGATGAATTGTTGGTTTCCCATATGCGCCATCCTAGATCTACATCAATTGGCTAACCTCCATTCTCATACAAATTGTGTGCCATAACATTGATTTCGGAACCATGATCTAAGAGAGCTATGTAAGGCATCTCTCTTTCTTCCACTTTAACAATTGTCTTTGTTGTAGCACAAGCCCAATGTGTTCGTGAATAATGAATGCTTGGAATAAAATGAGCATCTTCTTCTTCATGTACTTGTTGATGGACATCCCCATTATACATAGCATTCTCTCTTGCTTATTGCTGTCCATAATACCATTTTCAACCACAAGCTTTTTGTTTACACTTCCATTTAGCCCATTTTCAACACTAGCTTATTCCAAAACTGCATTACATGCATCTTCATACTCTCTCTCTTAAGTTGTTTCTATATGTCTTTGTCAAACTGCATCAATGCTTGCAAAACTTCACCATCAAACTATTCTTTTTCATTTCAGCATATCAATGATTGCATCATGAAATTCATGCTTCACGATTCCAAGAACTTTTCCAAGTGTGAATTCCACTCTATTGCCAAGTATGCATTCTTCCAAGACTTTTTTAAGGTTTGTGGCAGCCTCAAGATCCAATTGCAGCTAGTAACCGAGATGCTTGCCACTTTTCTTCCCTTCTTGTTCCTTCTCTTGAGATGCATCCTCCATAACATGCTCAAGTGTGGCTTTTTCAGCTTCTTTGTGCTGCTCCATTTTACTTCGTGTTATGCATTTAGATGGGCCTAAAGAGGAAGGACCAGCAATGTCCTCATCTCTTCTTCTCTTTTCTTCCACAAGAGCTTCTTGATTCTGAACCTCAGCCAAATAAGCATAGGCTGAAAATGAATCCACTAGTGCACTCCATCCTGTTCTCCCTCGTATACTCTGACTTGCATCGGCCAATTCAGATTTTATTATTTTACCCTTTTCCATGCAATCTAATGTCTGCATCCAAAAGTGAGATTTTGCTTCAGCTACGCCTCCTTTATGAGCTTCTTCATTCCTATCAATTCTCAATCCATATGTGGTTGCATCTATGGCAACAAATGATGTCCTTGATGTCATCTCTTCCAATCTCTTCTGCATGCCACCATTTCTAAAATTTGCTTCTATTGGAAGACCAGTTTCTGTTACATGTATTTTTCCATCTTTCCTAAAGACGAACCTTTTCGCTTCCGCTTTATGGTAGGTTCTACAATCTCTCTTTTCATGATGTAAACTATCACACTAAATGCATGTTCTCTTGTATCCTTCTTTGTACGGTCTTTGGGTTGTTGCCCGACCCTTCTCTTCTACCTTAACATCCAACTTTTTACCTTTGCATTGATTTTTGTCAAATTCAACCTTAAATCACACATGCCTTTGATTCATTCATCCACGTCATCACCTTTAAGAGCCGGACCAACAGGTATAGCATGTTGTTCTACCATAGCCACAAGCCCCTTGGCTACAATTTCAGTCCCCCTTCTGAGCACTGGCAGGTGTAGTACATGTACCCCATCTTACTTGCTCTCTCTTTACCAACGTATGCAATGCCTCAATTACATTAGCCCAATTTGATTTCAGCCCCATTTTAGAAGAGGCATCTTCTAAATGATCAGTTAATTTCTCCTGCAAAACAAGATCTACAGCCTTAAGAAACAAATCAATTTTCTAACTCTCCAATGATTGCTGCTCATCGATATCCAATTGCGTATACACCAACTTTTAAATTCAAGAAGCAAAGCTGTAGCAACCAACCCTTTATTGGGCTTTTCAATCCAATTTGTAAATGTCTTTTTACGTCTTCCAAGAAAAACTCTTCTCTCAAAGCTTTCTTAAACGTTGCCCAATCAGCATCTCTTCTATGTGGCTCATTAATCCGATCAAACAATTCATGCATGGCCAAATGGGAGAAATAATGACTCCATGCATACTGCGGTATCCCATGAAATAACATCTTTTCTTCGTACATTTGGATGAAGGCCGAAACATTTTGACCCTTAAACTGCTTCAATTCCTATCCCACTGCCTGCAATACATTCATAGCTAAGAAATCAATTCTTTCTCCTTCTTGCCAAGTTTGCATCTGTTACTGTAATAACAATTGTTGATGTTGTTGCTACTGTAAACAAAGCAATCATTTGTTGTAAAGCATCACCACCACTTGAACCTGCAGAATCCCCCATCTTTACACACCTACTGTTGATTTTCACGTCGAGTTCACCACTGTTAGAGCATTTGGGATCGAAAGTCTACCATAGGGGTAAGAGACAATAGGGTGAAGGGAGGTTTAGGGGGAGGAGTAGACCAAAGAGAAGGGGATTAAAGAAATAGGAGATGTAAAAGAGAATTTATAGAGGTGAATCCAGTCAAATTATTTCAGCATCATGTCATACATGGAAGACATCAGCTCATAATCATAGCTCATAACCGAATACATCCAAACAAGGGAGGATTGAAGCCCAAGACACACTGAGACAATAGCCCAGCTCATACATAAATACATGACATAATTCATGAATATAATCCATGATCCATGATGTTGTCATCCATTGACTATTATAGGTATTCACCTCAAAAGTACATGTAGCTTCAATCTAATAGAGGTAGAAGCCTTTGCAATTAGGTCATATATCAATTACTTCTGGCGAATCCCTGTCAAAGCTAATGAAGTACTTTAGCCCTATCAATAATCTGTCAATAATAGAGTATTCCATCCTCAATTAAGGCTTCAAAATGCATACAAATCCAATCATAAGCTCCTTTAATGAATGTCCAAGATTGCCCTGTTGTTTGGGGACCGTATCCAATATATACATGCATTTAGACCACTTGTAAGCTCTTCCAAATTGAGTGGATTGTGGGCTGCCTTGTTTATGACAATTTTGAACAGTCCAAAACAGCCCATAGGCCAAGAAAAATCACTCCTTTAGCTTTCCCAAATGGTACACTAGTTCCCGAGGGCAAGATTCAAGCTTTTGGGCATCAAGAAAGCCCTATGAATGGAGATGAATCAAGAAGAAACCTTGCTGGTCATGGATACCCTATTCTTTCGTATTCAGGACAGCCCCATAGCTCCTCTCTTTTTCCCCGAAAATTCATACAATAGACACACCTTACCTTCCCCTCTTGTTAGAGCTCGTTTTTTAGTGGAACTCCAATTACATGCCTTTGGTAACTCCACGTATGGTCTAGCTCTACCCCTACAGCTCACGCTTGTGATTTGCGGTGCAAATCACGCTGAGCTCCATGTTCATTGTCACACAACTCTCGGGTTTCATATAGACACTCCTCAGTTTCGTAAGTCATTAAAAGTTCTTATTCCATGTCCAAACTATCAATCTTAATTGAAAAGAGCTCATACCCTTGCATGTTATATACAATGATATTTTGCTCTGGTCTTTGAAGATTGATGTTTGCAAATGATGCCTACTTGTTTTTAAAAAGAATATGTCGATGATATCTGATTAAGTGCTTTCTCCCTCACTGGAGATTGATCAATGAATGTGCCTTCACCATTTATGCTAACATAGATTGAACTGTTTGCGGACAGATCAAGAATACTTGTTATGTTTGTGTGTGTCTCTCTCTCTACTTGGGCCATTGGCTCTGAGCAGAGTCATCAATTTAATTATGGTATGATTAAAGTTGTTGGTGGCCACTAGCAAGTGATTTAAGATTACTGCAAACATAGGAAATGTAATTGTGCATATTAAATTTTAAGAAGCCAATTTGTTTTAAATTTATGATTTTATTGAGCATTAAATTTAAATATATATACCATATTATATGTATTATTTAAAATCATTTTTATATGTATTTAGAAGGATATTATCCTTCTAGTATCGTAACTATGAGAAGGATATTCTCCTTTGATAATATGGGTGAAGCCACCGGATCCGTTTTTTCCCGAACACTGCATGTAGGTGTACTACAATCTCAGAGTCCAAACCGAAGAGAAGAGAGGCAAGAAGGGGCAAGTTGGAAGCAGGTCGAACCCCTCTCTCTATCTCTTACTTTCAACCGCCTACGCCCCCCGCACGCATGATCAGAGCCTCTGTCCCTGCTACATGACTCAGTCCCTCTGGCCTCATCTATTCATCTCTCTCTCTGATCTCTCTCTCATTCATTGGGGCATACACAGGCGCCTCAATGCCTTCTCCAACCCCTTTTTGTCTTTTGCTCCATTGTTCTGGTGATGTTTAATGGAATAACGAAGGGTTGAGAGTGTTGCAGATGGGTGCGTCTTTGGCGCCATGGAAAAGGAAACATGAGCGCTGCTGATTTTTTGGGAGAACGATTGTGGGGCCTGCGTTATGTTTCTTTTTGGTAAGGAGGGACTGCCGTGATGAGGGTCGACATTGGAGAAGGGGGCCAAGAAGACTCTCTCTCTCTCTCTCTCTCTCTCTCTCTGTGATGTGCGTAGTCGTGGTGGGCATGCTTGCAGTATAGATAATCAGTTGAGATCATCCTCAAAATGGAAGCCCCCGAGTTGCTAATTTCTCATGGGGAGATCAGTCAAAGGAAGAGTGGAAGCTGTGGCAAGTAGGAAATTGCGCAGTGCGATCAAGCATGCAACAGCATAATGAGGCAACCCTTGTTCAGTCACAAAGAGAAAAAGAGGTCGAATGGTAGAAACGTCTTCAAGGTCATCAATGACCATCCATTGCTCTCTCTCAAGGTCGTATGTATTCTCCATATGGCAGGTGTCATCAGTCTCTCTGATCAATCAAGGCCTACGAGCATCAATCATGACATGAAGCATGACTCTCTCGCACTCTCTCCCCCTCCCTCTCTCTCTTTCCCCCCAGGAGCACTGTTGTTGCTACTATGGTAGTAGACATTCGAACGACCAAAGCAGGTAGCAAACAAGAGTGGCCCTTTGTGATAGAGTCTCACAATGCATGTGCTCTTTAGTCATTCTCTCTCTCTCTCTCTCTCTCTCTCTCTCTCAACTCATCCGAATGGTGGCATTGGCAAGCTTGAGATGGCAGGTTTACTGTCAGGTTTAATAGCTATAAGGATAGTCGAATTGAAGGCCTTGATGTCGATGAAGGTTTCTTACAAATGAGGGTGCTTTGGATTTAGTTTTGCGGTGAGATGCCCTTGTTCATTTCAATCAATCAGACTTGGTTCACAGCCTTTGTGGAGAATGTGAAGTTTCAAGATGGCTTCTATGATTATGTTTGATTAAATGTTTTGTTGATTAATGGCCTACACATTTCTAGGCAGTTTGATATGTTTGCACTATTCATAATCAAAAGCAAAGCTCAAGAAATATCCACTTGCTTAATGTATAATCAATAGAACTCCACTTAAATGAGAGGGTTTGGAATCGTGGATTTTGATTCTTAATGAAGACCACTTGGATAGCGTGTGTTTGGCAATACAATTTCACTAAGATGAGTGGATTTGGGATAGGTTGTGAGAGATTGAAAGTAGAGGATAGCCTATGTGATTGATTGCTTGAGAGAGAGAGAGAGAGAGAGAGAGTGTGTGTGTGTGTGTGTGTGTGTGTGTGAGATTCTTGCAATACAATTTCACTAAGATGAGTGGATTTGGGATAGGTTGTGAGAGATTGAAGGTAGAGGACAGCCTATGTGATTGATTGATTGAGAGAGAGAGAGAGAGAGAGAGAGAGAGAGAGAGAGAGAGAGAGAGTGTGTGTGTGTGTGTGTGTGATTCTCTCAAGTCTTGAGGAATTAATAAATAGGAATAAGGTGTAGATCGGGCATATGGGGTTGTCTTTTGTACATGATGTGGGATGAAAAAGAGCAAATACTAGAACCAAGGTGTAGAGGGGCCATAAGGAATTGCCTTTTATAAGCAATGAGTGTGAGGTGGTTGTCTTCAAACATTAAGATAAGGTTTTAAGCTTTCAAGTGTAGCCAATGAGAGGTGGTTTAGGTGTTTTTTTGGTTTGATATCGAGTGCAATTTCATTTAGCAAAGCCTTTGCGGCTTGTGGTAGAGATATCTAAGAGGTTTCAAGTTCCCTAAAGATGTATTATACTTTATTTCTTGACTTGGAGACTTGTTTTCATGGTGGTGAGTATATTAGCACAATATGTAAGTTGTTAAGCATTTTGTATCGATGATACATGTTATGGATTTGTCAAACATTTTTATACATTTGCGTATACATGGATGTTTGTGTATATCTGGCCTTTGTATATATAAAAATGCATGAGATTTTGAAGCTAAACCAATGGACATCATAGAATCCTTATTGTTGAATATGTTGAGTATCCCATCCTCGTAAGGTGTCACTAACAATGATCCATATTACTTTAAGTTGTAAGGCTCCCATTATAAGAAGCCATGTATGAACATGGACATTAGGTTGGTCTTAACTTGTATGTCAATTGAGGTTTATGTGATCGGATGGTAAAAAGGTGACCTTCATGGATCTAACATTTGGGTTAGATAGAGTAGTTATGTTGATAGCAACTTGAGGCACAATGTACTGAGTTGCAAGGTATGGGGGTTTTTAGAGGCTCTTATTTTGGGATTCGGGAGCTGCAAAAACAATCTCTAGTTAGGGAGACTCAAGGGAGCTAGCAGTCCCCTTGACGAGGGCTCAACGATGGTAAAGGGAATATTTCCTAGTCAACTAGGGAAGATTCATAATATGGTCAAACATATCCACCAGATGACCTTCTTGGGATATAAAACCAAGATCCCTCTAAAACCATTGTTAATCTGTCTTTCATCTAGTCAGAGTCTTTTCAACTACCCTTAAGCTTTTCGCCTTATCTGAATCGCCATCTAAGCTTCACAATGGAAGTGCATGAGTGGACAGTGTCATTTTTGTATTAGTTCACTTAAAATTAAAAGTCACTGTTCTTCTCATATTTGATGTTTATTCTCTACTCCTCATTTAAATTCTATCTATTGTGTCGTGTAATTTTTATATGGTATTAGAGTCTAGAGGGCTCTAAGGAGCTAAATGAATGTCAAATTAGCATTCTTGAATGGTGACCTCAAGGAAAGTTGTAAGTGGCTCAACCACTAAGGTTTGAGGCCTCCCATTTTGAGAAAAAAGTTTGTAAGTTGAAGAAGATATTGTATGGGTTGAAACAAGCCCTAGAGCATGGTACCAACACATAGATAAATTCTTTCAAGGTTTGAATTTCAAAACATGTACCTTAGATGCTTATTTGTATGTTTATAGGGATAGTGAAAAGTCTGTAATGATTGTCATATATGTGGATGATCTTATTACAGGTGATTATGAAGATATGATCCATCAAACTTGAAACGCTTTGAACTCTGAGTTTGAAATTATAGACTTGGATTTGTTGCACTATTGTTTGGAGATTGAAGTCTAGCAAGAGTGGCAAAATCTTCATCTCTCAAAAGAAGTATGCATGGGAGATCTTAAAAGCATTTGGTATGACAGGATGTAGGAAGATAGCTACACCTATGGAGGTCAGCGGTACTGAGGTTAGTTGGAAATCTTATCTACTTGTGTAACATTAGGCCAGATACTGGATTTGTTGTTGGTATTTTAAGAAAATTCTCAAACAATCCACGATAAAGTCATTGGAAAGCTAGGATGAATGTGCTTATATACTTAAAGGGAACTCTTGACTATCGTATCACATACACTTTCGGAAGTGCTCTTATAGGGAACAGACTCAGATTGGATAAGTAACAGTGATTCGAGAAAATCGATTTCTAGATATTTTCTCTTTAGGTTCAGGAATATTCTCTTGGATCAATAAGAAGCAAGCAACTATGGCACTGTTTTATACCGAAGTAGAGTACAAGGCAGCTTATTTTGCTACATATGAAGTAGTATGATTAAGGAGGATTCTATGGCATATGGGAGTATAAGATAAAGATCCAATAGTGCTAAAATATGACAATGAAAGTTACATCACCATTGCCAAAAATCGAGTTTTTCATACACATCCCAAACGCATTGAGATCCAATATCACTATGTGTATGACTTGATCGAGCATGGGATAGTAGAGCTTGTCTATTATTCAACGAGGGAAAATGGAGTAGATATCTTTACCGAAGCTCTTACGAACGATCTCCTTCAAGTTCATCTTTAGAGATTCGGTGTTGTGTTGAGAATATAGTTCACTTGTGAGTGGACATAGAGTGGGGGGTGTTAGATATGCTCAATGCCCTACCCTCATAAGATGCCGCCAATGATCCATGCTACTCTAAGTTGTAAGGCCTCCATTATGAGGAGAAGCCATGTGTGAGCACGGACATTGGGTGGATCCTAACTTGTATATCATATGAGGTTTATATGATTGGATGGCAAAAAGATGACCTTTGTAGATACTTATACTAGTAGCAACTCCATGCACAATTGCATCGAGTTGCGGGGTGTGGGAGTTATTAAGGGTCAATATTTTGGGATCCCAAGGTCATGGAAGTGGCCCCTAGCTTGGGGGCCTCATGGGGGACCAGTAGCCCCCGTGATGATGGTCCAAGGATAGCGCCCTCGGCCCAACGATAAAGAAAATATTCTTTGGAACATTTCCTAGCCGACTAGAGAAGGTTCATAATATAGTCAGACATGTCGATTACACTACCTAGGCTAGAACAGGAAGACCCCTCTAAAGCTATCGTTAATCTATCTTTCACCCAGTCAAAGTTCTTTCAACTACCCTTAAGCTCTTTGCCTATCATCTATCTAGATCGCCGTCTAAGCTTCACAATGAAAGTGCATGGGTGGATAGAGCTATCTTTGTATTAGTTCATTTGAAATTAAAGTAGTCTATGTTCTTCTCATATTTGATGTGTTCTCTACTCCTTACTTAGATTCTATCTGTTATGTTGTGTAATTTCTACACTTAAGACCCTTACTAAAATCAATCTAATTAAAAGATTGTAAATTCATATCAATAGCAACCACATGTGATATGTGCAATGTGCTAACACAAACATTCCCCCCCACCCTACCTCCTATGTATGCATGTGTGTGTCATAAACTTACATGTAATATACAAAACTCTATTAATAGTAGAATATATTGAGCAAGGATATAAGAAAGTATGTTGTAGAGCATGTATGCAAATCTCTATATGAAAGTTTTCAACTATAAATTGAGGGCTATTCTTCTTTCAAATGCATTTTTTTGAGGGATTTTTATGTGGATGTATTTGTGAGAATTTAAATCAATGTTGAGGGGTTTGAATGGAGTTTATTTTGGAGGAAGACAAATGGAGGGAAAGAGCATCTTGTCGCGTGCACACACATACAAAAATCAAGTTGTAATGCCCAAGACACATAACTAGAAGAGTCTAAGGTTTTTGTCATGATAATCTAAATTGCAATGCATATTGATATGTGAAAATTAATAGGAGGCACATAATCACATACGTACAAAATTATACCATGGGATTTATTGCATGAGGACATTATGTGTTTTGCTAGCATGAGATATATCTTACCAGCAAGAAGAGAGAGATTGATAGTAAGATATATTTACTAGCAACCTATTTATGTTAATTCCACCTATCTATTTAATGACAAGATAATGTTAGGTATATGTGCTTTAGCTATTTAAAGACTAAAACTCCAATAACACTACTCAGCTAAAGATTCACCACCTATGCACATGGAAATAAGGATTCTTTAAACTATCAAATGTGTGCATGTGTGTGTGTGTGTGTGTGTGTGTGTGTGTGTGTGTGTGTGTGTGTGTGTGTGTGTGTGCGTGCGTGCGTGCGTGCGTGCGTGCACGCACGTGCACGTGCATGTTTGGCACTTTCCCTCCTCCAATGTCTATATCCAATGCAAAAATCCATAATAATACTTTAAGCCAAGAACTGCAGGAGTAGGCTATGTAATTCCCAGGTTCATAACTCACTCTGGAAGAGTTAACTCAGTGATTAAAATCATTGTTGATGACCAAACATTGAAAAGTGCTTTGCATGGGCATTATAGTTATGTGTGTGTGTGTGTGTGTGTGTGTGTGTGTGTGTGTGTGTGATCGTAAGAAATCTTACCCAACTAGCTACCCATTTCTATACTAGTTTCTCTACCCTAACGAGGGTCTCTTTCAATCTCTTCCTCTCTTATGTGTGGAATAGGCAAGACTAGAGGTTTTAGCAACAATCCACTACCAAATTTTGTCCTAGGGTCATGATAAGCTTATATACTCCACTATGTTGTTCAAGAGCCGAACAAGTAAATGTAAACATACTTTTAGCAACTAATGAAGTAAAAGAACATGTCACACCATATTGATTTTACTTTCAAGACTCCCAAAGGGCTCGACATGATACCACCATTCTTCCAATTATGTGGGAGCATTGCTCCAAGGCAAGAATCAATGAAAATGATCAACAAATGTCATGTCCAAAATAAGTTATATTGTATATAAAGTTGGACAAAAGTGACAATAAGTTGGGGTGTTTAGGCACCCCTTTTAAGGAGTACCTTTAATGTCTTGCTTATCAAAACCTATGAGATATATAAAAATTAAGATGATTAACAAGTGTATATAGGGTGTTGAGTGTTGAAATGACTTGTTTTTTGGTTGATTTTTGTTGTTTTTGAGAGCTGAATGGTTGATTTTATGAGATGATTGATTGGTTTGGAAGTGGTTTGAGAGTGTTTTGGATGATATTGATTGTGTTTTGGAAGTTCATGATGTTTATTAGTAGAGATATGAGGTTCTGTGATGTTCTGATTGGTTCTGTATACCTTCTGTATAGCTTCTGTTTTGTTCTGTTTTGTTCTGATTGTCTTCTGTAAGGAGGGATGGATTGATGATTGATGAAGATTGAGATCTTGTGTAAGCTTATTGAATAGTTTGTGAGAGTTTGGAATGGTTTGAGTATGAGTTATGAGGTTTTGATGACCTTCTGTAGGTCTTCTGTAGAGCTTCTGTTTCTGTTCTGTTCTGTACTGTAGCTGTTCTGGTACTGTTCTATGACTGTTCTGTATGCTTCTGTATGTGTTCTGATGGATGAGAATGTAGCTTGGGAAAGTTTTCTAGCCTTGGAAAGAGGTGAATACAAGTGCAAAAGAGCTTAAAGAAGTGAAAGAAGTAGTTGTTGAAGACACAAGTGAAGACTGAAGTGAAGTGACAGTAGTGAGCTATGAAAGGACACTGTAGTGGCTCTGGTGACTCTTCATATCATACATACCTCTTGGGAGGGGTATCCACAACCTAAGAAGGATTATTGAGAGTGATTTTGAGAGATTGTAGTGAGAAGATGATGTATTATTGATGGAGAGAGAGAGAGAGAGTCAGAGATAGCCAATTCTACTAAAACAGAGTGATTGTATATGAGAGATTGAGAGAGAAGACTATGAAGATATTGAAGATGAATACTATGTGATGTATTTCCATTCAAAGATGGTATATCCCTTTTCTTTCTTTGTTCTATTGATGGATTTTGTGAAGATATTGAAGAATATGGTTGATTCTATCAAATCCGTGGGAGATCTACATGATGCTGCATGAAGATTTGTTATGCCTGGTGTTCTTTTCTTCATTGTGATCATATAAAACCTAATAAACAAGCTTGTTAATGTTACAAGATAGATTTTATTGCAAAAGAATTCCATTTTCCTTGGTGTTCCTCTTGGGGCTCCATGTTTTTTGTGTGCAACCGGGGGAATCTTGCCATCAACAAGCACCAGAAGAGGCTGAAAATGAAGGAATTGGCATTGCCAAGAAGAGAAGAATTCAATGGATGTTTGTAAAGTTCCTTCTTCCACTGAAGAGTTGGAGTTTCTCATAATCAAAGCCACTTTCCACAAGAAGTTCATTCCACAATGGCGGAAACACATCACCATCATGATGCATGCTCTATGCGGTGGACAGTTTCCTCTTCCTGTTGAAGCAGCAGAAACTTTCATCTTAGTGGCAAACTGTCTGGGAACAAACTGAAGAGTAGAAACAGAGAGAATGACCATCCATGGAATATTTGGCATTCATTGAGAAGTTTCCAGACATCATCAAGTGGGAGATTGTAAAGAAGTTTCAGGAGTCTTGGTCTGTAGAGGTTCACAAGAACAAGGAAAAGAGTTGGAATTTGTTCGTGGATGCTCAACAGCAAGATACATGGGATGCTTGGTGCACTGATAATCTTCTATTTGTTCAATTGGCAACCCACTGGAAGTTGGTAGACAGAGTTTTCTTTACAACATACACTGTTGAAACCATCACAAGCTGGTATTACTATGATGATGGCACCACCACAATGCTCAAATGTATGCATTTTGACACCTTCAGGACCAAATACCTTCCTCTGTGTAGTGGCATGAAAGCAGAATTCAGAGACATTGAAAAGGAAGAAGTAGAAATGTTGGCAAGAGAGTCCTCCAGAGACTGAAGCCTTCTGTTAACCCTCTGTGGAGCACTAACAACATAGTGGAACCAACCCCCTGATGAATGACGCAATAAAGAGGCAAGCGTTAGAACGAGTCCAGAGGTACGTGAGAAGAGAGAAAGCAAAAATCAAGGCTGAGAACGAGCTCGCAGCAGAAGCCGCCTTTGACGCCCTTGCGGAACTCTTTACAAACGTCCCAATGGCACATCAAGCCCTTCCTCCTCCTGCTGGAGGTCCACTTCCAAGCCAGATCCGTCCTGGAAATATTGATGACAGGCCAGCGAATGTAGTCCCATTGCCAGTTTTTAAGGGAGAGTACAATGAAGACCCCGATCTTCATGTAGCAGATTTTATGGTAGCATGTGTGGCTAACAATGCCAGAACCCCTGAGCATTGGTTAGCAATATTCCCCGCCACTTTCAAGGGCGTGGCGTTTCAATGGTATGAGAGACAAGCAACAGGAACTTTTGGCATATGGGACGACCTGAAGTTGGCCTTCCTCACTAAATTCAGGCGTGAAGGTTTTGAAGAGCGGATGCGAGAGGAATTTATGAATTTAAGTCAGTCCTCTAGAGAAAGAGTAGAAGCTTATGTCTCACAAATGGAATCCATCCTGAAGAGCTGGATCAACCATAATTTAGATTATGGCATTCAGAAGGGGGTGTTTCTCAGAGGATTACAACCAGAAGTCCTTAAGTTTATGGAGCTGCAAAGACCAGCCACACTGCAAGCTGCAACAGAAGGTGCAAGACTGTGCGATGAAGTGGAAGCTAGATTGGCGATGAATCCAGGAAGAGGAGTCCTACCTCCTCTAATGCTAGGAATGATGTACCCACCAAATGCAGTCCCAGGGACAGTCCCCTACCCTTACCCACAGATGCCCTCAGTATCATAGTACAATGCACCAAATCCACAGTGGCCACAATCAATGCCTCAAATGATGGTTCAACCACAACAACAATAGTCCCAACCAATTTCCCCAATGCCAAATCAGCAGTAACAGTGGAACCCTACCAACTGGAGCCAACAGCCAACAGTTCAAACAGGAGCTCTGAATCAGAACCAGAACAGAGACCTCTCTGCACCATCCCAACGTGTTTATGCAGTGATTATAGAGACTCCTCAAAACCCTACTGCCAGTACCTCAGGAGGAGAAAGCTTGAAGGATTACTTATCCAACTCAATTGCAAATATCAAAAAGGAGTTAATGGATGTGATTACAGAGCAGCTACAGACGCTGAAAGTGAATACCGCTAGCATATCCAACGTTGCAGGAGCAGGAAGAGATGTGATGCGGTCAAATACTTGGTGTGGTAAGTGTCATCAAGCAGGCCATTTAGCCACTGAATGCACACGAAAACCAACCATCCCTGGAGCTTTCTGTTCCTACTATTTGCAGAAGAACCATACAGAGGACATTTGCCCTCTAAAGGAGATGCATGATAGGAGAAGAAAGGAAGAAGACGCAAGATTCAACTTGCTGGAATCCAAAATGAAAATGCAGGATATTGGACCCAAGCCTAGAAAGTTTGGTCCTAATTTCGAACCTAGAAGGTTTCCATCCCAAAGTTACAGAGGAAGACAGTCTGGCGGTGGTCAGAGATCAGAAGTGGAGTATTACAGATGCGGAGAAAAGGGACACATCTCACTAGATTGTCTAAATCCCAGAAGGTCAGTGGATTACAAGCCTTTATGCAGTCGATGCAAAGGAGAAGGCCACACTGCAAAAGACTGTCCAAGCCCAGCCCCAGTGAAAAACAGTGCTATTGATAGTTCGGCCAAGGCCCAAGAGCCTACCTCTAATTTAGTGGAATTGGAAGTTGCTGCCATCACACGTGCAAAGAAGGAACTACCTATCCAGAAAGAAAACAATCCTCCTGCCAGAACCGTGAAGTTCAATCTTCCACCAGAAGAACAAAACAGAATAGAGCCTGACAGTGCCGTATAGAGCACTACAGTGCCAGAGAGAGTTACAGAGATAGTTCCAGAGACCGGACCAGAGGTCCAGGAGATAGAAGAGGAGGAAGTGCCACAAGTGGCAGAAGAAGTTCCCATGATGCCTCTGTTGGAAGAAAGAGGGAAAATGAAAATGGGTGTTGCCCCATTCCCTAACCGATTAGAGAAGCCAGTGGATCCTATTAAGGAATACGATCTGGTCAGAGATCTAGATACCTTTAAACCAAACCTCACATTTTGACAATTATTGATGTTGTCTCCCAGTTGCCGAAAAAGGTTCAAAAGTATACTGACAAGAAGACGTGGCTTAAGGATTGCTCCCTCAACAGCAACAAAGTCCAACAAAGCTCCAGCGCTTATCAAAGAAGTGGACGTGGCTAACGCCTTCCTAGATCCGGGTACCCCAGACACTGGCGTGTGGATAGAAGGATGCTTCATTGCAAATGCACTGATTGATGGAGGTTCATCAGTGAATATTATGACGGATGTAACAATGAAGGATCTAGGCCTACAAGGTGTGCAACCCACCCAATGGCTCATCAGACTGGCGGATCAGAGCAGAATCAAGCCTTTGGGCATTCTCCCATATGTGAAGACTACAGTGGCTGAAAAAGATTATTGGCTAACCTATTTGGTGGTGAAGCCAAACTCTTATGGTACATCCTACCCCCTATTACTGGGCAGACCATGGCTTTTTGAAGCCAGAGCAAGGACGGATTGGTTCAAAGGAACCTTGATCTTGGGTAGAGGACCCAACAAAGTGGTGCTGAAGCTATATGGTTCTCAAAAAGGGTATGGATCCACCTCCTTGGAATTATCTTCTGACTCGCCTAATGAGGCTACAGATGGAACATCGGCAGACGAAGATGCTGTCAAACAGATCCTTCCCAAGAAAACAGTGGCACATTCCTTAACAGTGGATACTGTAAGCCAACTCCCAAAAGATGCAAAGCCATTATCAATGGGTGAATACTTCCTGCCTGAACCAGGAACTATTTCTGAAATCACTTCTGACAGTGAGATAGAAGCATGGATGTACTGCTCTCCCTGTTACATGGCCATAGCAGAAGCAGAGACAGAGGCAGAAGATGAAATAGAGAACATGTTCTTCTCTTACAGAGCTCCTACAGAGCCAGAGACAGAGACAGAAGCAGAGACAGAAACAGAGACAGAAGCAGAGACAGAGACAGAGATAGAAGAGGATGGATATGATATGGACGAAGAAGGTTATGAAAGTGAGCCAGAAGAATCTATCCCACCTGCAGAGGATACATTTGAAGAAGAAGTTTCAGAAGCCTCAGAAGTAGACGAGCTCATGCTATGGCACAGAATGGTGATGGTACCATTTGGTCTGGTAAATGGATCTTCTCATATGCAAAATCTTTATAAGAAATGGTTAAAGAAGACTAAGCTGTCTTTCAATAGTGGCTCTTACCGTCCTCACCCATCCTTGCCAAAGAAAGATGATGATGCACTGTGCCAACAAGCACCAGTCTCACAAACCCAACAGAAATCAAAGGGTCCCTGTTATGTGACATTCCTGGACGTTTCATCAGAAGGTGAGTCTTCAAGCCAAGAGGTAATTAATCTTGAAACCAAACCCGAAACGGCTCTAATCCCATTTCAACATCTCAAGGAGCAACCTAAGTCTCCATCAAAAGAAGAAGTTGGTTCTAGTGGGACATCAGAAGAGGACATCACTCCCGTGAAGGAGTCGGATCTGTACCCAGAAGCAGTCCGTGGGACCTTCATCCGTGAAGTAAAAGGTGAAAGGCAGTTAACTTTTGTGGATGCCGATGGCACTGAACGCCACTTGAAGGTGGGTAGCAGCCTACCAGAAGAGGAGTTGTCAACTTTGTACAACTTGTTCAAAGAAAACTTGGACGTGTTTGCATGGTCCTACAAAGACCTAAAGGGGATTGATCCCACAATATGTCAGCATCATATTGACTTGGAGCCTGATGCCAAGCCAGTACGGCAACGACAGAGGCAAATGAACCCGAATTATTCCACATTGGTGAAAGCAGAGTTGCTGAAGCTTCTGGAAGCCCAGTTTATCTATCCAGTGGCAAATAGTGAATGGGTTTCACCCATCGTGGTTGTACCCAAGAAGAATGGCAAGCTTCGAATATGTGTGGATTTCCGCAAGCTCAATTCGAAGACGAAGAAGGATCACTTTTCGATTCCTTTCACAGACCAACTGTTGGACACAGTGGCAGGACATGAGCTTTATTCCCTTCTGGATGGATTCAGCGGATACAACCAAGTGCAGATCGCAGAAGAAGACCAATCCAAAACAACCTTCACCACAGAATGGGGGACCTACGCTTACCGAGTGATGCCGTTTGGGCTCTGCAATGCCCCTACTACTTTCCAGCAAGTCATGATGGCCGCATTCCAAAATCATATGCACGACTTTATTGAGGTATATTTGCATGACTTCTGTGTCTATAGTTTGATCCGTGAACACTGGGGACATTTGGAACAATGCTTTGACTGATGCCGGGAGTATGGGATTTCCCTCAACCCCGACAAATGCATTTTTGGGGTCTCTTCTGGAGTTCTATTGGGCCACATTGTCTCTACACAAGGGATATCAACAGACCCTGCAAAGATCGAAAAGATCGCAGCTTTGACAGCACCCACCAACCTCAAATAGTTGAGGGGATTCCTAGGCCATGTAGGTTACTACAGAAGGTTCATAGCCCATTTTGCAACAAAGGCAACCTCCTTGCACAAGCTTCTGAGGAAAGATGTAGAGTTTACTTGGACGGAAGAATGTGACAAAGCCTTCAACACTCTAAAGCAGTGTCTAATTGAGGCACCCATTCTGCAACCTCCTAATTAGACGAAGGAGTTTCATGTACACACTGATGCATCCATTGAAGGCTTAGGCGCTGTCCTATGCCAAAAGGCCTCCTCGAAGCTGGATCAACCGATCTATTATGCAAGCCGAAAAGTCACTGATAGGGAACGGAACTATACAGTGACAGAGCTGGAGTGCTTGGCAATGGTGTTTGCCCTAGAAAAGTTCCGCCACTATCTCCTGACTACCCACTTTGAATTTTATGTGGATCATGAGGCCCTGTCCTTCCTGATGAACAAAGCGGATGTGAAAGGTCGAATGATGAGATGGCTCCTTCTATGCCAAGAGTTTGACTTTGAGGTAGTTACCAAACCTGGTCGTTCCCATGTTCTGGCTGATCATCTGTCGTGTATCCCACAAACTGCAGAAGAGGAGCAGGATGATCCAGACCTCCCTGATGCCTCCCTATTCTTGGTAGAAACTGTAACCCCCTGGTATGCCGACATTGCCAATCTGCTAGCAACCCAACAGTACCCTCCTGGCATCTCTAGTCGGGAAAGGAAGAAGCTTATGCTAGAATCAGCCCCCTACACCCTGCTAGGCGGTGCACTATACAAGAAAGGCAAAGATGAAGTGCTCAGAAGATGTGTTGTAGGAGATGAGATTGGGATTGTTCTGAAGGCTTGCCATGACGAGCCATGTGGAGGCCACTTTGCAGGAGAAGCTACAGCCAGGAAGGCTCTGCTAGCAGGATACTGGTGGCCTACCCTTCATAAGGATGCCTATGATTACTGTAAAAGATGTGATGCTTGTCAGAGAATGGGAAAACCCACGAAGACAAGTGCCATGCCACTGCAACCTATCCTTCCCCTAAAGCCTTTTGAGAAGTGGGGCATCGACTTCTAGGTCCAATCGATCCTCCTACCAGAAGGAAACAGAACCGATACATCCTCGTATGTACGGATTATGTCACAAAGTTGTGTGAAGCTAAAGCCCTAAAGCGGGACGATCGTAACAGCGTGGCCCTGTTCATGTACAAGAATATCATCACCCGTTTTGGCAGTCCCTTAGAACTGGTAAGTGACAGAGATACTCATTTCCTTAACAAAGTCATGGAAGAGTTGACAGAGTTGTATAAGATCCACCATCCCAAGTCCACTCCTTATTACCCCAGAGCCAACGGCCAAGTCGAGGTCACGAATCACATCCTCTGCTCGATTCTGACAAGAACAATTGCCGCACATCGTCGTGATTGGGACAATCGACTTATAGAGGCCCTCTGGGCGTACAGAACCTCCCATAAAGCAGCAACAGGACAGACACCGCGTTTGGGGGACGATGATTCACTGCAACGCCGTCTCCTGCACCTGGAATGTTTAGACGAAACTTGCAGGATGGCTCTACAGTGCATAGAAGCCACGCAAGGCTTACCATGACAGCTTATCAAGCACAAGGAGTTCAAAGAAGGTGATTTGGTCCTAGCCTATGATTCACGATTTGGCAAGTTTCCTAGCAAGCTCCAACAACGGTGGATGGGCCCATATAAGGTACTTGCCGTCAACCCTAATGGCTCTATCCAAGTGCAGACCGTTGATGCCTCTGATGATCCCTTCCTGATCAATGGATATCGCCTGAAGAAGTACTTCCCTCCTTGGGGATCTTGACAATTATGGTCACCTGATCCTTTCCCTCGTTGGCGTGGCACTGTACTTCTTATGATGCTACTTCTGATAGTCGTTCTCCAGCTACTTCTGATGAGGTGGATGCAACCCTCTGTCCCCTCAATCCCACCGTCTAGCCTTGATCTCTTATCCTCTATTTTCCACCACCAGCAGTGGCGAGGTTGGTTCTAATACATGGTCTTTCTACCATTCCCTTGCTTAATTCGAAGAGAAAAAAAAAGAAAAAAAATATACATATCAGTCATGGGAGAAAAGGACTTAGGTCCCTGTCATGCCGACCTATTCTTCGAGAAAAGGTGGAAACACCCTCGGGAATAGGGGAAAACAAAGAAAAAAAAAGAAAAAAAAAGAAAAAAAACAAGATAAGAAAAAAAAATCTGTTATGGGAGAAAAGGAAGCAATTCCCTGTCATAGCAGGCCTCGTTCCAAGAAAAGGTGGCACACACCATTGGGGGGGAAGCTGGCTGTGGAAAAGGTGGCAACACCCAGCAATCCAGAAAGTGGATTCATTAATTGATATCTCCAGGATCCCGTTCCAAAGCTACCTCCCTTGGTACGCTGTGTCTTGGGTCTCTCTGCAGAGTGTTTAACTGTCCTCTAGCAGACGACATGTCCTATCCAACACAATGTTCGATTTGATGGCTACCTCCCTGGATACGCCTCTTCAACAACTGATGATGCGATCTTCATCAACAAACCCCTTGAGTAACGTGAGCTTTCATCCTAACCAGATGGGAAAGTGAGTATGGTTGCCCTCTATAACTATCAACAATGAGTGAGACAGAGGGTGGGCCGAGAGACTAGTCTTTTCCCTTCAAATCAAATGAGAGGTGCGAAGTGTGAATGGAGTGTTGCATGCACGGGATGGGCCTCTCAATGCACAAAGCACGATTTGTTTCTGTGCACTGCACTATAAGGCTCCCTGGCCTTCCTTCTCTCACCGTATGCCGGCACAGGGGGGGATGCACAGTTGCACCATCAAATGCGCACAAGGCATACAACCTTTGCACAAGTGATCGTGAGGATTACATCAATGGGTTTCAGGAAAAGGCTGCCCTCCTGTATCTATTAGCAGAGCGTGAGACAGAGGGTGGGCTGACTGTGACTGGAGTTTCTTCAATCAATTACCGAGAGGTGAGATTGAGGGACGTTACGACACTTAGAGTCAGGTATATTCCCGTTTCCCTATGCACCCACGGGCTGGGTCTCTACCGTCATCATCACAGGACACGTCACCCTGTTCTGTACACTACACTGTAAGGCTCCCTTGCCTTCCTCTTTGCATTTATGCCAGACGGGTTCGACGCACTAATGCACCATCAACTGTGCACCCTGGCATACTCCTTCTGCACCATTCTCCTGTTAATTTCTAAACCGGGTACAAGATATGGGTTTCAATCATTCTTCCTCGAGTGATATTAGTCATGGGGTGAGTGACTGTTCTTTCATTCCATTTGAGTGACTGTGAGTTGAGTGCAACATTCATTATCATCGACAAATTTCCTACGATTCCTTCAACCAGCTACCTCCCTAGGAACTGCTGCATGGTCCCTGCCATGAAGGACGTGTGCCGAGAAGATGCCTTGGTACCTCCAGCAGAGCCGACAACGACACAGGACGTGCCATCGACAATCAACTTTGATTCTTGACAAAATGGGCCAAGTTTTTCTAACCCTACAACTTCTGTTTCTCAGTCACGTTCATGTTTTAAGTGTGGGGACGTTAGTGGATGGTCTGCTGTGTGGTTCTCGGTCCCTGTTGTTCGGTTAACCCGTCCAATCTTAATTTCCGATCCTATTTTCGGGTCTGTCTTTTGGGTTTTTCCCACGTGAACACGTCTTATCTCAGTCGAAAATATGTTTTGATGTGATAGGATTGTCAGGCACGTCTTTCTGCACATTTTTCCTTTTCCTGCACCTCATTCCGATGCACGGATCTTCCGATATTAATTTTTACTTACGTTTTTTGATCTGTTTTTTGTGTTTTTTGCACGTGAATGCCCTGTCTTTCCCCCGGAATGTCCATTGCGTATTTTCCCTATCTTCCCCCTGCCGTCCTGCCCACTTTTTTTTTTACGCCATTTCGTTTTGACGTCTGAATTGGGAGTTATTAATTTTTCTTTATTTTATGTGTTTTCGCGTGCCCGTCCCGCGCGTGAACGCGCTTGTTTTCGATTTTACGCGTCTTAACGCGCCTCGGTCGTATCCGCGTGCCTTGTCCCAGCATCCAAGCGCCCTTTCAATCCCGTCACGGAAAATTTTTTTACCCCCGCCCCGCGCACGCGCGCGAGACGAGGGGTACGCCTCCTTTTTGAGCCCTACCCAACCCCACCCCTTGGGCACCCCCCCTGTGACCTACCCTACCCCTACCCTTTCCCGGGCACCCCCAACTCCTTCCCCTATCCTGCCCATTGCCCTTCCCACCCCTACCTTTCCCTATCCCCCCTCCCCTCTCACGACCCCTTCCCCTCCAACCGCCTCCCTCCCGTTCTCCCTTTCCCCAATCTTCTTCTCCCTCCCTGTCGTGCCCCTCCCCTCCCTCTCCTCCATCTTCTTGTGCCTCCCTCCTCTCCCACCTACCCTCCTCCTCCTCTTTCTCCTCTGCTTCCCTGCCTCCCGCCGTGTGACAGCGCCCCTCGCCCCTCCTCTGCAGCGCCCTGCCGACTGGCGCCCGCTTGCGTCCATACCGCCAGCCTCATCGCTAGCCCCGCCAGCCTCGTCGCCAGCGCCCTCGCCCTCCAGGTCGCCAGCCCCGTCACCTCGCCGCCGGTCCACCGCTGCACCGACCTGCACCTTCCCACCACGTGCCCTGTCTTTCCCCACCACCCCCCTACCCCCAACCAAGCCCCCCTTTCCCCCATCCAACCACACACCCCCCATTACCCCCTTCTAACCCCCCTTTCCCACCTTCCCACCCCCATTCCCCCCCATTACACACTTACCCCCCACTAACCCCCATTCCCCCCCATTACACACTTACCCCCCACTAACCCCCATTCCCCCCCATCACCTACATTCCCCCCCACTAACACACCCTCCCACACAAGCCCCCAGTCCCACCACTCAGACACACACCAACCTACCCTCCCCGAAGCACCCCCTTCACACTAATCCCCACCCTACCCCGTTGTAAACCCCTGTTCCCCCCCACAGGCACACCCACCAAACCCCCTCCATTACCCCTGTTCACCCGCCGAACCCCACACCCGCCGCTAACCCACCGCACCTTACCCAAGCTCCTGTTCCTCTGCAGAACAGTAGCGGCCCCACCACCGAAACCCTTCCATCAGTCATGTTCCCACCCGCAGCACCCGCAGGTCCTTTTCTCGTCATTTGACACGCGCGAGTGGGTGTGGGTGATTGTTCGTGATTGATCGTGCGATTGATCGTGTGCGGGTGCGGGAGCTAGTTAGCCGGTGCTGACATGCAGCTGCCACACATCCTATTTCTGGGTATTTTCCTAGATTTTTCATTCAACAACCCGCAAACCCCTTTTAAAAACACCAAAAAAAAAAAACAAAACAAAACAAAAAACATTAAAAAATTAAACAAAATCATTTAAAAATTTTGAAAAAAATCTAGAAAAATTCCTATTATTTCTGCAACCCATGGCTATATTTTTCTCAACCTGTAAATTTCAGCAACAACATTTCCAACCATTTTAAAATTCCCTAATCTTTTAACAATACCCAAAAAAATGAAAAAAAATCATTAAAAATGCTAAAATTTTCCAAATTAATTTTCGAAAAATTCATAACACTTCCATTAACATTTTTCCTTCTTTGTGGCATATTTTTCTAAGCTGTCACCATATTTCATTTCACACCTAAATTCCTTAAAAATAAAATAATAATAATAATAAACCTTTTTCATCCAAACACCAGCTAACCATCTAGAAAAAAAATCCAGATATTTTTGGATTGAGGAGAGCGCATTCTTTGCATTTATATACACCCACTACCAGGTATTTTCCCTTTTATTTGTTATTTTTTTTCAGCTACCCCAAAACCCACGGTTAATATAAAAATAAAAAACAAACAAGAAAAAAAAAACCAAACAAACAAACAAATAATAAAAAAATGAAACCTTAACACCACCATGGCACGCGCATTCGCGCTAAACACACCATTTTTTTAAATAAAAATAAACCCGCCGTTCACTTAGCATGCACTAAGTGCGCTAAAGAAGCACTTTACTATTTTTAATTAAAATAAACCAGCCATCACAAGAGCACGCACTGGCAAAAAAGCGCTCCACATCACCTTAATTTGTAATCAATGAACTTGCATTTAGAGACCCAGTCTGGGTATCGAAGTCCGAGATTCGACTTAAAGCACCGCTTTAACCTAATAATTGGTAATTAAATTTTTAAGAAGGAACCGTCATTTTCTTGATAAGGTTTATCACTTAATAAAAATTCACCCATTTTTTAATAATTTATTAAAATGAATATTTCATTAAATTAATTCCCCCTCACTGTACTTAAATTCCCCTTTTTAACGAACCCGTTTCGTGGGATGGGTGTGCGCAGTCTTTGGAGTTATTTCCATGGTCAAACACCGGTTTATCAAAGTTGTGGTTTTGATGTGTGTAGGTTGTGGTGATGTTTTGGTTCAGTTTCTTTGTTACGGTTAAGGGTACGGTGAGTAGTTTTTTTTTTCTTTATTGCCTGATACGGGGGTTTTGGGTGTTTGTATGATGCATAGCATGAAGCTTTCAGTCGCATATGTCTCAAGGTCACGTCGAATTTTTTCTAGGCTGTGGTTTGCTTGGGGTTAGTTGGTCGAGTCACGTTTTATTGTTTTGGTTGTTCTCTTATCCTTGGTTTTTTGTTTGTTGCTTTGCAGGCATTCTCCTTGATTGTCTGTGTTTGTGGTGTGTGTGTAACCATCTGAATGGCGCCTTCTCACGCTCCTCCCCCTATCCAGTATGTCCCACTAGTTAGTAGGGATTACTCTTCCCTACTCACTTTTGAGCCTCTCACGAAGGCGGGACTCGCTGCTTTTGTGGCTACCTCCTTTCCCTTGCTTCCCAAGGATCCATCGATGTGTGATGAGTTTTTGGCCTCCTACAGCAAGAAGTCGGGATTGGTCCAGGGTATTTCTATGACTTTGACACCTCAAGGCCTAGGGAAGGCTCTGTCTCTTCCTTTCAAAGGTGAACCTTTTGTTACCACTCGTCAGCTTTTCTCTAATGAAGAGATTTTGAAGCTGTTACAAAAGCAGACAAGGGAAATGCTGGATGTTAAGAAGGTGATCAACTCTTCAAGAGTTTTCTTCTCCATGATCACTGATCATGTGTGGAAGATGGTCTGTCAGTTTCTCCAGGACAGGTTTATGCTTGCCAAAACGCCATCCCAGTACTTGTCCAAAGAGCTTTTCACAGCTTCAAGGATGGTGTTGAAAGGAGTCGCTATTGATTGGAGCACTTACCTCCTCACTAAAATGGATCAACATTTCGTCAAAGTCACCAGGGGTAATGTTACCAATGTCACCTATGGATCGTACTTATCTGCCTTCTTGACCTACTTAGGTTTATAGAAGAGTATGCCTCCACCTCCTCCTTCGGATCCAGTACCTCCTCCTCCACCTTCAGATGAGTCAGAACCCATTGATATAGAGGAATCTGATGATTCTCCGCCTCCCTTGGTCATCCAGCGCAAACGCTTGAAGCGGGTAGTGGATAAAGCTCCTTCAGTTCTTCCTTCAATGCACATTCCTGCTACCTCTGGCAGTGATCTCCCTGGATATCTCACATGTAATAACCTGTTCAGAGCACATCGAGAAGGTTCGTTGGACATATCAGTTCCCTCACTGAACAGTCTAGTCTCGGGAGATGCAATTCCTTTTCTCTGTAAAGACATTCAGAGTTCCATTAAATTGTCAGTGACAGCCTATATTCAACAGCTGTACACTTCCTTTTATGAAGAACTGATGTAGTCTAAGGACCAGTTGCATAAGGCAACATCCGAGTTAGCCTCTGCTAAGAATACCCTAGTAGATTTGTTTAAGCAGATGGAGCAACAAACCCAACTGGTTGCAACCCAAAGAGATGAGATCTCTTCTTTGAAAATCCAGTTACTAGGCTCAATCAGAGGTTACTAGCCTTTCAGAAGAGAAGGAGAGGATGTCCAAAGAAGCGCAGGAGTTCCAAACTCTTTTAGATGCCAAACTTTCAGCCTTACAGAGTGCTAATGACACAGTGGAATCACAAGCTTCCCAAATCAAGCAGTTGCAAGATCAACTGACCAAGTCCCAGTCTGTTCCTCCAAGCCCTAATGTTCCCTTGATTCCTTCTCTTTCACAGCAGGACTTGGCTGCTCTTCAGAGATAGGCTACCTTGTGTCCTCTATTCCAAGATAAAGTGGAAAGATTGCAATCCAGGATGGATTTGCTATGGTCTACATTTGAGCAGTTTCAGGAATATGTTCTACCAGACCATTCTTTCTTTGTCCACTACCAATTACAGAAGTTGGCCTTCTACATGAAGCTTTCCACGATGGATTTACCTCTTCCAGAGGATGGATGGAGTGGGGCTTGGTCTGCTGAGTTGCTGACAGAGGTGGTAAGGATGGTGTTTGAAGATTTTGTCACGACAGATACCATGTTGATGTCCTACATGTATCTACGTGGAGACTTGTTAATTCCAGATGAGGTGGATATGGCATGATACCTTGTCCTCTTGGAAAGGATGTGCTGTCTTCAGTTTTTTCAGAATCCTCCCAAAACATTTGTAGATGAATCCTTGTCTATGGATCGTTTTCGAAATCATCAATCTTTCAAGAGGGATCATCTTCATTGATACCGTTTCCAATGTATGGTAGATGCTTTTTAATGAAAATCTCTTTTTGGAGGAGTCATTCAGATGGTTGTGTTGTGTGTAGTGTTTGTGTTGTGAGTTACTTTATGTAATACGAACGTGGTGGTTTCCTATTAGATTGGATTTCGTGCGAGCTACATTTTGGAGAATTGTGGTGATGGGGTCGTGGTTGGATAGTTGAAGATGCTGATGAAGAAGAAGAAGAAACCTCTTATATCCTTTACAAGTTTGTTGTAATTTCTAGTTTGATAAGAAGTGTTAATGTATAAAGGGTTTTCCTTTCGTTGTATTTTTATATTAGATACAGGTTATAAGTTGGGGTCGTGGTTGGATGGATTGTTTTTGAAGAGATATTGAAGATCAAAGTTGAGCTTTTTGAATGAACTTGTATTCCCTTTTTCCTGGGTCGCGAGGACTCTTCCTTATTAAGTGTGGGGATATGTTGACTGTTTAAATGACTTGTTTTTTGGTTGATTTTTGTTGTTTTTGAGAGCTGAATGGTTGATTTTATGAGATGATTGATTGGTTTGGAAGTGGTTTGAGAGTGTTTTGGATGATATTGATTGTGTTTTGGAAGTTCATGATGTTTATTAGTAGAGATATGAGGTTCTGTGATGTTCTGATTGGTTCTGTATACCTTCTGTATAGCTTCTGTTTTGTTCTGTTTTGTTCTGATTGTCTTCTGTAAGGAGGGATGGATTGATGATTGATGAAGATTGAGATCTTGTGTAAGCTTATTGAATAGTTTGTGAGAGTTTGGAATGGTTTGAGTATGAGTTATGAGGTTTTGATGACCTTCTGTAGGTCTTCTGTAGAGCTTCTGTCTCTGTTCTGTTCTGTACTGTAGCTGTTCTGGTACTGTTCTGTGATTGTTCTGTATGCTTCTGTATGTGTTCTGATGGATGAGAGTGTAGCTTGGGAAAGATTTCTAGCCTTGGAAAGAGGTGAATACAAGTGCAAAAGAGCTGAAAGAAGTGAAAGAAGTAGCTGCTGAAGACTCAAGTGAAGACTGAAGTGAAGTGACAGTAGTGAGCTATGAAGGACACTATAGTGGCTCTGGTGACTCTTCATATCAGACATACCTCTTGGGAGGGGTATCCATGACCTAATAAGGATTATTGAGAGTGATTTTGAGAGATTGTAGTGAGGAGATGATGTATTATTGATGGAGAGAGAGAGAGAGAGTCAGAGATAGCCAATTCTACTAAAACAGAGTGATTGTATATGAGAGATTGAGAGATTGAGAGAGAAGACTATGAAGATATTGAAGATGAATACTATGTGATGTATTTCCATTCAAAGATGGTGTATTCCTTTGATTTCTTTGTTCTTTTGATGGATTTTGTGAAGATATTGAAGAATATGGTTGATTCTATCAAATCCATGGGAGATCTACATGATGCTGCATGAAGATTTATTGTGCCTGGTGTTCTTTTCTTCATTGTGATCATATAAAACCTAATAAACAAGCTTGTTGGTGTTACAAGATAGATTTTCTTGCAAGAGAATTCCCTTTTCCTTGGTGTTCCTCTTGGGGCTCCATAGGGCAAGTTGTCAAGGCAATTTTATGCATCTGTGAAGGTGTTGGATTCAAGCCACCCATGCCTTCACATTTAATATTTGTAGATAACAAAATCTCGATGGCATAGCACTTTCATAAAAATCACATAAATCTCAAGTTATCAAACTATACAACTTGATACAAAAAGATGTTGGACTTTCGGCGCTATTGGTAATTACCACCAAGTGCAACCAAAGGACTATCACCTTAAGAGTGGAAAAGATTGATAAAACATCCACTACAAAAGGCGCTTGCCTATTTTCATTCATTCTCTGGACTCCGCATAAATCACTCCACCTCACCATGCCTCCAAAGGAACAAGATGTCATTAATATTCAAGAATTGTGCAAATTAATGTGGATTCCGATGAGGTTTCCATCCACATAAGATGAACCTTTAGCCAAAGGTATGCTCCTAATCAATCACATGTTCACTTACCATATTAAATTTAAATTTCATGAAAAAACATTTTTGAGAAATGATGCAAACCTTCCAATGTAGCAACTTATGAGAAATGATGCAAACCTTCCAATCATGAAAACCTTCCAATGTAGCAACTTATAAGATTTTTCTATGGCTATGAATGGCATTTTGAAACAATAACACATTACTTATGGTGCATCACTCTTCTTCAATCCGCATTATTAATCAACTTTTTCTGCACCACAAGCTTTCTCATGTAAAGGCGACAAAATGTGAAATTATGGCTAGAATTTTTTGACATATATAGGGTGACAATGGGGGACTTTGTAAAAATTACATATCTAGACTAGTTGGATGATGAGTTTCAATCTCACAACCACCAATAGAAACACTTCATTGCCATAAACCACCATTCCAACCACTAGAGTCGCATCATTGGTGCCTATAAGATCCTAATAAGTGTTATCATACTAATACCCATTTTTATACTAGTGCCTCTACCTTAATGAGGCTTTCTTTCAATCTCTTCCTCTCTGATGGGTGGAATAGGCAAGACTTGAGAAACATCATATTAGTTTTGGAAAAAATCCACTACCAAAGTGGATCGTAAGGTCATGCTAAGCTTATATACTCCATTACCTTGTCAAGTGCCCAACAAGTAAATATAAAAATATTTCTAGCAAGAACTGAGGCAAAAGAACATGTTACACCATAACTTTACTTTTAAGACTCCCAAAGGGCTCAACATGGCACCACAATTCTTCCAATTATGTGGTAATATTTCTCCAAGTTCAGAATCAATGAAAATGATCAACAAATTTCATGTCCAAAATATAGTTATATTATATATAAAATTGGACAAAAGTGAGAATAAACCAGGGAGTTCATGCATCCCTATCAAGAAATACCTTTAATGGCTTGCTTAAAACCTATGAGACAAAAAAATTGAGATGGTTGACAAGTGTATGTAGGGCAAGTTGTCAAGGCAATTGTGTGCATTAATGAAGGTGTCGGATTCGAGCCACCCAAATATGGGATGGCTTAGTACCTTCAAATTTAATATTTGTAAATTATAAAATCAAGATGGCATAACACTTTCATAAAGAATCACATAGATGTCAAGCTATTGAACTTTGCAACGAGACACAAAAACATATTGGCCTTTCAACGCTATTGGTAATAATACCACGTGCAACCAAAGAACTATCACCTTAACACTAGAAAAGATTAAACCATCAACTACAAAAGGCTGTGTCTATTTTCAATCATTCTTTGGACTCCGCATAAACCACTCCACCTCATCATGCATCCAAAGAAACATAATATCATTAATATTCAATAAATATGCAAAATCATGTGGACTCTCTTGAGGTATCCATCCACATTGAAAGGTGAGAAGGATCGAAGCTTGCACTCGAGAGCTATGGCGGGAGAGCAAGAGCAAGAAAGAGAGAGACAAGAAATGGGAACTCCAACAGTCACAAAGTGTGATTGGGCCTTCCTTTATTTAAACTGTCACTAAAATAATAAATAATAAAGTGACGGTGACAGGCGCCCACCACCTACAGTATGCAGTGGTGGTGACTATCAGTGTAGTAATACACGGGCGGCTAGGCGGAGGCGCCTTTACCCCCAACAACCTCCCACTTAAAGGCGAATCTGTCCTAGTGAGGAGTGAAAAGAAAAAGAAAAAGACAGTACAACATGTACACATATACAACAAGATGAGGAAAGACGTCATCTCATCCCATGCCCATCAACCTCCTAAGGAAAGCAAAGCACTCTATAGAGAGGCTTTTCGTGAGCAGATCTGCAGGATTCTTGTCAATCGAGATCTTGACAACATCAACAGACTTGTCCTCAACGATCCCACGTATGAAGTGATACCTCATCTCAATATGTTTCGTCTTCGCATGGAAGACCGGATTCTTGGCTAACTGAATAGCACTCATAGAATCTGAATGTGGTATAGGGGTAGCATCAATACCAAGGTCAGCAAACCAAACGACCCAACCAAATGGCCTCCTTGCAAGCCTCAGTGGCTGCAAGATACTCGGCCTTTGTAGTAGAAAGGGTCGTGCATTTCTGCACCCTGGACATCCAAGAAACAGCACCTCTAGCATAGGTGAATACATAGCCAGAAGTGGACTTCCTATTATCTGCATGTCCTGCATAATCAGAGTTAGTGTACCCCACAACTCCTGTATCCTAGCTGCCATAGCATATGCACACATCTACAGTGCCCTTCAGGTACCTCATGATACCCTTCACGACATCCCAATGCTTCTTGCCAGGTGTAGCCATATAGCATGCCACAACACCAACTCCAAAGGCAATATCTGGATGAGTGGTGATCATGGCATACATAATACTGGCCACTACAAATACATAGGGAATCTTGGCCATCTCGGCCCTCTACTCATCTGTCTGCGAACAATCAGCATGTGTTACCTTCAAATAAGAAGGCAATGGACAGCCAATGGGCTTTACGTCCTGCATGTGGAAGTGCTCAAGGACTTTATGAATGTACTCCCTCTGTGATAAGTAGAGGAGTCCGTGATGCCTGTCGTGTCTAATGAGCATACCAAGTATGTGAGAGGCCTGTCCTAGATCTTTCATCTCAAAGCTCTTCTTGAGCTAAGCCTTAAGAGCATCTAGCTCATCATGAGCTTTCCCTGCTATCAGCATATCATCCACATAGAGTACCAAAATCAATAAAGAACCATCACGGGCTTTCTTCGTGTAAACACACGGATCCATAACACTCTTGTTTAGCCCTGTGATTGCATAAAGGCATCAAACTTATGATACCACTCCCTAGGTGCCTGCTTCAAGCCATTAAGGCTTTTCTTCAATTTGCACACTAGGTGCTCCCTGCCAGGTTCTGCAAAGCCCTTAGGCTGCTCCATATAAATCTCATCATGCAAGTCCCCATGTAAGAAATCCGTCTTGATATCCATCTGGTATAAATCCAAGTCAAGCTAAGCAACCAAAGCCAAGACTAAGCATAGGGTGGTCACCATAACCACAATAGAAAAGACCTCATCAAATTCTACACCATGCTCCTGCTTAAAACCCTTTGCTACCAATCTAGCCGTGTATGCCGACTTGGGGTGTCCAGGGGTACTTTTTAGCTTGTACACCCACTTGCATGGCAAAGCCTTCTTGCCCTTAGGCAAGTGCCCTTAGGCAAGGAAACCAAATCCCAAGTCTCATTCTTATGCAAGGAGTCTATCTCAGACTCCATAGCCCTCTCCTAGGAGTGACTATCATCCCTATGCATAGCCTCATCATAAGTGAAAGACTCTCCTGCATCTGTAACCAATACATAATGCAGTGAGGGCTGAAATCTATCAGGTGGACGTCTGTCTCTAGCAAACCATCTCCATGCAGGCTCTACTGCTTGCCCAGCTGCCTGTCCAACACCCTGACCATAAGCATCTGCTGCAACTGTAGGCTGTCCAATTGGCTGTGCGGGAGCTCTTGGCTCCTCCAGAAATATGACCCTGCGGATCTCAACAACTCTCTCAGGCTGCCTATGCATCTTTTCTTCATGGAAGACTACATCATGACTACGGATGACTTTCCGCACCTGCGGATCCTAGAGACGGTAACCCATCTCACCTGCATCCCCATAACCAAGGAAAATACATTTGACACTCTTAGGATCCATCTTACTTCTCTTGTCCCTGGGCACATGGAAAAATGCCTCACATCCAAAGACACGGAGATGCGCATAAGAGGGAGGTTTTCCAGTCCATACCTCCTCGACAACCAACAAATCCAAACCACTAGAAGGTGATCTGTTTATGATATGCACAGTTGTACTAACTGCCTCAGCCCAAAAGCTCTCTGGTAGGCCTGCATTGGCTAAGCATACTGCGTACACGCTCTTGGATGGTTCTATTCATCCACTCAGCCAAACCATTTTGAGGGGGGGGAGGGGGGCGTAGGGAGCGGTCAACTGACGCTTAATACCCCGCTCATCATATAACTACTCAAAAGCACATGAGACATACTCACCCCCATTATCTGTCCTTACGCATTTTAGCCAATATCCAGACTGGTTCTCAACCAATGCAAGCCATCTCTGAAACACAACTAAGACATCGAATTTCAACTTAATGGAATAAGCCCAAACTTTCCGTGAAAAATCATCTATGAATGTAACAAAATACTTTGCACCACCCATAGACTAACAAGGCATGGGCCCATAGACATCCGAATGTACCAATGCCAAGGGCTCACTCATGCCTAGCCTACTAGACTTCTTATGCGTAGACCTAGTCTGCCTACCATAAAGACAATGCTCACATGAATCAAAACATGCATGAATCAAAACATGCATAATCAAGGGGTGGTAAGTACTGCAAAGACAATGCTTGCATGCCATAAAGACAATGTTCACATGAATCAAAACATGCATAATCAAGGGGCGGTAAGTACTGTAAACCAGAAAGCATTTTCATTCCCTTCAAAGACATATGGCCCAAACGGGCATGCCAAAGAGATACATGTGAGCTAGAACCCACAGGCAAAACATGATCAAGGGAATAAGCGGATACAATCAAGAGATAGAGGCTGCCAGCCTTGGCACCTCTCGCAATCACAAGTCTGCCACGAGTGATCTTCCATGCAGAGTCTTCAAAAGATACATGATAACCTGTGTCATCAAGCTGTCCAGCTAACAGGAGACTGCGTGTCAAAGCAGGTACATGACGTACATCATGCATAACAAAACTGCTGCCAGAAGGAAACTGCAGCCTAACATCACCAATTCCCACAATATCAAGAGAGCTGTCATCACCCAAGTGCACAAAAACCCGAAACAGTACGGTATGAATGAAACCACTCTCGGCAAGGTGTCACATGAAAGGATGCACCTGAGTCCAAGAGCCAACACTGTGCATACATAGAGGGTATATCTGTCATCTATAAAGCACTAGAAGAAGCTGCAAGGATATAATCATCATCATCAACATCCTCAGGCTGCATAACATTGATCTCTTCAATTTTAACATTGGACTTTGCAGGCACTATGATGCAATCAGAAGACTTATCCTGCACTTTGTCTTTCCCCTTATCTTTGTGCCTTTCATTGCGCAGTCCATGGCATTGTGGCCTCATATGGCCCTTTTTCCCACAATGGTGACAAGTAACATTTGCATTCCTGCCACGGGATTTGCTACATGACTTACCACGAGACTTGGACCAAGATTTCTGAGAATCCCGTCCATGGCCACTGCCATTGCCATGCTTTCCATATCCATCATTCCTACCTCTAACTGTCATAGCATGCGACACACAAGAGGCATCCAAATTCTTACGGTTAACCTCTTCCTGCAGAAGAGCACTCTCAACATCAGATAATTTCAAGGTAGCAGCAAAGTCACATAATGCAGTGCGAAATGCATCCCATGACTCATTTAGAGTACCAAGCAAGAAAAAAGGAGTGACATCTTCTGCAAAAGTGATGTCCTGCGAAGTCAAGTTCTTGAGTATAGCATGGAACTAGCTCAAGTGAGCAGACATTGTCACATTCTCCTTCATGCGCAGATCCATAAGCTGCTTCAGCCAATACATCTAACTCGCTGGACTTTTCTTATCATAGAGATTCCTAATTTTATCCCACAACTGCCATGCACTCTGTTTTTCCTCAAATACATTGTAATGAACCTGTTCTTTGAGAGATAATAAAGTAGTGGACTTGCATAACTCATCAAGCTCAAACCATTTCTCATCTGGCATAGTTGTAGGTCGATGCCCGCCCGCTGAACCTCAATGGTTTGATCTATGATTTCTGCACCAATACCTGCTAAATCTAGCTCTTTCAATACGATTAATTCGTACCATCAAGCTTAATGATGTTGAAAATAGCATGATCAGTGGACGAACACGCCATAATGCAAGCTCGAAGACTGTAGACAGTTCAAAACTGCTTGTTGTTTACTACAGAAAATGACCAAAAAATCACCAAAATTCGAGAAAAAATGGCGAGAAAAGTGTAACCAAAGCTGCTGTCCACTAAGTACTAGTAAAAGTACATCGTTTTAGAATATTTTAGCATGAAAATCCATGTCAATCCAGAGTTATATGCTTGATGTAATAAATGACAACAAGGTACTGTGAGAGGCAATTGCTGACCAAATCACTGCACCAAGTCAAGAAATGACAGCCAAGACATTACCAATCATAAACAGACATAAATCAGCACCAAACTATCATCAAGACCCTGAGCAAACACCCAAACATGTCATCAAAGCATCCCTCATTGAGTAGGTATACCCCTGGACAATAGGGCAAAGTATATGTAACACTGGCAAGACCTGACACCAGTAGGTGTATGCTCATAAGAGTGCAAAGCCCAAGCTCAGGTCAAAGGCAACTCCAAGATATCAGTGCATGAACCATGCAATATTTAAGTGTAAGAGATCTCAAAGTCTCAAGTATCTGTAAAATGCTCAAAATAGCATAAACCTCCTGCTCAATGTCGGTCAAGCATACAAGATACTCCCACTGGCATAAGAGACGGATAAACGAGCTCAACAGCTCAATCAAAACAAGTCAGAGTACCAAAGACAAATAGCCAAGACAATGCCTCAATAGCATCCCAAGAGCATGACGGCTACAAAGCAACTATAGGTAGCATCCATGAGCAAGACATACATCCCAATAAATATCTCTGACAACCAAAGTGACATCCAATAAAAATTTCCAAAATAGAAAATGAGAATCCAAGCCAAGTCTTCAGAGAGTACTGAATCTCAACAAGTACATGGTACATTGTGCCAAGACAAATGCATCAAGCCGTAGGCATCGGGTAAGCATGTGACCACTGTCAAGCATAAACCAATGTCAATAAGTACAGGCTGAAATAAGCTCAAGCTTCCAAAAGCATCTGGATCCAATGACAAGCTCAAAGTTTTCTGTCGATGATCAATACATCATAGCATAACCCAAGACATACATCCGGAACCAATAGGCATATGTCAAAGCATGAAAGATAACTTCAGCCCAAGAGTATTCCGCATGCATTTACTATTATAAACTGAGTATTTTCAGCTTACAATCAAGCCAAAATCATAGCATTACATGTAGCTTCAATCCCCCAATCAATCGACATCAGTAGAAGCATCACATAAGCCATAGGCATACAAATACATGCTGTCTCAGACCTGAAATCTGTTGCAGAATATTCTGTCATCAAAATTTGGCAAATCCTACATCACCATCGCTTCCGGAGATTTTCAAGCTAAACCAATGAACATCATAGAATCCTTATTGTTGAATATGTTGAGTATCCCACCAACGTAAGGTGTCACCAACAATGATCCATATTACTTTAAGTTGTAAGGCTTCCATTATAAGAAGCCATGTATGAGCATGTATGAACATGGACATTAGGTGGGTCTTAACTTGTATGTCAATTGAGGTTTATGTGATCGGTTGGTAAAAAGGTGACCTTCATGGATCTAACATTTGGGTTAGATAGAGTAGTTACGTTGATAGCAACTTGAGGCACAATCTATTGAGTTGCAAGGTATGGGGGTTTTTAGAGGCTCTTATTTTAGGATTCGGGAGCTGCAAAAACGTTGGTCTCTAGTTGGGTAGTCTCAAGGGAGCCAGCAATCCCCTTGACAAGGGCTCAACGATGGTAAAGGGAATATTTCCCAGTCAACTAGGGAAGATTCATAATCTGGTCAAACATATCCACCAGATGACCTTCTTGGGATATAAAACCAAGATCCCTCTAAAACCATTGTTAATCTGTCTTTCATCTAGTCAGAGTCTTTTCAACTACCCTTAAGCTTTTCGCCTTATCTGAATCGCCATCTAAGCTCCACAATGGAAGTGCATGAGTGGACAGTGTCATTTTTGTATTAGTTCACTTAAAATTAAAAGTCACTATTCTTCTCATATTTGATGTTTGTTCTCTACTCCTCATTTAAATTCTATCTATTGTGTCATGTAATTTTTATATGGTATTAGAGTCTAGAGGGCTCTAAGGAGCCAAATGAATGTTGAATTAGCATTCTTGAATGGTAACCTCAAGGAAAGTTGTACGTGGTTCAACAACTCAGCTTTGAGGCCTCCCATTTTGAGAACAAACTTTGTAAGCTGAAGAAGATATTGTATGGGTTGAAACAAGCCCTAGAGCATGGTACCAACACATAGATAAATTCTTTCAAGGTTTGAATTTCAAAACATCTACCTTAGATGCTTATTTATATGTTTATAGGGATAGTGAAAAGTCTGTAATGATTGTCATATATGTGGATGATCTTATTACAGGTGATTATGAAGATATGATCCATCAAACTCGAAAGGCTTTGAACTTTGAGTTTGAAATTATAGACTTGGATTTGTTGCACTATTGTTTGGAGATTGAAGTCTAGCAAGAGTGGCAAATTCTTCATCTCTCAAAAGAAGTATGCATGGGAGATCTTAAAAGCATTTGGTATGACCAGATGTAAGAAGATAGCTACACCTATGGAGGCCAGTAGTACTGAGGTTAGTTGGAAATCTTATCTACTTCTGTAACATTAGGACAGATATCGGGTTTGTTGTTGGTATTTTAAGAAAATTCTCAAACAATCCACCATAAAGTCATTGCAAAGCTAGGATGAATGTGCTTATATACTTAAAGGGAACTCTTGATTATCGTATCACATACACTTTCGGAAGTGCTCTTATAGGGAACAGACTCAGATTGGATAAGTAACAGTGATTCGAGAAAATTGATTTCTAGATATTTTCTCTTTAGGTTCAGGAATATTCTCTTGGATCAATAAGAAGCAAGCAACTATGGCATTGTTTTATACCGAAGTAGAGTACACGACAGCTTATTTTGCTGCATATGAAGTAGTATGATTAAGGAGGATTCTATGGCATATGGGAGAATAAGATGAAGATCCAACAATGCTAAGATATGACAATAAAAGTTACATCACTGTTGCCAAAAATCAAGTTTTTCATACACACCCCAAATGCATTGAGATCCAATATCACTATGTGTATGACTTGATCGAGCATGGGATAGTAGAGCTTGTCTATTATTCAACGAGGGAAAATGGAGTAGATATCTTTACCGAAGCTCTTACGAACGGTCTCCTTCAAGTTCATCTTTAGAGATTCGGTGTTGTGTTGAGAATATAGTTCACTTGTGAGTGGACATAGAGGGAGGGTGTTAGATATGCTCAATGCCCTACCCTCATAAGATGCCGCCAATGATCCATGCTACTCTAAGTTGTAAGGCCTCCATTATGAGGAGAAGCCATGTGTGAGCATGGACATTGGGTGAGTCCTGACTTGTATATCATATGAGGTTTATATGATTGGATGGCAAAAAGATGACCTTTGTAGATACTTATACTAGTAGCAACTCCATGCACAATTGCATCGAGTTGCGGGGTGTGGGAGTTATTAAGGGTCAATATTTTGGGATCCCAAGGTCATGGAAGTGGCCCCTAGCTTGGGCGCCTCATGGAGGACCAGTAGCCCCCGTGATGATGGTCCAAGGACAGCGCCCTCGGCCCAACGATAAAGAAAATATTCTTTGGAACATTTCCTAGCCGACTAGAGAAGGTTCATAATATAGTCAGACATGTCGATTACACTACCTAGGCTAGAACAGGAAGACCCCTCTAAAGCTATCGTTAATCTATCTTTCACCCAGTCAAAGTTCTTTCAACTACCCTTAAGCTATTTGCCTATCATCTATCTGGATCGCCGTCTAAGCTTCACAATGAAAGTGCACGGGTGGATAGAGCTATCTTTGTATTAGTTCATTTGAAATTAAAGTAGTCTATGTTCTTCTCATATTTGATGTGTTCTCTACTCCTTACTCAGATTCTATCTGTTATGTTTTGTAATTTCTACACTTATGACCCTTACTAAAATCAACCTATTTAAAAGATTGTAAATTCATATCAATAGCAACCACATGTGATATGTGCAATGTGCTAACACAAACATTCCCCCCCACCCTACCTCCTATGTATGCATGTGTGTGTCATAAACTTACATGTAATATACAAAACTCTATTAATAGTAGAATATATTGAACAAGGATATACGAAAGTATGTTGTAGAGCATGTATGCAAATCTCTATATGAGAGTTTTCAACTATAAATTGAGGGCTATTCTTCTTTCAAATGCATTTTTTTTAAGGGATTTTTATGTGGATGTATTTGTGAGAATTTAAATCAATGTTGAGGGGCTTGAATGGAGCTTATTTTGGAGGAAGACAAATGGAGGGAAAGAGCATCTTGTCGTGTGCACACACATACAAAGATCAAGTTGTAATGCCCAAGACACATAACTAGAAGAGTCTAAGATTTTTGTCATGATAATCTAAATTCCAATGCATATTGATATGTGAAAATTAATAGGAGGCACATAATCACATATGTACAAAATTATACCATGGGATTTATTGCATGAGGACATTATGTGTTTTGCTAGCATGAGATATATCTTACCAGCAAGAAGAGAGAGATTGATAGTAAGATATATTTACTAGCAACCTATTTATGTTAATTCCACCTATCTATTTAATGACAAGATAATGTTAGGTATATGTGCTTTAACTATTTAAAGACAAAAACTCCAATAACACTACCCAACTAAAGATTCACCACCTATGCACATGGAAATAAGGATTCTTTAAACTATCAAATGTGTGCATGCATGCATGTGTGTGTGTGTGTGTGTGTGTGTGTGTGTGTGTGTGTGTGTGTGTGTGTGTGAATATAGATAACTATTATATGTCATATTGCACTTGAGAGTTTGGCTAATCTAATACTTGAAGAACCGTCTTTAAGCAAATCCTAGATTGCAAGTGCATAGAATTTAGGTTTTTGTTGTTCATTATCTTCTTGGAGAACTAGAGGTTCAAAAACAACATTGTGGTTTAAGATAGCTTTTGGGAGAAAGCTTGATCACTCAAAGACGGCAACACACTTTTATAGAACTTCACAATGATAGATCCTTAGCTAAGCATATAGTCACGTTAACATGAAGATTTATTGTTACGTTGATTCATGGTGTAATGTAGGTAGTTTGATATGATTGCAACTTTCATAATTCATGGCTAACTTGCTTAATGTAGACTCACAAAGAACTCCACTTAATGAGTGTATTTGGGATGGATTGTGATTCCTAATGAAGACCATATGCATAATGTGTGCATACAATACAATTCACTTTAGATGGGTGGACTTCGTTTGGATTGTGTGTACGTGCACGCATGCGTGCGTGCAACGTGCTGACACAAACACACCACACGCATTTGTGCGTATGATCACTTTAGGAATTCAGGAAGATAGGAACAAAGTGCACATGTAATGAGATAAAGAGAAAAGAATCTGAATAAGAACATGGTGTCAAGGAGCATAAGGGGTTATATTTTGTGAGAGATGAGGGTGAGGTTTGGGAGTTGTCTATGAATATTAAGATAAGGTTGAGTTTTGGAGTGTGGGTTAGAAGAGGTGGTTTAGGTATGAATTTGTAGGTATATTTTGTTTGGTTTGGCATTAAGCACAATTTAATTAGCAAGATCATTATGGTTTGTGGTGGAGATATCCTATCTATAGGGTTGTCAAATTATAAAGGTCTAGCCTCGTACTTCACTTCTTAATTAGGTCTTCTTGATGGTGGATGCTTACATGAACATTTATATGAAACATAGAGAATTGTAAATACTATACTATGTGCACAATTGATGAGTAATAGATGTCGATTCATCAAACATTTGTGTGTATGTGCAAGTTTGTGTATATATAAGCTATGTATATTTCTGATAAAAGAATTTGAGGTTTTCTCAGGTTTATACAATTGGATAGGATAGAATGCTAATGACCCTTGCTTAAGATTCTAGAAAACCATAATCAATATAATCAAAAGATTGCAAGTTTACATCAACACACACACACACACTCTCTCTCTCTCTCTCTCTCTCTCTCTCTCTCTCTCTCTCTCTCTCTCTCTCTCTCTCTCTCTATATATATATATATATATATATATATATATATATATATATGTGTGTGTGTGTGTGTGTGTGTGTGTGTGTGTGTGTGTGTGTGTGTGTGTGTGTGTGTGTGTGTGTGTGTGTGTGTGTGTGTGTGTGTGTGTGTGTGTGTGTGTGTGTGTGTGCACGCACGTCCACGTGCACGTTTGGCACTTTCCCTCCCCCCATGTCTATATCCAATGCAAAAATCCATAATAATACTTTAAGCCAAGAACTGCAGGAGTAGGCTATGTAATTCCCAGGTTCATAACTCACTCTGGAAGAGTTAATTCAGTGATTAAAATCATTGTTGATGACCAAACATTGAAAAGTGCTTTGCATGGGCATTATAGTTGTGTGTGTGTGTGTGTGTGTGATCGTAAGAAATCTTACCCAACTAGCTACCCATTTCTATACTAGTTTCTCTACCCTAACGAGGGTCTCTTTCAATCTCTTCCTCTCTCATGTGTGGAATAGGCAAGACTAGAGGTTTTAGCAACAATACACTACCAAAGTATTTCCTAGGGTCATGATAAGCTTATATACTCCATTATGTTTTTCAAGAGCCGAACAAGTAAATGTAAACATACTTTTAGCAACTAATGAAGCAAAAGAACATGTCACACCATATTGATTTTACTTTCAAGAATCCCAAAGGGCTCGACATGATACCACCATTCTTCCAATTATGTGGGAGCATTTCTCCAAGGCAAGAATCAATGAAAATGATCAACAAATGTCATGTCCAAAATAAGTTATATTGTATATAAAGTTGGACAAAAGTGACAATAAGTTGGGGTGTTTAGGCACCCCTTTTAAGGAGTACCTTTAATGTCTTTCTTATCAAAACCTATGAGATATATAAAAATTAAGATGATTAACAAGTGTATGTAGGGCAAGTTGTCAAGGCAATTTGATGCATCTGTGAAGGTGTTGGATTCAAGCCACCCATGCCTTCACATTTAATATTTGTAGATAACAAAATCTCGATGGCATAGCACTTTCATAAGAATCACATAAATCTCAAGTTATCAAACTATACGACTTGACACAAAAAGATGTTGGACTTTCGGTGCTATTGGTAATTACCACCAAGTGCAACCAAAGGACTATCACCTTAAGAGTGGAAAAGATTGATAAAACGTCCACTACAAAAGGCGCTTGCCTATTTTCATTCATTCTTTGGACTCCGCATAAATCACACCACCTTACCATGCCTCCAAAGGAACAAGATGTCATTAATATTCAAGAATTGTGCAAATTAATGTGGATTCCCATGAGGTGTCCATCCACATAAGATGAACCTTTAGCCAAAGGTATGCTCCTAATCAATCACATGTACACTTACCATATCAAATTTAAATTTCATGAAAAAACATTTTTGAGAAATGATGCAAACCTTCCAATGTAGGAGCTTATAAGATTTTTCTATGGCTATGAATGGCATTTTGAAACAATAACACATTACTTATGGTGCATCACTCTTCTTCAATCCACATTATTGATCAACTTTTTCTGCACCACAAGCTTTCTCATGCAAAGGCGACAAAATGTGAAATTATGGCTAGAATTTTTTGACATATATTTGTAAAATTTACATATCTAGACTAGTTGGATGATGAGTTCCAATCTCACAACCACCAATAGAAACACTTCATTGCCATAAACCACCATTCCAACCACTAGAGTCGCATCATTGGTGCCTATAAGATCCTAATAAGTGTTATCATACTAATACCCATTTTTATACTAGCTCCTCTACCCTAATGAGGCTCTCTTTCAATCTCTTCCTCTCTGATGGGTGGAATAGGCAAGCCTAGAGAGTCATCATATTAGTTTTGGCAAAAATCCACTACCAAAGTGGATCGTAAGGTCATGCTAAGCTTATATACTCCATTACGTTGTCAAGTGTCCAACAAGTAAATATAAAAATATTTCTAGCAAGAGCTGAGGCAAAAGAACATGTTACACCATAACTTTACTTTTAAGACTCCCAAAGGGCTCAACATAGCATCACAATTCTTCCAATTATGTGGGAATATTTCTCCAAGTTGAGAATCAATGAAAATGATCAACAAATTTCATGTCCAAAATATAGCTATATTATATATAAAATTGGACAAAAGTGAGAATAAACCAGGGAGTTCATGCATCCCTATCAAGAAATACCTTTAATGGCTTGCTTATCAAAACCTATGAGACAAAAATATTGAGATGGTTGACAAGTGTATGTAGGGCAAGTTGTCAAGGAAATTGTGTGCATTAATGAAGGTGTCAGATTCGAGCCACCCAAATATGGGATGGCTTAGTACCTTCAAATTTAATATTTGTAGATTATAAAATCAAGATGACAACACTTTCATAAAGAATCACATAGATGTCAAGCTATTGAACTTTGCAACGAGACACAAAACATATTGGCCTTTCAACACTATTGGTAATAATGCCACGTGCAACCAAAGAACTATCACCTTAACACTAGAAAAGATTAAACCATCAACTACAAAAGGTTGTGTCTATTTTCAATCATTCTTTGGACTCCACTTAAACCACTCCACCTCATCATGTATCCAAAGAAACATAATATCATTAGTATTCAATAAATATGCAAAATCATGTGGACTCTCATGAGATATCCATCCACATTGAAAGGTGAGAAGGATCGAAGCTTGCACTCGAGAGCTATGGCAAGAGAGCAAGAGCAAGAAAGAGAGAGACAAGAAATGGGAACTCCAACAGTCACAAAGTGTGACTGGGCCTTCCTTTATTCAAACTGTTACTAAAAGAATAAAGAATAAAGGGACGATGATGGGCGCCCGCCACCTGCAATATGCAGTTGTAGTGACTGTCAGTGTAGTAATACACGGACGGCTAGGCGGAGGCGCCTTTACCCCCAACAACCTCCCACTTAAAGGCGAATCTGCCTTAGTGAGGAGTGAAAAGAAAAAGAAAAAGATAAAACAACATGTACACAAATACAACAGGATGAGGAAAGACGTCATCTCATCCCACACCTTCCAACCTCCTGAGGAAAGCAAAGCGCTCTGTAAAGAGGATTTTCCTGAGCAAATCTACAGGATTCTGGTTAGTCGAGATCTTGACAAGATCAACAGACTTGTCCTCAACGAGCCCATGTATGAAGTGATACCTCATCTCAATGTGTTTCGTCTTCGCATGGAAGATCGGATTCTTGGCTAACTGAATCGCACTCATAGAATCCAAATGTAGTGTAGGGGTAGCATTAATACCAAGGTCAGCAACCATCCGAATGTAGTGTAGGGGTAGCATCAATACCAAGGTCAGCAACCAAACGACCCAACCAAATGGCCTCCTTGCAAGCCTCACTGGCTGCAAGATACTCGGCCTTTGTAGTAGAAAGGGCCATGCATTTTTGCACCTTGGACATCCAAGAAAGAGCACCTCCAGCATAGGTGAATTCATAGCCGGAAGTGGACTTCCTACTATCTGCATGTCCTGCATAATGAGAGTCAGTGTAGCCCACGACTCCTGTATCCTGGCTGCCATAGCATATGCACATACCTACAGTGCCCTTCAAGTACCTCATGATACGCTTCACGGCATCCTAATGATTCTTGCCAGGTATAGCCATATAGCGTACCACAACACCAACTGTAAAGGCAATATCTGGATGAGTGGCGATCATGGCATACATAAGACTGTCGACTGCAGATACATAGGGAATCTTGGCCATCTCGGCCCTCTACTCATCTGTCTGCGAACAATCATCATGTGTTACCTTCACATAAAAAGGCAATGGACAACCATTGGGCTTTACGTCCTGCATGCGGAAGCGCTCAAGGACTTTATGAATGTACTTTCTTTGTGACAAGTAGAGGAGTCCCTGATTCCTGTAGCGTCTAATGCGCCTACCAAGTATATGAGAGGCATGTTCTAGATCTTTCATCTCAAAGCTCTTCTTGAGCTGAGCCTTAAGAGCATCTAGCTCATCATGAGCTTTCCCTGCTATCAGCATATCATCCACATAGTACTAGTACCAAAATCAATAAAGAACCATCACGGGCTTTCTTTGTGTAAAGACACGGATCCATAGCACTCTTGTTGTAGCCCTGTGACTGCATAAAGGCATCAAACTTATGATACCACTCCCTAGGTGCATGCTTCAAGCCATAAAGGCTTTTCTTCAATTTGCACACTAGGTACTCCCTGCCAAGTTCTGCAAAGCCCTTAGGCTGCTCCATATAAATCTCATCATGCAAGTCCCCATGTAAGAAATCCGTCTTGATATCCATCTGGTATAAATCCAAGTCAAGCTGAGCAACGAAAGCCAAGACTAAGCACAGGGTGAGAAAAGACCTCATCAAAGTCCACACCATGATCCTGCTTAAAACCCTTTGCTACCAATCTAGCCTTGTATGCCGACTTGGGGTGTCCAGGGGTACTTTTCAGCTTGTACATCCACTTGCATGGCAAAGCCTTCTTGCCCTTAGGCAAGGAAACCAAATCCCAAGTCTCATTCTTATGCAAGGAGTCTATCTCAGACTGCATAGCCCTCTCCCAGGAGTGACTGTCATCCCTCCACATAGCCTCATCATAAGTGAAAGACTCTCCTGTATCTATAACCAAGACATAATGCATCGAGGGCTACAATCTGTCAGCTCAGGTGGACGTATGTCTCTAGCAGACCGTCTCACGGCAGGGTCTGCTGCCTGCCCAACTGCTTGTCCAACACTCTAACCATGAGCATCTATTGCAGCTGTAGGCTGTCCAACTCGCTGTGCGGGAGCTCTCGTTTCCTCCTGAAATATGACCCTGCGGATCTCAACAACTCTCAGGCTACCTATACATCTTGTCGTCATCGAAGACTACATCATGACTACGTATGACTTTCCGCACCTGCGGATCCCAGAGACGATAACCCATCTCACCTGCATCCCCATAACCAAGGAAAATGCATTTGACACTCTTAGGATCGAGCTTACTTCTATTGTCCCTGGGAACATGGCAAAATGTCTCACATCCAAAGACACGGAGATGCGCATAAGAGGGAGATTTTTCAGTCCATACCTCCTCGACAACGTCAAAATCCAAACCACTAGAAGGTGATCTGTTTATGATATGCACAGCTGTACTAACTACCTCAGCTCAAAAGCTCTTTGGTAGGCCTGCATGGCTAAGCATACTACGTACACGCTCTTGGATGGTTCTATTCATCTGCTCAACCAAACCATTTTGGGGGGGGAGGGGGGGGGGGGCGTAGGGAGCGGTCAACTGACGCTTAATACCCCTCTCATCACATAACTGCTCAAAAGCACGTGAGACATACTCAACCCCATTATCTGTCCTTAGGCATTTTAGCCGATATCCAGACTGATTCTCAACCAATGCAAGCCACTCTGAAAATATGGCCAAGACATCGGATTTCAGCTTAATGGGATAAGCCCAAACTTTCCGTGAAAAATTATCTATGAATGTAACAAAATACTTTGCACCACCCATAGACTGACAAGGCATGGGTCCATAGACATCCGAATGTACCAATGCCAAGGGCTCACTCATGTGTGGCCTACCAGACTTCTTATGCGTAGACCTAGTCTGCCTGCCATAAAGACAATGCTCACATGAATCAAAACATGCATAAACAGGGAGCGATAAGTACTGTAAACCAGAAAGCATTTTCATTCCCTTTAAAGACATATGGCCCAAACGGGCATACCAAAGAGATCCATGTGGGATAGAACCCACAAACAAAACATGATCAAGGGAAGAAGCGGATACAATCAAGGGATAGAGGCTGCCAGCCTTGGCACCTCTCCCAATCACAAGTCTGCCACGAGTTATCTTCTATGCAAAGTCTCCAAAAGATACATGATAACATACGTCATCAAGCTGTCCAGCTGACAGGAGACTCCGTGTCAAAGCAGGTACATAATGTACATCCTGCATAACAAAACTGCTGCCAGAAGGAAACTGCAGCCTAACATCACCAATGCCCACAATATCAAGAGAGCTGTCATCACCCCAAGCGCACGGAACCCGAAACAGTACGGTATGAATGAAATCACTCTCGACAAGGCGTCACATGAAAGGACGCACCTGAGTCCAAGAGCCAACACTGTGCATACATAGAGTGTATCTTTGTCATCTACAAAGCACTAGAAAAAGCTGCAAGGATATAATCATCATCATCAACATGCTCAAGCTGCATAACATTGATCTCTTCAATTTTAACATTGAACTTTGCAGACACTATGCTGCGATCAGAAGACTTATCCTGCACTTTGTCTTTTCCCTTATCTTTGCACCTTTCATTGCGCAGTCCATGGCACTGTGGTCTAATATGGCCCTTTTTCGCACAATGGTGATAAGTAACATCTGTATTCCTGCCATGAGATTTGCTACATGACTTCCCACGAGACTTAGACCGAGATTTCTGAGAATCCCATCCACGACCACTGCCATTGCCATGCTTTCCATATCCATCATTCCTACCTCTAACTGTCATAGCATGCGACATACGAGAGACATCCAAATTCTTACGGTCAACCTCTTCTTGCAGAAGAGCACTCTCAACATCAGATAATTTCAAGGTCGCAGCAGAGGCACATAATGTAGTGCGAAATACATCCCATGACTCATTAAGAGTACCAAGCAAAAAAAGAGGAGTGACATCCTTTGCAAAAGTGATATCTTGCGAAGTCAAGTTCTTGAGTATAGCATGGAACTAGCTCAAGTGAGTAGACATGGTCACATTCTCCTTCATGCGCAAATCCATAAGCTGCCTCAGTCAATACATCTGACTCGCTGGACTGTTCTTATCATAGAGATTCTTGATTTTATCTCCTAACTGCCATACACTCTGTTCTTCCTTAAATACATTGTAATGAACCTGTTCTGTGAGAGATAATACAATAGTGGACTTGCATAACTCATCAAGCTCAAACCATTCCTCATCTAGCATAGTTGCAGGTGGCTACCCGCTGAACCTCTGGTTTGATCTGTGATTTCTGCACCAATACCTGCCAAATCTAGCTCTTCCAATAAGAGTAATTCGTACCATCAAGCTTAATGATGTTGAAAATAGCATGATCAGTGGACAAACTCACCATAATGCAGGTTGGAAGACTATAGACAGTTCAAAACTGCTTGATGTTTACTGCAAAAAATGACCAAAAAATCACCAAAATCGAGAAAAAATGACGAGAAAAGTGTAATCAAAAGCTATTGTCCACCAAGTACTAGTGAAAGTACATCATTTCAGAATATTTCATCATGAAAAATCCATGTCGGTCCAGAGTTATATGCTTGCTGTAATAAATGACAGCAGGGTACTGTGAGAGGCAATTGCTGACCAAATCACTGCACCAAGTCAAGAAATGACAGCCAAGACATGACCAATCATAAACAGACATAAATCAGCACCAAACAGTCATCAAAACCCTGAGCAAACACCCAAACATGTCATCAAAGCATCCCTCAATGTGTAGGCATACCCCCTGGACAATAGGGCAAAGTATATATAACACTGGCAAGACCTGATATCAGTAGGTGTATGCTCACAAGAGTGCAAAGCCCAAGCTCAGGTCAAAAGCAACTCCAAGATATCAGTGCATGAACCATGCAACATTTAAGTGTAAGAGATCTCAAAGTCTCAAGTATCTGTAAAATGCTCAAAATAGCATAAATCTCATGCTCAATGTCGGTCAAGTATACAAGATGCTCCCACTGGCACAAGAGACGGATAAACAAGCTCAACAGCTCAATCAAACCAAGTCAAAGTACCAAAGACAAATAACCAAGACAATGCCTCAATAGCATCCCAAGAGCATGATGACAACAAAGCAACTGTAGATAACATCCATGAGCAAGACATACATCCCAATAAATATCTCTGACAACCAAAGTGACATCCAATACAAAATTCCGGAATAGCAAATGATAATCCAAGCCAAGTCTTCAGAGAGTACTAAAGCTCACCAAGTACATGGTACACTGTGCCAAGACACATGCATCAAGGCGTAGGCATCGGGTAAACATGTATCCAAAGAGCATGTAACTATCAAAGTACTGACAACTGTCAAGCATAACCAATGTCAATAAGTACAAACTGAAATAAGCTCAAGCTTCCAAAAGCATCTGGATCCAATGACAAGCTCGAAGTCATCCGTCGATGATCAATACATCATAGCATAACCCAAGACATACATCCGGAACCAATAGGCATATGTCAAAGCATGAAAGATAGCTTCAACCCAAGAGTAGTCAACATGTATTTACTATTATAAACTGAGTATTTTCAACCCTACAATCAGACCAAAATCATAGCATTACATATAGCTTCAATCCCCCAATCGATCGACATCAGTAGAAGCATCACATAAACCATAGACATACAAATACATGATGTCTCAGACCTGAAATTTGTTGCAGAACATTCTGTCATCAAAATTTGGCAAATCCGACATAACCATCACGTCCGGAGCGTGCCAAAACCCCAACTTAGACTCTTACCTTGCCTGAATCAGGTTTCGAATGCCCGAGATATAATAAAAAGAGTGATTTTTGGACCAGATTTTAAAACAGGCGCAAGAAAAACGTGAGCTGGCTGGGGAAGTCTGCTATTCCACGTGTTAACAATGGGGCCTAAAGGGGGCACAAATGAGGGCCAAAGAAGGCCTACACCAAGCCTCAACAAGCCTTGATAGGCTGGAAGCAAGATCCAGGTGAAGGAAACTCCAAGAGGTGTGAGCTATGGCTGCCCATACCTGTAAAAAACCTTGTTTACCTAGACTTGTGGACTGAGATAAATCTTTGAAATAATGAAGCAATACCTCAATGTCAATGCCCTAGTGGTGCCTCAATAGGCCGCGAAGAAACTCGAAAAGTTGGGGAGTGACGTGAGCTCAAGAGAATGATCTATGACTGCCGAGAAGGAGACCCAATGCGAGTGGGGAGTCAATGGAAAGCTGAAAATGCCACAAGCCAAGCTCAAAAGTTGGAAAGCCGTGCTCTAATACCGAGTGAGAAGAAACAAAACTTGCACTCGAGAGCTATGGCGAGAGAGCAAGAGCAAGAAAGAGAGAGACAAGAAATGGAAACTCCAACAGTCACAATGTGTGACCCGGCCTTCCTTTATTCAAACTGTCACTAAAAGAATAAAGAATAAAATGACAGTGGCGGACGCCCGCCACCTGCAGTATACATTGGCAGTGACTGTCAGTGCAGTAATACACGGGCGGCTAGGCGGAGGCGCCTTTACCCCCAACACACATAAGATTAATCGCTAGCCAAAGCTCTTAATCGATCACACGTACGCTTACCATATCACATTAAAATTTCCTAAAAAACGTTTCTGAGAAACAATCCAAACCTTCCAAATAACAATTTATAAAAAATTTCTATGGCTATGAATGGCATTTTGAAATAATATAACTAAAATGAGCTCATTGTGATCAATTTTAAAACATCCTTTGAAAAAAATTCTTATATTTTTTTCAAGTTTTGCAATTCGCTTAATACTAAACCTTCAATCTCTACGAGTCTATATTATTGGTATCCAAGTCACACACAAAATGTCCATATCAAAGCCAACACCACGATCAATTCCTTACTGCAACCACATCCCTTGTATGGACACAAATGTATGTATACTAGAATATCTTCTAGTTCTTCCCCTTCATATTGCCAAGGAAAATGTAGTGCTAAGCACTTACTACCAAAAGGATCCAAACCATGGATTTGGACATCAATGTGCATATAGTCAATTCAAGAACAATTAGACAAAGATTAATACTATGTGATACAAGCTAGATGATGCATATTACCAACCATGTTCAAAGTCATACAAGCTAGAGACCAAACCAAGGCCAATATTGAAAGAAGAGATTGCTTGGTACATGGAGAATCACCATGCAAGTTACAAAATCAACTTTGGTGTTCGAAGACATGCGAGATAAAACTAAAGCATTAAAGCAATCAAAATATTTGAAGGGAACCAAAGCGTAGATCGTATATGAGCTTATGCCAACACAACTCAAAGCATGGCCATGTGCAATTGCCAAGATGAAGGTGGCTTGAACAAAGGGCAAACAGGCAATCTGTTGAGTCAACAAAGTCATTATAAGGGATTTCAAAAAACCTTAGTGTTGAGTTACTTTAGGGTCATGATGCATTTAGTGGCTTTTATAGCTGCTGTTGTGCCAATTGCACCTTGAAATGGATTCTAACTAAAATCTTTATGTGCCTCTTGCCTTGTAAGCCTTTCAGGCGCATCGCCGAGGACACATGCCATGCACACACTCTCTCCCCACAAAAAAAGCACAAAAAATATATATCTTTTAGAAGATACCTTGCACCGTTTGATTGCCTTGTTATGAGGTTTCAATCTTGAAAACAAGAGAAGCAACTACACAAACCATTCCAAGCAACATGGGAGTGCTCCAAACGCGCGTGCACATCTCACAACTTCATAATTGGGCATCTGGGCATGATAGGACATATGAAGAATAGAATGAGCTTAGTAGTTATCTTTATTTTGGCTTTGAAAATGAGTACGTCTTTGGTCCCATCCTAGCCCTTGAGAAATTAATGATTCCCCATAAGACTGTCAAGCCATACACTGTGATTCAGGCAACGCTTAAGAACCAGCAGATTGTAACGTCTTCGCAGTAATAAATTTAACATGATTCACCTTAGAGCCAAGCCTCAACAGAGAGAGAGAGAGAGAGAGAGAGTCATTTATGTCCAAGAGAGTACAAAAATGACCTATGAGACCACAATTATAGGTACAAGCTGATCCATGGTAGGATCATGGTATATATTGTCATGAACAAATAAAGAAATCCCCATCCATGCACACTAGCTCCTGGCTTTCCAACCATCCTGCAAGATCCATCATATCTATGATAGAATCTGCCAAAGTGAATCTCTTGAGGAATTTCTGCCATGATAGTCTGAATCCTTGGATACTCCCATTGACAACCACCAGGAAATAAACAAGCTTAACATTTGAGGATGCACCTCCAGACTAAGAAAATTTATTTAGCCTCCAGCTTGTCAATCTCCCTCCCATACTCAACTGTGGGTGCAAGACGATCAAGTCATGTCAAAGACAAATAGACTATAGTCTGAAACTTCAATGCTTTACCATAGCAGTTCAATATGCTCTCCAGCTGACCTAAGTTAAGATCTCAGGACTGCTCCAGATAATATTTTCCAATGGCCATCAACCACAGTGAGCTCGTACCTAGTAGTGTATGTGCTCTCATAGGAGTCCATAACTTCCAGCCTTTCCTCATCATATAACCTAGCACCTTCCTGCAGTGTTGCTTCTACTATGGCCCTTTTGCCATCTGTGCTTATAATGACACTGTCTATACTCAAATTGTTTAACACATATTCCCAGTACCATCGATTCTTAGACACATCCCTTGCACGTTCACTCCAGCTTTTCAACATCTGTCCATCCAACACCTTTGGAAAAGAAAAAACAGCCAATCAAGACCTAAGAAGGAATCAGATTTACAATTTTCAATTTTACATCTACGAAGATTTCAGAGTTTGAGGTTGTGTACCTCAGCAAGCTTCTCAATTTCATGGTTTGGACCAAGGGCTTTAGCCTTTGCAGCCTGCCAGTCGTTGACAAGGCGTTCTGCAAGCCGTGCATCCATTTTTGGTAGTGTGATAGCTTTGTCAGTTGATACAGATCCTACAAATACAAACCAGCTTTTAGCAAATAGTTGTTCTCAAACAGCTGACTCTCTTGAATGTTGTGCAAATGAATATAAGGCCTTAAGCCACTGTAAAAAGCTATGCCTACAACTCAAAACATACTTCTTTTGACAGGAGAAACCAAACATCCTTAGGGCTAAGCTACAGATCAGGTGTGAAGGTGCAAACAGGGCCCAATTAATGCTGAAAGTTGCCCAAATTCAAGGCCATTTTGACACAAGATTGGGCAGTTTTCTCATAATATCCTCCAATCAAATTGAACGTCACCTTATCACCTTTCGAAATTATACACGATTTGGAAGTTCCTGCATAACTTTTCTGGAGTCAAGAACAAGCAGGCCAGCTCTCAGCCTCATCTTGGTAAGCAGATCTTACAACCCAATGGAGCTGAGCAAGATCGAGAACTGGAGGATTCTTGCTACCATTATTACCTGGCAGATTTAGAGTGAAGATGCAAGCAAGTCCTAGAAGGGAATCAGTCCCCCCACTGGCCTCTACCTGTTAGGAAAATATGTCGCACTCTCAAAGGAGACAGATACTCCAGAAAGAAAAACACACTTCATTGTATATGTCACCCTCAAGCTAATCTAGCATTCAAGAACACAGTACAGCAGCACCACCAGACTGGCATGGCTGAGGTTTAGCTGGTTAGAAAGCATTTAGTCCTTCTCCACAAATGGGAAACTTCAAATAAACTGCATGTCTCAACAAAAGAAACATATGAACAAGTGAGCATAAATTTATCTACTTATTGCCTCTTGTCTCTCTGTTTTAGATCTAAATTATGAGATCAGAATGAGCACGAGCTACCACTTGTATATGTCAATTAGTTCTGATCTAATACTGATTTGTGAAAGGGATGCCTCAAAACCTTAAAATGGAAACCTAAAAATTGTAAGAACACTTCGTCAGGTAAGTCCTAAGCTTCGATAAATAAGAGTGAAAGTTTTTTCCTGTGGTGGTTAACCTATTTTTGCTTAGTACCTCCTAGGAAAAAGGCCAATGGTCCTTCCCAATTCAGACTGAATAACATGAGGGGCGACACATTATTGAAGTGTAAATTCAAAGTTCAGCAACTGGGTTTTGTTGAATCAGGAGCACTTTGATTACCTGCAGACTTTTCAGCCTTTACAGATGTATTTCCACCATTTGATCTCACGAGGCCAGAACGTGTATCAATAAACCTCCAACCGCCAAAGACTAAGGCACCAATCAGAACACCAGCACAAGCAATTTGAAGAGGAGAAGCACCACGATTCCTAGCTGTTTCACTTTTTTTTGGCACTTCAAAATCCAGAGACCCATCAGTTATTCTAACAGCATTTTCATTGTCAGATGCACCCAGCTGAAGACCATGATAAAGACTTTCCCTGTGCTGCTGTATGCGTGTATAGCCCATTGGAGACTCAGATGCTTCATCAGAGGCCATACCCTCCATTTCAGAGCTTCCCCTTGCTTTCTTCAACAGAAAGACCTTCTGTAGAGTCTCCAAGGCCGAAGCCTTTACACTATCAAGGGCAGCCCCTGCTCCAGCTCCAAGTTGTACAATGGCAGCGGCTGCTGCCAAAGGTGATTCACCTTTCTTCAACTTCTCCAGGTAGCTTAGAACTCCAGGATCATCATAATAGTCTCTAAGCTTTACTTTCAACCCCTCTGTTTCACGGAAGCTTGGAAAGACCACTTCACTTAGCCAACTTTCCAATAGTTTACAAAGGCCCGGTAGGTAGTCACCTTCTTCACTTCCAAAGGAGTGCGCTAAAACAAAATCTGTTATTGACGCATCCCTATAAGGAGAATTTGTATCATCTAAACCCAACCATGCACGGCAATCGTCCAGCTCCCCCAACAACAAAGCACACATTCCTCTTTCAAAAGCAAAGTCAAGCTGCTGGTCTGCCAATGGCAATTCACCTGAAAATTTGTAAGATGGTGAATTTGTTTGTTGAAGCTGGAGAAATAATGTGTCTGCCTCCTGAATCAGACGAGGCTTCTTTGCAACGAAACCCTCTGCAACATGTGCAAGAGACACTGAATATACTTCAGAACTCTCTGCTGGGATGTTACTGGGAGTCGAAGTGAACAGGGTCACTTGTTCAGCTGCTGTCATTCGAGCAAAGGCTTCTTTCATGAACTCTTCCCTTGTGAAACCAGGAACAGGAGCAAAGGCCCCCCCTTCACCCACAGCCCATAAAATGCTTCTAATACCCAGTAAGCCTTCCTCACGTTTTCCTTCATATTCCTTGTCCAATGGGAGACCAAGAAGCTCTAACATACATCGTGGATTTATCTGCTGTAATGTTTCATCAATTTGTTCTTGAAGAGAAGGTGCAAGGCTGCTCCCACCCTCCTCCTGAATAATAAAAATCATATAATATGCATCAATAACCATATGTATACATACATGCATGACACACACCCAAAAAGGGAGAGCTGCACAAAGACTAGATGTGCACAAAATAAGTGGCAACGTTAGAATCAATAGCACAAACCGAGCAGTAACAATCCAACTTTACCTCCACTTCTTTACTTTTCCAATCATGTTTCACAAAGACTAGATGTGCACAAAATAAGTGACAAAGTTCTACTTGGAATCAATAGCCCAACCCAAGCAGTAACAATTTAACCTTACCTCCAATTTATCACTTTTCCAATCATGTTTCAGCATGCTCTTCTTACACACTGTATCTTTCAAATTGCAATCCAACTATTTACATATTAGCCAGTCTTTCATGCACACAAACTATTTAGACTTCTTATCAGTTAAGTTGGAAAATACCTATCCGTGCACAGAATGAACGCACACATAATACAGTAGGGACACTTTTGTAGAGAGACTGTGAATCATCTATCAAACTGCTACTGGTAAATGCATAAGTGACAGCTAATGGATGTAAGATGTGTTCTTTTTGAAACCATGTAAAGACAGTTTTTTTGAGGCTTTGAAACAGTTTTCCAAAGAAAACTTTCAAAACCTTGAGAGATGCATCTTGACTTGTTGAAGAAACTACTGGCAGATGAGTTTAATTCATTGCATTTAAATGATCGAGAGGCTCAGACCTGATCTTCGGACCAGCAGCATGTTGAGCCAAACTCCTACCTCAAGGACGGCTGCCCCATACCATCAGTTCCAATCATCTCAGTGCACTCTAGAATCAAAATGTGGTTATAACATGATATGGCTTAAAATCGTTACAGGGATCATAGGTATCAAACAAACTCATCATGGTCTGGTAGAACCCTTCTGAATATAAGATAAAAAGGCTACAGTTAGTTAGTCTGGTCTAGACTCTACTCCAAATCTAGAATTAATGCTTCAATAATGGGGCGAAGTGGCAGATTGGGAGATGCATCTTGACTTGTTTGCCAAACCACTAGCAGACGAGATTGATTCATTGCATTTTAATGTTCAAGAGGCTCATACCTGAGCTTTGAACCAACAAGATACCAACCCAAACCCCTACTACCACGAAAATGTCAATTGGGCTTAATGATTTAATTAAAATGAACTCTAATTTTAGTAGCACTAACTATTGACACAGTGAGCATTGCATTAGCAGTGAATGAATTGACATCGGAGCATGCAATGGACAAGTGTATAGGCTACATGGTACAAGGACAAGACAAAAGGGACAAGATGCAATGTGAAACTTTTATTAAATTAAAAGTTTGCAGCTTAGAAGTGAGTTACACTGAAAGTTTTGCCCAATAAGTAGCTCACTTAGGGAACTTAAGTTACAAAGCAAGCCTCGAGCTTAAGTTTGGTTCAATGAGCAACTCACTTATGATTAATGGTCAAGTCATTAATTATCCATTAATCAAAAATGAGATTTGATTAATGAGCAGCTGGTTACCCATATAGAAACTTGATCTTGGCTATTTGGAGCTCTTTCTTTCTCATTTTTGGGGCAGCCCAAGTTTGGAGAGTTGTATCAGCAAGAGGAGATGCATACTTGCCACAAGTAGTTTTGAACTGTCTACAGTCTTCCAGCCTGCATTATGGCAAGTTCGTCCACTGATCATGCTATTTTCAACATCACTAAGCTTGATGGTACGAATTACTCTTATTGGAAGAGCCAAATTTGGCAGGTGTTGGTGCAGAAATCGTAGATCAAACCATTGAGGTTGAGCGGGCATCTGACTGCAACTATGCCAAATGAGGAATGGCTTGAGCTTGATGAGTTATGCAAGTCCACTATTGTATTATCTCTCACAGAACAGGTTCATTACAATGTATTTGAGGAAGAACAAAGTGCATGGCAGTTGTGGGATAAAATCAAGAATCTCTATGATAAGAAAAGTCCACCGAGTCAGATGTATTGGCTGAAGCAGCTTATGGATCTGCGCATGAAGGAGAATGTGACTATGTCTGCTCACTTGAGCCAGTTTCATGCTATACTCAAGAACTTGACTTCGCAGGACATCACTTTTGCAGAGGATGTCACTTCTCTTTTCTTGCTTGGTACTCTTAATGAGTCATGGGATGTATTCCGCACTCCATTATGTGCCTCTGCTGCTACCTTGAAATTATCTAATGTTGAGAGTGCTCTTCTGCAGGAAGAGGTTAACCGTAAGAATTTGGATGCCTCTCGCGTGTTGCATACTATGACAGTTAGAGGCAGGAATGATGGATATGGAAAGCATGGCAGTGGCAGTAGCCGTGGACGGGATTCTCAGAAATCTCGGTCTAAGTCTCATGGAAAGTCACGTAGCAAATCCCGTGGCAAAAATACAGATGTTACTTGTCACCGTTGTGGAAAAAAGAGCCATATTAGGCCACAATGCCATGAACTGCGCAATGAAAGGCGCAAAGATAAGGGGAAAGACAAAGTGCATGATAAGTCTTCTAATTGCAGCATAGTGCCTGCAAAGTCCAGTGTTAAAATTGAAGAGATCAATGTTATGCAGCCTGAGGATGTTGATGATGATTATATCCTTGCAGCTTCTTCTAGTGCTTCGCAGATGACAGAGATACACTCTATGTATGCACAGTGTTGGCTCTTGGACTCAGGTGCGTCATTTCATGTGACATCTTGCAGAGAGTGGTTTCATTCATACCGTACTGTTTCAAGTTCTGTGCCCTTGGGTGATGACAGCTTTCTTGATATTGTGGGCATTGGTGATGTTAGGCTACAATTTCCTTCTGGCAACACTTTTGTTATGCAGGATGTACGTCATGTACCTGCTTTTACACGCAGTCTCCTGTCAGCTGGACAGCTTGATGACACAAGTTATCATGTATCTTTTGGAGACTCTGCATGAAAGATCACTCGTGGCAGACTTGTGATTGCGAGAGGTGCCAAGGTTGGCAGCCTCTATCCCTTGATTGTATCCGCTTCTTCCCTTGATCATGTTTTGTCTGTGGGTTCTATCCCACATGTATCTCTTTGGCATGCCCATTTGGGCGATATATCTTTGAAGAGAATGAAAATGCTTTCTAGTTTGCAGTACTTACCGCCCCTTGATTATGCATGTTATGATTCATGTGAGCATTGTCTTTATGGCAGGCAGACTAGGTCTATGCATAAGAAGTCTGGTAGGCCACGCATGAGTAAGCCCTTGGCATTGGTACATTCGGATGTCTGTGAACCCATGCCCTGTCAGTCTATGGGTGGTGCAAGTATTTTGTTACGTTCATAGATGATTTTTCACGGAAAGTTTGGGCTTATCCCATTAAGCTGAAATCCGATGTCTTTAGATATGAGGCATTTTGCCATGTGCCCAGGGACAAGAGAAGTAAGTTGAATCCTAAGAGTGTCAAATGCATTTTCCTTTGTTATGGGGATGCAGACGAGATAGGTTACCGTCTTTGGGATCCGTAGACGGGGAAAGTCATCCGCAGTCATGATGTAGTCTTCCATGAAGACAAGATGCATCGGCAACCTGAGAGAGTTGTTGAGATCCGTAGGGTCATATTTCAGGAGGAGCCGAGAGCTCCCGCACAGCCAATTGAACAGTCTACAACTGCAGCAAATGCTCATGGTCAGGGTATTGGACAGGCAACTAGGCAGGCAGCAGAGCCTGCCATGAGACAGTTTGCTAGAGACAGACGTCCACCTGATAGATTCAAGCCCTTCATGCATTATGTCTTGGTTACAGATGCAGGAGAGCATTTCACTTATGATGAGGCTATGCACAAGGGTAATAGTCACTCCTGGGAGAGGGTTGTGCAGTCTGAGATAGACTCCTTGCATAAGAATGAGACTTGGGATTTGGTTTCCTTGCCTGAGGGCAAGAAGGCTTTGCCATGTAAGTGGATGTACAAGCTGAAAAGTACCCCTGGACACCCCAAGCCGGCATACAAGGCTAGACTGGTAGCAAAGGGTTTTAAGCAGGAGCATGGTGTGGACTTTGATGAGGTCTTTTCTCCTATGGTTAAGATGACCACCCTGCGCTTAGTCTTGGCTTTGGTTGCTCAGCTTGACTTGGATTTATGCCTGATGGATGTCAAGACACCTTTCTTACATGGGGACTTGTATGATGAGATTTATATGGAGCAGCCTGAGATTTATATGGAGCAGCCTAAGGGCTTTGCAGAACCTGGCAAGGAGCACCTAGTGTGCAAATTGAAGAAAAGTCTTTATGGCTTGAAGCAGGAAACTAGGGAGTGGTATCATAAGTTTGATGCCTTTATGCAGTCACAGGGCTACAGCAGGAGTGCTATGGATCCGTGTCTTTACACGAAGAAAGCCCGTGATGATTCTTTATTGATTTTGGTACTCTATGTGGATGATATACTGATAGCAAGGAAAGCTCATGATGAGCTAGATGCTCTTAAGGCTCAACTCAAGAAGAGCTTTGAGATGAAAGATCTGGGACAGGCCTCTCACATACTTGGTATGTGCATTAGACGCAACACGCATCAGAGACTCCTCTACTTGTCACAGAGGGAGTACATTCATAAAGTCCTTGAGCGCTTCCACATGCAGGACGTAAAGCCTATTGGTTGTCCATTGCCTTCTTACGTGAAGGTATCACAGGCTGATTGTCCGCAAACAGATAAGCAGAGGGCCCAGATGGCCAAGATTTCCTATGCATCCGCAGTGGGCAATCTTATGTATGTCATGATCGCCACTCGTCCAGATATTGCCTTTGCAGTTGGTGTTGTGGCACGCTATATGGCTACACCTGGCCAGAAGCATTGGGATGCCGTGAAGGATATCATGAGGTACCTAAAGGGCACTGCAGATATGTGCATATGCTATGGTAGCCACGATACAGGAGTCGTGGGGTACACTGACTCTGATTATGCAAGACATACAGATAGTAGGAAGTCCACTTCCGGCTATGTATTCACCTATGCTAGAGGTGTTGTTTCTTGGATGTCCAGGGTGCAGAAATGCACGGCCCTTTCTACTATAGAGGCGGAGTATATTGCAGCCACTGAGGCTTGCAAGGAGGCCATTTGGTTGGGTTATTTGGTTGCTGACCTTGGTATTGATGCTACCCCTACACTGCATTCGGATTCTATGAGTGCTATTCAGTTAGCCAAGAATCCGGTCTTCCATGAGAAGATGAAACACATTGAGGTGAGGCATCACTTCATACGTGGGGTCGTTGAGGACAAGTCTGTTGATCTTGTCAAGATCTCGACTAACCAAAATCCTACAGATCTGCTCACGAAAAGCCTCTCTACAGAGCGTTTTGCCTTCCTCAGGAGGTTGATGGACGTGGGATGAGATGACATCTTTCCTCATCCTGTTGTACATGTGTACATGTTGTACTGCTTTTTTTTCTTTTTCTTTTCACTCCTCACTAGGGCAGATTCGCCTTTAAGTGGAAGGTTGTTGGGGGTAAAGGCACCTCCGCCTAGCCACCCGTGTATTACTACATTGACAGTCACCGCCACTGCACACTGCAGGTGGCGGGTGCCCGTCACCGTCACTTTATTCTTTATTCTTTTAGTGACAGTTTGAATAAAGGAAGGCCCAGTCACACATTGTGACTGTTGGAGTTCCCATTTCTTGTCTCTCTCTTTCTTGCTCTTGCTCTCCCGCCATAGCTCTCGAGTGCAAGCTTCGATCCTTATCACCTTTCAGCAAGTTAGGTAATGAACCCTAGGAATCTCCAACATCGATGACGCTGGCATTCAAGGTGGCGCTCGCCGACCAACAATCCGCGTCCAACTCCCAGAGTCGGACGCTTGGACCAATCGAACCGTTCCAGAGTTGGACGCCCGGACCAGTCGAACAGTCCGAATCGGACCACTCGAGTCGAACCAGGCCCAGTCAGTCGGACCACCTTCCAATCAAACAAGTCGGACCACCTTGGTCCGATCAGGCATACCCAATCGGACTCGAACCGTCTGACTCAGAGAGTCGACCCAATCAAACCAATTGACTCGAATAGTCCGAGTCAGACCAACTACAGTCGTAGACCACCAAAAGCGGATTGTTCGACTCTGGGAATCCAACCAACACGACAGAACAAAACTAGGGCAAATTTACCAGCCTCTGACAAGAACTAGCCAAAATCAACCTCAGAACCAACTCATAGACCATAGAATTACCCTGACCAAGTAGAGGGGAGTAGTAGAGACCTAGACAATTATTAGGGGTAGCTAAGGAATGCACCTAGAGCCATATTAGGCTGCGAACAAAAAGGGGGGTTAGCGTGAGTTGCATCTTACGTTTTGCATACTCACCCCACATCAATTTCATCACTTAATATGCACTAAAAAGCCGAGAGCCTGATTTCGCACAGTGCACAGAAGAGAGCACGTGCACACATCCACCGAGGGAGTTAAGTTGAGGAGTGTTTGTTAATAACAAGGAACTCACCCAGACATAACCCAAGAACAAACCCACCAATAGGAGGAGATCTAAAGACATAGTTGGGTGATCAAAAACCCAAGCGTAGAACCAAGCAAAAGACGCACCAAGGAATTTAGGATGAACAGTCACCATTGAAGGAGTGGATCTACCCGATCTAATCAATCTCATCGACAACTTGGTGGAGAGAGAGACCACGGACATGGCAAAGACAAGCACTAACCACGGACAGGATGAGGAGCTCGACCTAGGTCTCCCGATCGAAATCCAACAGCTGGTCGCCAATTACGACCTACAGGCCTAGACAAACCACCACGGCAGGACATCTGAGAATGTCATAGCAAACCTAGAAGAGGAGAAGAGACTAGCGTACAAAGCTTTGCGAAGCCTAGCAACCTACAATCAAGAATAGCAAGCCAGGAGCTTGCAGTAGAATATGGAAGTGCGTGAAATTCAGCGGGTGCTAGCGCTAGCAAGCAGAAATAGGACGGATCCTGATACTGAGAGGGAAAGAGCGCTAGAGGGAGATCTTACGCTGAGTGAGCTTCTCATGAAGCGATTGTTAGACGACGCTTCCGCCGAGCGAAGTGCCACTGCAGTGGCCACCTCATTGCTTGCAGGATTAGGATTTACTCAGGGCTCCAAGAGCCAGTCTAAAATCCCGATAGTCGTGAAGCAACTAGACTAGTACCAGCCTAACGATGACCCAGATAGCTTCATAGAGCAGTTTGAGCAAGCCTACGAGGCCAACGGCCTCACCGATCTTACTTTGCACTCGTAATCTTTTGGTCTATGCTTAGGAGATAAGGGTAGGACTTGGTACACAAGCCTGGACGTTGCCGAGCAAATTGACTTTAACAACCTCAAAAGTCTCTTCATTAAGAGATTCTCTGAGCTTGGGTACTCCGACAACTTGCTATTGTGGCTAATGAATGTCAAGCATAGGGATAAGGAGGATATCCGAGATTATATGACCCATGTGAGAATCATCAAGAGAATTCCTACTAGCGAGCGACCAACCAAGAGAGCAATGTCCACAGTATTCATTAATGGAATACAAAGTGAAGAGTTGTAAAGGACTTGGCTGACAACTCGAGCTTACAGCGAGACGCACTGACGAGGGTCTTTGAAGAGGCCATTAGAGTGGACGACCAGCTCAAGGAGAGAAATTCCAAGAGCTCAAATTGAGAAGAGACTACCTCTAGAAATCTCGAGAGAGCTTCAACGACAAGCGAAAGATCAGGCCCAAGTACTCAGGATAAAGGCAAGGACACTGACTCAAGCTAGGAGCTAGCGGAGATGAGGATGGAGCTAGCTAGATTACAAAAAATAATGAGATGACCGACACGCCCTCACGTCCAATGCGTATATCATGGCGAAAACCACCTGTCAACAGCTGAGTGTCAGGATCCTCGATCCCAACCTTGTGCCAATTGTGGTAGGTTTGGCCACGATGCCATGCATTGTAGACTACCGAGGAGACTCCCGTACTCGCAACCATATAATCAACCATACCTGGCGAATTGGCCACCAAACTTCTTCGGAAGGGAAGCCCCATTAGCTCTCCCAGCACCCAATGACGGCAAGCCAACCATTCCTAGGATGGAGATAAACCTTACAGACATACCTAGACCACCTGGACCCTACGTGACCCATCCACCAAGTGACACTCCAATCCACTACGTGTAAGAGCCAAATGATGAAGAGCATTACATACACCCTTCCATCTCATACGACGAAGAGGACAATGCAATCCTTATGGACTACCAACCAGTACCAGTGATGGCGTTAGGTAGAGGGAGAGGTAGAGGCTTAGGAGGGCAGACCCAAGAATCAATCACATGCTAGACTTGCGATCACCCAGGACATATCTCTTCACGCTACCCTGAACGAGAACAAGCAAATCGAGACAAGGCCGATCAGAGATGTGCTGAATGCAGAATCACGCACCTCTTTGTTGATTGCCACAAACGAAAGCCCTCCTCTAACTCAACGAACGAGCCCTCAGCCCCATTAGGCTTGTTCGGTGTCGAGACACTCGATGGGAAAGCCATGTCTATCATGTTACATGTCATAACCTGCGCACAAGCAAAGCAGGTTGGCATATCATTGCCAGGGCCTAGCAACTTAGATGCAGCCTCAATCAGAAAAAGGAGCCGTAGAAGGAGAAAGAAACTGGACGCAAAGGTCACGCTAAAAACAGAGAGTGCCACAAAGCTACCTGCAAGAAAGAAAGTGACGGACGTAGAAGTTAAAACATCAGCCCCAAGGACGGCTGAGAAAGGAAGTGCGAGGATCGGGGAGTACCCCAACCCAAAGCACCAACTCGAAGCCATGGAAAAGGCGGAGTGGGTAAAAGAAGGCTAGGAACACCTAAAAGATGCCGAGCCCATATTGAAGGACGAGATCGATGATCTCTCAAGAATAAGCATGCCGATGTCACCTCCACAACCAAAATCGAGAGATGTGGCCGCACCACAAACAATGCTGCATAAACAAAGCCTAAACGCTACGGGCCAGTGAATCAACCAAGGCCATTGGCCAAGACGCATAGAGACAGGAGCACGGCAAGCAACTAGCAATCCCCTCACCTCACTAGTAACCACCCCTATGATGCTAAGCCTAGGAGATCTGCTTGGGCAGCATCGGCCGATGTGCAGGAGTTGAAACAATGGGTTGAAAGACCAATGGGGCAAGGTGCCACTGACTTAAACGAACACGACGCAGAAACGCAGATACTGAGTCTGACGTTGCACTCAATACCAAAATCCTTACACATCAATGCTTTCTGGGAGGGCACTGAAATGCTTGTTGTCTTGCGGGTCTCAGCTCTAGGCGACACAACAAGAAAAGGAATCATAAACACGGGAGCGAGAGTCAGTGTGCTGAGTCATACAGTGCTCCAAACCTAGGGTAACCCACCAGTCGAGACGGCCAGGTTTAACATCACTCTGACTAATGGAACGAAAGTGAAACCATTCGGCGTGTTAAAAAATTGGCCAGTAAAAACCGCAAGAGTTCAATTCTCGGTTGATTTCTAGTCATGAAGGGAATGGACTATGATATCCTGCTAGGCCGACCCTGGATGCGCAATGCAAGAGTCATAGAAGACTAGAGCAACGGTTTGATCTTCCTAGGCAATCGAAGGGAAGCCCTAAGAGTAGAGATGGACACCTGGAAGGCTACGGCGGTCGACCTAGACGCCATCTCCTCTATGCTGAAGGGTGATGGCCAAAAAAAAAAATTTTACGAACCACTGACTAAGTATATCCCTTGCCTTGAGGATGAGCGAGACTGGATACATGTCCGTGCTACAATCGACCTACCATTCTCAGACAACAAGAAATACGAGCAAGTTGTTTAAAGCAATTGGCAAGACCCGAGAAAAGCCTTCAATGGCAATCTACATGATGGCTAGGAGCGTGTAGAGAGGAACCAACCCGATCTCATTCCAAGTACCGAACAACAGACCAGAGCTCCATGAGATCTTGAAATACCTGACCAACAAGTTAACTGGCAACCCGTCAGCAAACCTTAAACCACTCGAAGATCTCTTAAACGGACCTAAGTGGCGATGGACCAAAGTGCACGACTTACACTTAATGTACAATTGAGCCTTAGTCACCAATAAGAAGGACGAAACATATCAAGACTTAGGAAACGATGAGCAATCGGATGAAGATAGCTCTAACGATGAATATAAGGACTGTTGTTCCTTCAGTGACGAGAGTGAAGGAGAGATTAACACGAAAGAGTATGACACTAAGGGACAGGTGATAGAGCAAATATGAGCAGACTCCAAACCACGCAAGGAAAATGCCTTTAGAATCAAAAGAGGAGTCATGTGCATGGGTTGCGATCGCACCTAGTTGGAGCACGTAGGTGCAATAGACTTTGAGCAAGCAGGCCTAGCCCAACCAAGTGCCACGCCATTGCTTACAACAAATTCACTATCGGAGCTACGACCACCAGGAGAGACTCCCTTTTCTAGCGAAGATGGAGAGTTTGATTGAGTCGAAAGTAAGCTCAGATAGTGATCTCGAGATACCTCGACCTTCCAAGACTAGACGCACCAAGGGGGACTTACCCGTCCACCTCAGGCGCCATAGATTAAAGAAGGGAAGAAGGAAGCAGCCTAAGGACGCACAGGCAGAGGAGCAAAGAGCACCACAAGACCTACCAAGGAGATTCACCAAGTTCAAGAAAGGTGATAGGGCAGTGATCTTGCTAGGGGCCAAACGCCAGGGGCAAGCAAGCGAACCCATAGAAGGACCCGCCAGAGTCAAGGAGGTCAAATTAGCTTGGAAGGGGGAGACACCCCAACCTGGCTAATTTGACAACGCAAGGAAAATGCCTTAAGAATCGAAAGAGGAGTCATGCGCATGGGTTGCAATCGCACTTGGTTGGAGCACGTAGATGCAATAGACTTTGAGCAAGCAAGGCCTAGCCCAACCAAGTGCCACGCCATTGCTTAAGACACATTCACCATCAAAGCTACGACCATCGGGAGAGACTCCCTCTTCTAGCGAAGATGGAGAGTTCGATTCCGAGTCGGAAGTAAACTCAGATAGTGATCCCGAGATACCTCGACCTTCCAAGACTAGACGCACCAAGGGAGGCTTACCCGTCCACCCCAAGCGCCATAGATTAAAGAAGGGAGGAAGAAAGCAACCTAAGGATGCGCAGGTAGAGGAGCAAAGAACACCACAAGACCTACCAAGGAGATTCACCAAGTTCAAGAAAGGTGATAGGGTAGTGATCTTGCTGGGGTCCAAACGCTAGGGGCAAGCAAGCAAATCCATAGAAAGACCCACCAGGGTCAAGGAAGTCAAATTAGCCAGAGAGGAGGAGACACCCCGACCTGTCTTTATAGCCGATGACCTAACCAAGGCAAAGGAAGCAATTCTCATTGCTCTCTTGTACGAGTATATAGACGTCTTTGCTTGGTCCTTGGAGGAACTCAAAGGGCTAGATCTGAGTGTAGTGACTCAATATATACCCATGACACCCGATGCAATGCTGGTCAAGTAGCGACCGTACCCCATGAATCCAAAGCATGCCCATGCTATCAAGGAGAAAATCGATAAGCTAATGAGAGCAGGATTCATCTACGAGATTAAGCACAGAGACTGGGTCTCACCCATAGTCATCGGACTAAAGAAGAACGGGAAGATCAAAGTGTATGTCAACTACAAGAAGGTAAACGCTCCTACGAAGAGAGATAATTATCCATTGCCATATACCCAGCATATGGTTGAAAGAGTAGCTGGTAAAGAGGCCTACAACTTCCTGGATGGCTTCTCAAGGTACAACCAGGTGCAAGTGCACCCTGACTGTAGCACCTTTGCCACTAAGTGGGGAGTCCTTGCCTACATAGTCATGCCCTTCGGGTTACTAACGTGCAGCTATCTTCCAGAGGCTCATGTGTGCTATATTCAAGGATACGCTTAGGAAGAAGTTAGAGGTTTTCGTCAATGATCTGTGTATTCACTCCACTTGAAAGGAGCACATAGACAAACTCAGAGGTGTCTTTGAACGGTGTCGATTATATCATCTCTCGTTGAACCCCGTAAAGTGCCAGTTTTGGGTAAAGCACTGATGCATCCTAGGACACGTGATGTCGAAAAACGGCATTGCCACCAACTTCTCGAAAGTCAAGCTTATCGTTGATCTCCCGCCACCAACTGATTACAAGAGAGTTCAATGCTTCCTAGGCCATACACGGTATTGTCGGCGGTTTGTGTTGAACTATGCATTGATTGCTAGACCTCTATACGCCTGGTGAATACAACTTAGACTATCCTGTGGGCTTTGCTAGCAGACAACTCACGAATACGGAAATGAATTATTCGACAACAAAGAGAGAGGGGTTAGCCATGGTATTTGCTATAAAGAAGTTTCGGTATTATCTTTTGGCTACGCCCTTTACCTTCTTTGTTGACCATCAAGCCCTGCTCTACCTTATTAATAAACCGTGCACCACAAGAGGCATAGCTCGATGGTTACTTCTACTTTTAGAATTCGACTTCTCCGTGGTCGTACGTAAAGAAAAGCAGCATTATATGGCCGACCACATGTCTTGCATCCCCACAGGAGAAGCCGTTGGGCAAGGCATTGCAGACGAACTACCTAATGCACATCTATTCAATCTATCCAACGAAAGAGATTTTTTTAGAGCTAGTTTAACGCCTTGCTGGGCAAATGACATAGTCCAAGTGCTTGAGCATGGACTTCCTGAACAACCAATAGAGAAAGCCCGCGACTTAGGTGACTCATTCTCAAAGTCCAACCTTATCAATTGATAGCAGGCCAACTCTATAAGCTAGGGCAAGACGGATTGTTGCGCAAATGTGTGTGCGAGCATGAAATGCACGACGCACTTGCAGAAGCATATGGCGGAATAGTAGGAGGGCATTTCGGCAAAGACACAACAGCCCGCAAGATACTGCAATTTCAGCTATGGTGGCCTACTCTTTTCCGAGACGCAGCACGATTCGTAAAGCACTCTGATGTGTGCCAAAGGACCAAGGTACCAGTTCACAAGGACAAAATGGAGTTAAGTCTGAAGCAACCATTCGAGAAATGGAAAATCGACTTCATTGGGCCAATTAGTCCCACAGCACAATACTCACAAGCAAAATGCATCATTGTTGCCATAGACTATCTCACGAAGTGGGTGGAAGCACAAGCTACAAGAAAGAATGATGCAAGGACCACTAGCAAGTTCCTTTGGGAGTAAGTGATCTCACGATTCGGCTGCCCTATCGAACTCATTAGTGACCAAGGTACACACTTCATCAATGAAGTGATCGCTCATCTCCTATCCACCTTTCTAATCATCCATCGGGAATCCTCACCGTACTATCCTCAAGCTAATGGCCAGACTGAGTCTACGAATAAAATTCTAATAAACATCCTGACCAATATAGTCTTTGCTTCGCGCAACGACTGGGATAACAAGCTCATGGCAGCTTTATGGGCTACCGCACAACTTATAAAACGGCTATGGGACAGACTCCCTTCAGGCTGACCTACGGAAGTGGACCAATTCTACCTGTAGAGTTCTTTGTTCCTAGCCTGAGAATTGCTCATCACGCGAGATGGGATGGAAAGAAGGCATGGACAGAGTGCCTAGTTGAGCTAGAAAGCCTATCAGAAACTCGATTTCTAGCCACCCACGCGCTAATATGCGAGAAGGCAAGACACAAAAGCTGGTTTGACAAGCATATCAAACACCGAGATTTCAAATAGGGAGACTTAGAACTCAAGTATTCTGTCAAGGGTCATAAACAGAATATGAAGTTTAGAGAGCTAGGGCTTTTCACGATTCGCACCATCAGCAGAACAAATAATGTGGAACTTGAAACCCTGGAAGAAGAGGGCATAGGCTTCTTCAATGGCAATCACATTAAGAAGTATTACCCTCCCACGCACCCATTACATGAGCCTCCAATGCTGGAGCCCCCTGTCAACGTACGAGTGCCCACAATTACGGAGATTAAAGATGAGGATGAGAAAATGGTAGAACCAACTTACCTAAGCATGACGGTCACTGCCAAGCACACGACCACCCTTAATGCACCGATCGATGAGGAAGCTGACTTTAATGTCCTATTTCACGCGCATTGGACCCGAATTGGCAAACCGCAGTTACAACCCACTAACATCAAACTCACCCCATTTGAGGACCGATCATATACCCTCTTGGAAAAGTGCAAAATTGCAATCTCTATCGAGTCTAAGAGCATACCAATGATCTTTTATGTGCTGCCAAACATTAAAGATGTAGGTACGGACTCGTTGTTAGGACGCCATTTAAAAAGCAAGCTCATTGCAATGTCGACTATGAGTCCCAAGGAATTCACCTCACCCTAGGCAACATGCATATAGTCACTGCTTTCAGCAAGGACTGCACAACTCCTTCAAAGTCTGCAAAGTCACTAGTAGAGAACTCTACCGTCAAGTCTAGGGAGGGGGGTCATGACTTGTCACCACCCGCCAAACCGCAAGACGAGCAAACCACTAGAGCCAAAGCTGAGGCCCGCAAACCAAGGCTTCAATGGATGCCTAAACATCAAAACCCGCCACCTAGAAGCAGACATCCACGGCCTCGCAAGGCTAAGGATCCACACTCGAAACCTAGGAAGCCAAGACCAGACCATACACATCGACATACGGTCAAGCCGCGATAGGTCCCCAAGACCTTATTGCAAGCGTAAGGCTACTATGAGGGCAATACCTGGATCTAGGTACCTAAGGCCAAAACAGCCAAAGGCCCTACTCAAACGCCGCCCTCAAGCTTGACCACACGAAACATCAAGACAGATCAAGCACTCAAACCACAAGAGACTCAGGCTGCTAAATCCCTAGAACCTCCGAAGTTTAGGCCCGCACAAATCTAAACCAATCTATAGGCCAAAACCGCAACCTACTACTAACAAACTGTCTCAACCTAGGTCTAGGCCTACTAGTGCCCCTCAGGCCTCAAAAGCACCATTAGCAACCGCAAACCAGCCTATTGAACAAGAGACTAAGCCACAACCTCAGAAGCAACTCAAGCTGCAACAATCAGATGCTGAACTCTCTAGTTCAGTCAAACCCCAACCACCTGCAGGCCTTAGATCCTCTTATGAGCAGAGATCAATTCTAACCTTGGCCGCGGACTTCACCAAGAACACAAGGGATGACTTGGTTGCTTGCCTTAGATGCTTGGATGCTACCTTTATGACACTTGCTAAAAGTTATGACAGGTTGGATTTAGGTCTTTTGAATGAGCCTATAGCCACGGAAGTGCATACACTCCCCTCTTCTTAGGAAGAATCGGAATTCGTATTCATTAAGGCTTCCGACGCAGCTGAGGAGCTAATTGCCACTGAGGTCTCCTAAGATCCGCACGAAACCGACACCTCATTACGTCATATCATGAGAGTACTATCCTTGCCATAGACAAAGACATCGAGGAGTTAAAACAGCTCGCTCACACCGACTCCTCTTTCTTGAGGAAATGGTATGCTCTTCGACTTCAATGGGAGCTAGAGGGATACCAAATCATAACTAATGTTGAGCAACGACAGGCCATCAAAACCTCGGAGTATGACCCCACTTATGTAGCTCCAACCTCCTATAAGGTATTGACCACTATATGTGACCGACCAACACCTAGAAGAGCACCTCCTAACCCACCCGTATCCAGATTGAATTCTGACCGAGGAGGAGTTACACATTGCTAGTCGAGTAAACTCCAGTGACTTCCTCACGGATATTCTCACCTACATCACTCAAGCAGGCATCCGCCCTTTCGACATGGACCATTATGCTAATTTAGAATACAATCCGAATTTCTATACTTGGCTCATGCAGAAGTAAAGCCCCAAGAACACGCACTAAATGCCCTTAACTCTCAACCTCTAATCCTAGGAAGGATTCTTCTCATTCCCAAGGGGGAAGGGGGGAAGGTGAAGTAAGGTGAAATCAAGGAAAAGTGTCATAAAATTCTGGAAATGAATAGAACTGCTCGAAGAAAAATTCATTTTTTATACTTAAAGCATGTTCTTCTTTCCATAAAAGCACAATCAACTCTTGTTTATCTTCCAGCAAGAAAATGTCTTTAGAACGCTAATGGTGAACCATGATATATGACAAGAACCTAAAATGGTAGGGCAAAATAAAGGTAGCAAGCTTTTGTTCACAGAGGAAGAGGAAGGTAAGTATGGCTTGACGCTAGAGACAAGGGGCTGTAGCCCGTTCACATTCAAGAACGGTATGAACCTAGAAGACGCCATCATGGAAGAGCCGCCCATAAAACAACTTGTGGACTAGTGCAGCCTATAGAAGTACATAGAGAAGGTGATTGACTATGGCAAGTACACAGAATTTCTAAGGAGCTTCAATGCTGAAAGGAACTGTGGCACGGTGGCAATCAGGAAAGGGGAAGAAGCCCACCAAGTAGAGGTGGAATTGATCCCTACAGTGGTGGAGAAGGCCCTAGGTTTGACTAGCAGGACAGAGCAACGTCCAAAGAGGGACGTGTATAGCATGCTAGGGATGAACAAGGCGCCGTGCGCATTTCAAGTCAAAGGTACAATGCCCTTATGAACAGAATCACGGTGCCGTTGTTGGAGAGCATCGCAGCTGGATCCCCAGATGAAATAGATTGGAACACCTTCGTGCGAAAAACTATTGAAAGCTCAACAAAAGCTTTGACCACTGGCACAGCAGCGGTAGGAGGGGAATCCCCGGCCTTCATAGCAAGATCAACTCGAAAGAAATCCTCGTCCAAGGCATCCACCATCAAGTTCGGTGGAATCCTAACGGCCATCATCCACGAGGCCTTGAAGGATACAAAGGGAGGTGAAGAGGGAGTAGAGGAAACCCCTGACCGATTGCCTCATCACGAACAGACGCAATCCAGTGAAAGGACTATAAGTGATAGGGAAGAGTAGAAGACACAGTTTGGCCAAGGAGAGCCAAAGGCGCCGAAGAAGGGAACCCCATCAAAGCTACAGAAGGAGACCAAAGAAACAATGACAAGGGAGGAACCAGCCAAGCTGAGGAGGGCCCAAAAAAAGTCCAAGAGGGCCGAAGATGAGAGAGAGAAAAGCAAAGCAAGAGGCATAAGAGCTGAGAAGAAGGAAGATGAGGACATGGCCGAGGCCATATACACGTCAGTGGAGGAGAACTTGGGCATGGAAGGATCAACCACCATGAGCCCCCGAGGGGAAGGAGAGCCAAGCCACAATGCCAAGGCCTCAAAAATTGAAGCAGTCCCGATAGTAACGAGCAAGGGTAAGGCCCCAATGCACCCCCTCCCCCCATTCTTCATGTCCCATGCTCTCACCGCCTCGACCACCCAAGAAACTGCAGCCGTCATGGACACGAGCAAGTTGATGTCCATGATGCAATTTTTTGTGACAAAGATGCAGGAGATAGCTACAGATTCGGAAGCAGGGGCTCCCCTTGCAGGAGCCAAAAGACTGGCCGTGGTCGATGCTAAATCAAGGCAAGATCCCAAGAGGCAAAAGCTAGAGACCTCCACGACTACAGCATCCCCTACAATACCTGCTGCCACAACGTACGATGACTATGTCAAAGAGCTCCTAACACAGCTAGAGAAGGCCAAGGAGGAGAGGAGAGTGATAGCAGCTGAGCTGGAGATCGAAAGAGAAACCTCAACTACACTCAGGTTGGAAGCAACCCGCCAGGCAGCAAAGCATCAACGAGAAATCCAAGAACTGAAAGAGCAGCTCGAAGCCAAGAAAGGAGAAGGAAGGAGAGTGGGAAACAAAGTGGGCCAAGGAGAAACGGAGCCGCATAAGCCTACAACAACTTAATGAGGAACTAGCAAAGTTGGGTGAGGAGCTACAAGAAAATATGAACAACATCCTGGAGGCTACGGAAGAGCTAGAGGCCGCAACAGAGGAGAGGGCATGGAGATACCAAAAGGAAATAGAAGACTTGAAAAAGAAGACTGCCCTAGAGTTGTGGAGCAAGGCAGACTAGAAAGGGAGATCAAACACTTTGAGAAAGAGAGGGAAGAAGCCAGCAAGCAACCCAAAGGCTGTAGGAGGAGCTAGAAGATGTGAAACAGGAGGTGGAGGAGATAAAAGTCGTGGCCGAATCTGAAAGACATCGACAGGAAGGAAACCAAGACGCCCACGCACGGAGGAACGAAGATCTATCCAAGAGGCTGTCGAAAACTTCCATGCAGCTCTCTGTGGCGCAACTGTAAAATATTACACGGCGCAGCGAACAGAATCTGAGAAAGAGATAGAGAGTACACAACAGATAAGAGGAGAATCAGTAAATTCTTTAACTCCAAACAACTGATACAAAGATGGCTCTGTCCACCCGTGCGCTTCCACTGAGTGAAGCTTAGATGGCGATCTAGACAGAAGATAGGTGAAGAGCTTAAGGCTAGCTGGAACAACAACTCTGACTGGGTGAAAGATGAGTGTAAGATGGCTGCGAAGGGGTTTAGCTTTTATAGCCCGCGAAGGTCGTTAGGTCGGCCTGCTGACCGACCTACCATATGAGCCTCCACTAGTCGGCCAGGGAATATTCCAGGGAATATTCCCTTTACCATCGGGCCGGGGGCGCTGCCCCCGGACCCCCGCCAGGGGGGCCGCTGGCCCCCCTGGGACCCCCCAGCCAGGGGCCGCTTCCGCGGCCCCCGGACCCCACAATAGGGGCCCCTTTTAACTCCCTTACCACGCAACTCAATGCAATGTGCCTCGAGTTGCTACCAGCTTAACCACTCTGTCTAACCCAAAGATTAGACCCACAATGGTCACCTTTTTGCCATCCGGTCACATAGACCTCATCTGATATACAAGTCAGGACTCCACCAATGTCCGGGCTCACACTTGGCTTCTCCTCATAATGGGGGCCTTACAACTTTGAGCACCATGGATCATTGGTAGTACCTAATGAGGGTGGGGCATTGATCATATCTAACACCCCCCCTCAATGTCCACCCATAGGTGAACTATCTCCTCGGCCCAATGCCGAGTCTCTGAAGATGAACTTGAAGCAGATCCTTCGTAAGTGCTTTGGTGAAGATATCTGCTCCATTCTCCTCTGTTGGACAGTAGACCAATTCCACTATCCCATCCTCCATCAAATCACGCACATAGTGATACTGGATCTCTATATGTTTGGTGCGTGCATGAAACACTGGATTTTTGGCAATGGCGATGCAACTCTGATTGTCACATCTCAGCACAGTTGGTTCTTCATCCTGCACTCCCATATGCCATAGAATCCTTCTCAACCATACGGCCTCACATGCAGCAAAACAAGCTGCCTTGTACTCTGCTTCGGTAGAAGACAATGCCACTGTTGGTTGCTTCTTACTAATCCAAGAGAAAATTCCTGAACCCAAAGAGAAACAATAACCAGAAACTGACTTCCTGGAATCAATGTCTCCTGCCCAATCTGAGTCACAGTTCCCCACAAGAGAAGTTCCGAAACTGTATGTGATACCATAGTCAAGAGTTTTCTTCAAGTATCTGAGCACCCGCATCCCAGCCTTCCAATGACTCTCATGAGGTTTGTTTGAGAACCTGCTCAAAACACCAACAGCAAAACTGATATCTGGTCTAGTGTTACACAAGTAGATTAGACTGCCGACCAACCTCCTATACCTCCCAATGTCTGCTAGTGCTGATGTATCCTCAACGGATAACTTTACATTCACCTCCATAGGTGTAGCTATCTCCTTGCACTCGGTCATGCCAAATGCCTTCAAGATCTCCCATGCATACTTCTTCTGAGAGATGAAGATCTTTCCTGGCTCTTGCCAGACTTCAATCCCCAAACAATAGTGCAGCAAGCCCAAGTCTGTCATTTCAAACTCAAAACTCAAAGCCTTTCGAGTTTGGTTGATCATATCTTCATAGTCACCTGTAATAAGAAGGTCGTCCACATATAGGACAATCACTACAGACTTTTTACCATCCCTGTAAACATACAAGTTAGCATCTGAGGCACATCTTTTGAAGTTTAGGTTTAAAAAGAACCTATCTATCCGCTGGTACCATGCTCTGGGGGCTTGTTTCAGCCCATACAATGCCTTCTTTAGTTTACACACTTTGTTCTCAGAATGGGGGGCCTCAAACCCTGGTGGCTGAGCCACGTACACCTCCTCCTTGAGGTCACCATTTAAGAACGCTGACTTAACATCCATTTGGTACACTGGCCACTTCTTGTGGGCAGCCACTGCAAGTACCGTGCGAATAGTGGTCATTCTGGCAGTTGGGGCAAATGACTCTTGAAAATCAAACCCTTCAACTTGTGAAAATCCTTGGGCAACCAGTCTAGCTTTGTACTTTTCTAAGGTACCATCAGCCTTGTACTTTACCTTCCAGATCCACTTGGTGCCAATAATCTTCCGCTTTGCTGGCCGATCCACTAGCACCCAAGTGTCATTCTTCATTATGCTGTCATACTCCGCCTGCATAGCAGCCTTCCATGATGGATCTGCAAGTGCTTCTTCTAAGTCAGTTGGCTCCTTTACTTGTCTCATAATCTCAACCATCAAGGCCATGTTGACTATGTGAGCAGAAGCCCTCCTTTGCTCCTCTATTCTCTGAGACCTCCTTGGTCCGTCTGCCTTCTCCTCAACAGATGCAGGCATAGGATTATTGTGGTCATAGAGCTGCTTCACCCAGCGCGGCAATGGCTTTTCCGGTGGGGTGATGTCAGGTTGGTGAACTTTTTCCTCATCATCTGAAGATGATGCTTCCTCCTCCTTAAGGATAGGGATAGCTCTCGGGACAGGTTCATAGTGGACTACTTCTTCGCTTGATGATAAAGTGGAAGACCTTGCCTTCTCCTCCTCCACTGTATGCGGCTCCTCCTTGAACACCACATCACGGCTCGCGATGATCTTCTTTGCCTCTTGGTCATATAACTTGTAAGCCTTCTGCTCATCACTATAACCCAAGAAGATACATTTTCTGCTTTTTGGTTGTAACTTGTTTCTCTTCTCATCTGGAACATGTGCATAACATTCACATCCAAAAATTCTGAAATGTGAAACAGATGGTTTCTTACCAGTGTAAGCCTCATGAGGTGTTTTTCCCTTGAGAGCCTTTGTGTAGCTCCGATTTAGAATGTAGACTGCAGTATTAACAGCTTCAGCCCAAAAATGGTTAGGCAATCCCTTGCCCTTTAGCATGCATCTTGCCATCTCCACAATGGTACGATTCCTGCGTTCCACAACACCATTCTGCTGAGGTGTGTGAGGCGTCGTCAATTGACGCTTGATCCCTTTGCTCTTGCAAAAGCCTTCAAACTCCTTTGAGTTGAACTCACCACCACCATCTGTTCTAAATTTCTTCACACTTTTCCCTGTTTCATTCTCAACAAGTATTAGCCATTCTTTAAACTTACCAAAAGCTTGAGCCTTATCACGAAGGAAGTACACCCACATCTTCCTACTGTAGTCGTCGACAATCAACATAAAATAAGAAGATCCCCCCAAGGCCTGTGTAGGCATCTTACCACACAAGTCAGCATGCACCAACTCTAGAGGAGCATGTGCTCTATTCTTGCTTTCTTGTGGAAATGCCTTTCTCTGTTGCTTGCCCATCATACAAGCTTCACATGGTTCCTTCAATTCAGTTATTGTAGGTAGGTGAGCAACCATACCTTGCTTTTGCATCTCCTTCAATACTGCAAATCCGATGTGTCCAAACCTTTCATGCCAAAGCTTACTTGTGCCTACTCCAGCGGTGGCTGTAAGAGCACTTAGCTCATACAGGTTGTTCCTTCTTTCTCCTTTGCCAACAATTGTGCCAGCACTATCAATAATTTCTGCACCTGTCTTCTTGAACCTCACTTCATGACCAAGATCAGTTATGGCAGCAACTGATAAGAGATTTCTCCTGATTTCGGGAACATACAACACATTTGAAAGCTTTTTGACTTCACCATTTGCAGCAACAAAAGAAATAGTACCTGTGCCCGCAGCAGGGCATTTAGCATCATTTCCAACCGTCACAGTGATGGATTCTTGTAGAGGCTGCATAGAACTGTATAGACCTTTCTTGTTGGTCATGTGACGGGAGGCCCCACTATCCAACACCCAAGAGTCAGTGGTAGATTCTTCTTGCGCCGAGGAGCACACTTCCTCAATGGTCGCCATGAATAATTCCAACTCTGCTTCAGCCGTATTGGCTGTCTCTTTCCCTTTAGTTTTAAGGGTACCATTCTTTTCATCTGCCTTCTTGACACGACAATCTGCAATTGCATGTCCTTTCTTCTTACAGTAGAAGCACTCTCCTTGAAACTTCTTCTTGCCGCCCTTTTTCTTTTTGTCACCATCATTTTTGGTGGAGGAAACACCTTTGCCTTTTGCATTGGCAGAGAATGCAGCATCTCCATTGTTGCTTCCTTCTCGGGCTTTCAGCCTCAACTCCTCCTCCATTAATAATGCACAAAACTCCTCAAAAGTCAAAGCTTGAGGTCTCACCTGAGTATTAAGGGCAGTTACTAGTCCATCAAACTTTTGTGGACAAATCCGAAGACACCTCCGAGCTAGCTCTTCGCTAGTCTTTTGTATCCCAGCGCCAGCCATCTGGTCGCGCAGATTCTTAATCCGAGTGATGAATGCTTCAACCGTCTCTCCTTCAGCAAACTTCTCCGCTGCTAGTTGATTCTCCAAGTTTTGAATCCTTGTTTGGTTTCGTGTTTCATACTGACTCCTTAGTACATTCCAAGCCTCTGACGCTTTGGTTGTATGCTGAATCAGAGTCAAAACACTGTCAGAACAGCTTGTAACTAAGGCACACAATGCATCTGCATTCCTTCGTTTCCAAGCTCGTAGAAGATCTGCATTCGGAGGAATCATCACACTAGGATTTGATGGGTCGGGGGTAGGCTGTGGTTCTGCGTCAGTCCCCAGCACAGTCTCCAGAAGCTCATAAGAATCAAGGATAGTAGTAATTTTGAACTTCCACAAGGTGTAGTTTGTACCATCTAACTTGCCTTCGCTGAAGGTTGGTGGACGAATCCTCAGTGTTTGAATAGCCGGTACAGCAGCACCACCTCCTGCACCGCTTCCTGATGCGCCAGAACTGCTTCCCGGAGTCGACATCGTTTCTCTTTGCTGTTGAAGCCTTTGCCTCTTGCACGCTCTCCGATCTCTAGAGCCCCCTGGGCTCTGATACCATGTAAAATATTACACGGCGCAGCGAACAGAATCTGAGAAAGAGATAGAGAGTACACAACAGATAAGAGGAGAATCAGTAAATTCTTTAACTCCAAACAACTGATACAAAGATGGCTCTGTCCACCCGTGCGCTTCCACTGAGTGAAGCTTAGATGGCGATCTAGACAGAAGATAGGTGAAGAGCTTAAGGCTAGCTGGAACAACAACTCTGACTGGGTGAAAGATGAGTGTAAGATGGCTGCGAAGGGGTTTAGCTTTTATAGCCCGCGAAGGTCGTTAGGTCGGCCTGCTGACCGACCTACCATATGAGCCTCCACTAGTCGGCCAGGGAATATTCCAGGGAATATTCCCTTTACCATCGGGCCGGGGGCGCTGCCCCCGGACCCCCGCCAGGGGGGCCGCTGGCCCCCCTGGGACCCCCCAGCCAGGGGCCGCTTCCGCGGCCCCCGGACCCCACAATAGGGGCCCCTTTTAACTCCCTTACCACGCAACTCAATGCAATGTGCCTCGAGTTGCTACCAGCTTAACCACTCTGTCTAACCCAAAGATTAGACCCACAATGGTCACCTTTTTGCCATCCGGTCACATAGACCTCATCTGATATACAAGTCAGGACTCCACCAATGTCCGGGCTCACACTTGGCTTCTCCTCATAATGGGGGCCTTACAACTTTGAGCACCATGGATCATTGGTAGTACCTAATGAGGGTGGGGCATTGATCATATCTAACAGCAACAAGCCCAGAGGATAGCTGAGGAGCAGTTGAACCACCGAAACAATGAGAAAATACACATGCTAGATGTGTGGAATGAACAGTAGCAAGTGGTGATGATGTTGTCTCAAAGCATGGAGAAGAGCAAGGAGGAGTTGAAAGAGAGGGCCAAAAAGTGGGAAGAGCACAACTTTGAATGAGTGTGAAAACTTGTTGAGCGCTTGGCCATAGTTGAATGCGAGCAGGTGTTGGCAAAGGCCAAGGCCGAAGCCACAGAAATAAGTTCAGAAGTGTAACGGCAAGCCTTCTTGGGTACAGTACTCCATGTAACACAAGCGAAGGGCAAGGATTCCGTGGAGAGGACGAAAAGGAAGCTAGAATTGACCACCAGAGCCTTAAAGTACGGCCTCCACAAGTGAGCTCTCCCCATTGGCATCGGCCTAACAAGAAAACAGCAATGCGAGTATTTAAGGCAAGCCGGCCTATCCACAGATGAGCTAAAGGAGCTAGGCTTTGAAGAGCACGAGCCACCACATCCACCCCCAGCTCAAACCCCACAAGAGCAACCTCTAGAGAAAGGGCTGGATTTTGAGTAGGAGCTAGGAGAAGAGCAAAAGGCCCAGGAGCTTAGCCCACCACTGCCAAATGAACCCCAAGAATATCTGGAAGGCAGCCAAGTACCAGAGCACGTCATTGCCGCTAGGAGAAGACGAGAATTGGTGGAGCAAGCGCAGCAAAGAACTAGAGTATAACCCCAACAGCTTCCTAGAGAGCCCATGCCGCAACAGGAGGATTGATATCCTGTCAACTGGCCCTAGAAGGTGAGGATTTGGGAGCAAGGAGAACTCCAAACCCGGCCCTTCAAACTATCATTCCTCTACCCACGGGCCCTAGACCGAGTCCTACCAGTGAAAGTAGTGGATAGAATATTTCAAATGGCCAACAACTTGGCAAATCAATGAGTCATGGAGCGAAGCATAGTGATCACGCTATGGAGGCGGGAAGCTCCAAACTACTCAAAGGACAAGGTGTACCACATCCCCAAGATAGTCTAAGGCTTTGAAGCACAACCCAAGTGACGGAGGAGGATTTGGGACACAAACCTTGATGCATGGATGGCATTTTGCACCACACTCCCTGAAGAGGGGAACAATCCTATCTACATGCCCTACCCTTGCATGCATGGAGTAGACTACAATAGAGAGAAGCATGGTAGATACGACTTCCCCAAAATCTACAATGCCAATGCAAAGAATCCCGAGGAGTGCCTAACCTTCAAGGCAAGAGACCTACGTCCTTCAATCACGCGCTTCCTCGAGGATTTTTCATCCTGTCCAGACCCCACTTTCATCACAACTTGTAACTATCTTAGGACCATTAGGTTTCTACTAAAGCAACCGCCAGCCACCGAGGAGGCCCACCTACTGCCACTCTTTTTTTATCTCAACCTAGGAATAGATAGTTGTGCCATGGCCCGGCTCATGATGAGGGCTACGTTGTTACCTCTTTTTGTATGAAGGTGCTCAAAGACATGAATGATAGCCGATTTACCAGGTGTCGACACCCCTTTTTGTCAACCACACCTCTAAACATCAGGGCTAATCTCAAGAGCTACATGCAAAGCCGTGCCTTTTTGAGCAAATCCCTTAGGCCACACCGTGATGCATCATCAGAAGAGGATCGGGATACCTAGGAGCGCCACCATAACTTCTTCTTTTTTTAAGAGAAGAAAGAAAGCAAAGATTATAAGCGAGGACATCACAACAAACAGCAGTTTACACCACATAGGCCAGAGTCACTGCACCTAGGGGTTCTCAAGTTAGGTGCATTCGGTGGCTTTGGTTGGCCGACTCCGTCCCTAATCCGCTAGCCTCATTTTGATTCCCCACCTCACACTTGGGGCACATCAAGGGCGGGACATACCTAGGGAGGTAACACTCGCCTATGGTTAGACCTGTCACCCTAAGCTATATGCACCGCACCTCCCTTATGCACAAACTGGGTCCTTAAGTAAGGGACAACACCCAAGCTGCCGACCCAACTCCCAATCCCACTAGCACAAGTACAATGCACCACACAACAAAGCAAGCACACCCCCAGGTAGTGCACCTTCTTTTATTTTCAATACAAACAAGGCTTCAATCCTCCAACTTTGGAGGCCCCATCATCCATACAATTCGCTCCCAGCCTCCACCACCTTAACCAGGTGATCCCTTTCTTCCCAATATCAATTCCCCTAAGAACCCATCATCATCGACTCACACGTCCGCCCTTTCTCATCGAGCCTTCATCAACTCAAAACGGCAAGTCTCCTAGAACTAGCACCCGCCTAAGAGAGAGGTCATCTTATGCGACAATGTTACCATGCAAGCGAAACAAGGCAAATACAGACCAAGGCAGCCCCAGTCAAAAAGTGAATGAAAAAGCTCATTAGGAACAACGCAGGAGAAGGCAACCACGGAGGGCCAAAAGACGGATCCGTCCAACACCATTGTGAATTTCAAAGATAGATCTGTCGTCCACCCGCCATTCTCCAAGCAGGGATCCGTCTAACGCCATTATCAATTTCAAAGACAGATCTGTCCACCCGTCATTGTCCAAGCAGGGATCTGTCCAACACAATATTAAATTTCAAGGACAGATCCATCCCACACCATCCTCCGCAAGGGCTTGTATACAAACTCAAAAAAGCCATCCGGCTACATCCATCCCACCTTCCAACCACTACACATCAGTGCCATGGGACTGGCACTTAACTAGGAGGGGGGTAATGTTAACCTAAGCACAAGAAGAAAGAAGAAAAAGCAGAAAAGTGCAAGTTGGATCGACTAAAAGAGGTGGAGCAAGAAGGCAAACATCCGAAAGTGCAAGGGCGGCCTCGAAAGCTAAGTCAAAGGCAGAAGTGCATTTTTAAAATGCAAAGGCGTCACAGAAATTTTGTAAAAGAGCGCCAAGCTCCCTCCTGTGCAAATTGTAAAGGGTAGAAGGGCATGGGTAAAGAGAAAGAGCAACTAAAAGGAAATGGGAAAAGAGAACCTTGCCATGATGGCCGGTCATGTAAAAAAGGGGATGGGTGCCCAAAGGGATGAAGGCTTTGTATATAAACTCAAAAAGAGAATGAGAAGCTCATTCTTTTGATGTGTGGCAAAGTGGACTCTACTTCTTCTCTCCTCTTCTATTGCTTGCTCGCTTGTAAGTACTTGAGGGAGGGAGTGTGAGTGAGTGAGGGAGTGAGTGTGTGAGGGTGAGGGATCTTGGAGATGAAGCCCTCCACCATCTCCTCTCTTCTTCTTCTTCTTCTCTTCTCTTCTCTTCTCTTCTCTTCTCTCATCTCGCGCATGGCTATGGAGAATGGAGCTTGGAGGAAGAGGCTTAAAGATGCTTAAGCTTGCATCACGAATCATGGAGCTATCGCAGTGCTCGAGAGAAGAAGCAACTCAATCAGGTATCAAGGTAAGCTCACTACACTCGTAGAGAGGGATAGCACGTCGGCTATGTGAGAGGTAGCCATTAGTGCTTGCTTGAAACGCTTGAAGGAATAAACGGTCCATGGGACTTGGCGGTTGAGCAAGAGCTCCCATTACAAAAGCCTAAGTACCCACATCGTGGAAAATGCACCGATTGTGAAGAAAAGTGTTGCCAAAGGTATCTCCATCTGAAACCTAGGGCTAAGAATAATGCCAAGGATTTGAAGGCTACATTGATCATGACAACAGAATCTATCTTTGTCTATCTCTTTGAGGTTGAGAACACACTCTTCCTTCTTCCTCATTGAAGAAGCCATGGCTTGTGGATAGGGGTGCATCATTCCACGTAACTTACCATCAAGATTGGCTCCAAGATCTCCATTCTAGAGAAGATACCATTACCAATGGTGATGACTCTTTGGTGCCAATTCGAGGGGTGGGGACCATTCCCCTTCTAGATCGTCAAGTCTCTCCTACTTAAGTACTAACCTATTGTCTATTCATGGTTTGACACAACTATGAATCTACATGGTTGTCACATAGGATACTAGTACTCTTGAAGATGCATCCACAAGTGCTATCCTTTGGACAAAGTACACAAGAGGGTGGGCTCTACAAGCTCACAACCCTTCTCATGTAGTCTTCATCGACTCTTGGGCTACTTTGGCATGCATATTACGAGCCCTTGGACTTTGATTCAAACATCGCGAAAAAAGATGGTTGAGGGACTTCAAGTTTTCCCCCATCACTACTTTATACCCTAGCTATTTGAGGGGCAAATAGCATCAACTACCTTAAGGTGGCCACGAGGCAAGATTCAACACCACTTGAGTTGGTTCACACCAACTTGTGCAACCCTTTGAAAACAGCTTCCCTCAAAGGCCAAATACCTAATGCTTGTGGTTGATGATTTTTTTAGGTACATGTGGCCCTACTTCTTGGAGTACAAATCCAAGACCTTTTCCAACTTCTACAACTGGAAGGGTTCACTGAAAAGCAAACTTCTTTCAAGGTTCCAAGGATTTGAGCTAGCCATGGAGGAGAGTTTTGTTCCAAAGTGTTTGACAAGTTTTGCAGGGAGCACGGGATCAAGATGAAGAATAGTATATACACATTTGAACACACGATCCGAGAATTGTGTCATGGAGCAAGCAAATCAAACTATGTTGAAGATGGCATGTTTGATGTTAGAGCATCCAAGACTCCTCCGACCCTTTGGGGGACGGGAATTCTATCGCTATTCATATCAACAAGTCTCGAATAGCAGTTTTGAACAACATGACCCCATGGTAGGCTTTATTTGGCAAGAAGCCTTCTATCTCTCATTTCCGCATCTTTAGATGTGATGCCTATGTCCATGTGGACAAGAAGCACATGAGCAAGCTTGATGACAAGTCAAAGAAGCACATCTTCGTTGGTTACAATCACGGACCAAAGTATACATGCTCTATGATCCCAATAAACATAAGATTGTGGTGAGTCAGAATTTGTTCTTTGATGAGGTTATGGTCTCTAACCCTCTTGTCAATGGTGCTTCTTCATGAGGTGGACCTTCTTCAACTGCACCCCCTCCTCCATCAGCCCACTCTTACCTTCCAGGATACCTCTTGGAACCACTACTTCGCCTCCATGTCCTCCCCCTCCTTTGCCTCCCCACCCTTTTTGGTTCCTCCCAGGCCCAATGGTAAGTTCATATAATCCTGTTCCAAGAAAGCCTAGTGGAACAGACCACCTTGCTTGACTCCACCTCAACACCATCGACACTTCACTGCCAGCCAGATCAGGCTGAGCAGAGAATGACAATTCAAAACCTAGACACCTTGAATACACAAGAGGTTCCAACTACACCACTCTTCCTAGTCAGAAAAACCAAGCCCCTACCTCCTGCCGGCCTTAAAATGGCTGCTTCTATTATGCATGAACAAAGTATAAGCTACCTAGGAGACCAAGACTAGTACCAATATGTAAACACAAATAGAGGAGGCTCTAGATGCAGAAGAACACAAAAAGGTATATCTATAACTTTACCTTATGTTTCATATAAGCATGTTTTTGGTGCTATTCATTCTCAAATCCTGCCCCTCCCTCGTTAAGCTTGCATCTAGGTTGTCTTCCTCATGCCTTCAGCAATTTAGACATAGATCCTATATTTCATCTTCTTCTCTAGGTCTCATTCCCTTCCTCTCTAGCAATCTAGGTTTAGGTCTTTCAACTTCAAGGATGAGGATCACAACAATGATGAGAGATGAGAGAGAATGCTGGCAACAGATTATGAAAGAGCATGGAAATGTAATGGCTGGTGCAGCAGGGTGCGAGTGAAGGATAAAAGTGCCAGTGAGCAATGTACGAGCGAGGGATAAAAGTGCCAGTGGGCAATGAGCCCCTTCTATAGAATTTGCTGAGCTACAACAACCAGCTGACAAAAACATGCAATTTTGAATTCATAGATTTCGGTGGAATAGAGATTTCACTCAACATGGTGAAATATTATGTTCACAAATCTCAAGCGTGTTCAGACATATTTCATCTAGTTTCACATCTCAGGCTTTGCATGGATAAAACAAAACTGATGCTACTAAGAAGAGGCATTGCTATCAGTATAGTTTTTCCAGTATACATTTCAACTTTCAACACAAAACCACGCATTGACATAACTCATGCTCACCAACACAAAGTATGGCATTGGGTAGACTGAAGAAGCTAACTCTCATGCTCACCAACAAAACGCATGGCATTGGCTAGACCCAAGAAGGTGAATCCCAGTGTTTAACATCAAATGAGGGAAAACATTCTAATGTCTGAGCAACTCTGTTTTTTAGAACAAAGTAATGGTGAAAATTTCAAAAGAAAACTAAAGGCCTTTTCCTAATGTTTCTTACTTGAAGCAACTTCAAAGCACGTTCGAGAAGCTCACAGCTGCGAACAATCCCAGGTGGTGTTTCAGCCATTGCTTCTCTAGAAAGCTCCACATAAGCCAATGACATAGCCAGAACAACATCACGTTGAAATGACTTAGATAGTCGTTCTCGAAGTAGATTTTGCCCAACTTGCAATACTATCTCCATCTCACCAACTTCTTGAAGTATACAGAGTGCCCCTGGAACCTAGGAAAACCCATTAAAGAATTATGATCAGTTCAGTCCTTGCAGCTAATTCAATTGTTGAGTTCTGAAAGGCTAAAACAATATTATCTATTGATCACCTTGCTGAGAGGTACATCCACCATGACTGCCTCAGCCTCATCCTCCACAAGGTTATCGTTATATTCACCACGTAACTCTGGATCAGCCAAAGTCTCACATGCTCCTCTAAGAATTTCCTGACGAGAAGCCAAAGCCTCTTGGCTAAAACCTTCTCTCGGAGGACTACTGATGCGTGCCTCATATGCTCTAACAATTGCATCAGCCAAATGATGTGTATCTACCCCCAAAACCTGCCATAATCCAGAAAACAGAGCTCACAATAAAAAACATGAAACACCACCAGCACTACCAGCTTTAATTCAACAACTAAGTTAGCTTAATGGGCATCACACTAATCAGAAGTCGATCTACCTGCTTGAAATTATATGTGAGTCCCACTACCTTATACAACATAAATTGCACAGTCAACCTGTAATGAGGAACAATTGCTGCTTCAGAAAACATGGGACTACATGTTTGTGGGTAGCCCCTCAGTTTCAGTAGCAGCCCCAGCAGTTAAACCAGTTGTACATTCACTTTGTCTGAACACAGAGAATCCCTCAGTTGGGGAGTTTATCAAAAATTACAAACTAGGAAAGTACAAGACATGAGAACAAGAGAACATTGCAATATTTTGATAAAGATGTGGAAGTGCCAACAAACGTTTTTTGCCTTGATCAGCCAGTTCCTTTACAAGCAAAGATGAAAAGTAGCTCAACATCAAGCATTTACAAAGGCTTGCTATTACCTGTTAAGCAAGGCTGAATCAGGCCAAATGTAAATACTAACTCATGCAAAATTTATTCGACTCTAGGACAGCTAGCAGAAGCCATTCCTTATCCCACCTAATCTCCAACCATTGATCTTTCCATGCCACACCTCTATCAGCCTAGAGCCAACCTCTATCTCACCATGCATGCCCCTGCTATTGCCTACTCCAGCCCTTGGCAAACACATTACCGTCTCCTATGACTAGTGTTGCTGTGGCTGGAGATGCCTGTTTGAGCCTATCACATCAGCATTCCTTCCTAGCACTAATATTGCTGTCGTAATATGGAGCCTTCAGCCATCAAAGTATAGTACTTATATTTCTGTCATCAAAGTATATTGCTGTCGTAATATGGAGCTCATCCATTCTTCATGGCCCTAATTATACCCCACTTATTTCACCCTTACATAGTATCAAAGTATAGTACTTATATTTGAGATAGTGTGAAGCATTTGGGATGTTCATTCCATGAGAACTCACCACTCCATCTTTTATCCACCATGGAGTTCACATTCTTCCTCATCATCTTAGCCCATCAAAGTATCCACATATTCCTCCATCTTCAGCACACCATGTCATCAACGTCAATCCGCCTAACACATTACTGAAGGGAGGTGTGTAAAGAAATGCTCAAGCGCAGATAGAGAAATGCAAAGTGTAGGACAAACATGGAGTATAATGTAGAACTCGAGATGAAGAGAAGCCAGAAGATGAATGAAGAATGAATACTGATATGATGAATATGCTAGAAAGGGGCCTCAAACCTCCGTGTCTGAAGGACCGGGGATTGGGTGAGCTGAGAGTGGTGTCAAAGTGCCAGAAGGGTGTGTCGTACACAAGATGGGGTGAGCTGCAAGTGGTGTCAAAGACTCTGGGAGGGTGTGTTGTACTCAAGATAGATACCAAAACACAGTAGCACCAGTTGACCAAGCTGTGATTTTGATGTCGGATGATGACAGCAGCAGAATATACCAAAACACAGCACAACCAGTCCATCAAGCTGTGATTTTGATGTCGGATGATGATGGCAGCAGAAATTACAGGTCCAGCAGCTATAAAATGCAAACATGGCAGGCCATTGATGACATCAACATTCTGAGTGATGGCTGGAGTTAAGGTGACTGATGGGCGGCCTGCTGATCATGAAAATATATGATGTCGTCATTTGCACGGCAGCCTGTTAACAGCAAAATGCAGCTATAGGAGAGGCCCCAAACAGGTCAACTGCATGAAAAATGATGTTTCCAGGCTGTAGATGATGTTGCCAAGCTGTGGTGGCCTCTGATGAGCTCGTGGCAGCTGGGACAAGTTGTGAAAAGTGAGAGAGTGCACTGCGGAAGAGGGAATACGAACACGGAGGGAGAGAGAGAGAGAAAGCAGAAAATAAGGAAGAGAAATCTGCACTGACTGAAATGAATGCTGAATACACTAAAATAGACTGATCAGTCCCTGCACGCAGCCCGAAGCGTCAGTGAGGGCACCAGATCAAGCTGATGATGATGGCAGCACCACCACGGGGGAGAAGGAGTGTCGGAATCTGCAAGAAGACAAGTGATCAAGTGGGGAGGGGGGCTGCCTATAAATAGGCAAAAGGACAAACCCTAACCCTAACCCTAAAATGGGCGCAAATCCTAAAAATGCCCTAAAATGGGCGCCCCACATCAGTGACCAAAAAAGTGGCCAGGCAGCCAATGGCTGCCCACTAAAAGAGGCCAAAAAGAAATACACATCCTAAGACAGCCAGTCAAGAGTGACTAGTCTCCCCCATCATAACATATGACAGACATGTCAGAGCTCCTAATGTCCTCGTCTGACTCAGACTGAGGCTCACAGGCAGGAGATGACAAGGCATGACAAACATGACTGCTAACACCCCCTCTCAGATCCTGGATGTGGCTGAAGGCCGAAGAGGAAATAGATCCTGGGGTGGCAAGAGGAATGCCAATGTCGATGAAGGCCGTCGATGGAGACTGCAGCTGAAGGAGCTCCTCACGATCCTGGGAATCCCCCTCTAAAACACTAGGGGCCAGGGAATCCACAGCCGCATCACCGAGAGCGTCCCCCTCTGAAAGGGATGGGGGGTACGAGGGAACCACCGGAGGAGAAGGTGGGGGATGGGAAGAAACCTGTGGAATAGAAGGTGCACAAGCGGGAACGGGTGTAGCAATAGACTACCTCGGAGGACCCTGCATCAAAGAAGGGGAATGGAGCCTGTAAAGCCCGCTCTCCTGCCAACCTGTAGATAAGACAACTCCTATAAAAGAATCCTCAATAACAACGGCATGCTCGGTGAAGATCACTCGTGTGCCAAGCCTCGTAAGGCCATAAACTGAGAGGAGGGGAAGGCCCAAATCCGGAACATGTAGGGCCTGTGAAAAGGAGCTCGAAGGTCGGTCGGTAAACAAAGGCAATGTGCCAACACCACTAATAGGCACCGATAAAATATCACCAACAGTGACTGAACCCTCTGATGGATGGAGATCCTGTAACAAATCACCTCTGGGAGTCATATGACTCGAAGCACCACTGTCCACTAACCAAGGTTGCGCAGAAGACACTGCAGCCACGGAAGAAGGATCCTCCTCCAAAGCATGGATATGAAGGAACACTGACTCATGGGTAACAGCTGGTGTAGAGGTAGAAGAAGGCTCCGATGTAGAGCCACCCTTCTCTCCCGAACGAAGGTGAGGGTACTTCTTCCAGCATTTCTCCTCGGGATGTGTCACTTTCCCACAGTGTGGGCACTTCGGCCTCTCTGAATCTGAGTCGGAGCCGGAAGAACTATCCTTCTTCTTAGCCTTTGACTTCTTCTTCTTCTTCTGTCCTCCCGAACCTGCAACAAAGGCTCTAGTGGAGTCGGATCCACTAGCACTGACCTCTCTGAGTCGCTCGTCATGCTCCAAGACAAGCGGGGATAGCTCCTCCCATAGAAGCTTCTCACAGGTCCTCGATGTAAGAAGGCTGGTGTAGAAGACATCAAACTGAGGCGATGGCAGCTGAGTCAAGAGAATCATGGCCATGTCTTCAGAAGATATCGTCCGACCGAGGGATGCAAGCTCATCCCTCATATCCTGTAATCTGTTGATGTGGTCCTTCATGGAAGAACTATCATCAATAGCGAGCATCCGCAACTTCTTTTCAAGAGATATCCGATGGGCAAACGTCTTCTGTTGATAGAGAGACGCGAGCTTTCTCCACACGTCTGCTGCAGTCTTCAACCTGTGAACATGAACAAGGACAGAATCCTGCAAACTCAGAAAGAAAAAAATCTGGCTCTAGAATTGAGCGGATCCCATAAGGCTGCACAATCCATAGATGTCCCATCTGCGGAATCCACCTTAGGCCGGGGAATAGGAACAGAAACAAGCTCCCAAAGATTGAAGGAGTCCAAGATACACTCCACCTTGCAGGACCATAGAGAAAAGTTGGAGCCATCCAACCGGTCCTCTTTGGGCAGCTGAGAAAGTACGGGTACCTGTACAGGGGTACCAAAGGCTGCATCTTCGGGCCACTGAAAGGGGCTCGCCGAGATACATGAATAGAAGGGGGACGGGAAAGAGGAATAGACCCCGGACGACAGTCCTCGTGATAGAAATCATGCCTCCGTTCAGATGAGTGTCGAGACAAAAGCTCGTCATCTAAATCATCAAAGCCCGTAAACTGATGAGAAGACATCTTCCAATCAACAAAACACCAAACACCAAAGAAAACTTTGCCGATGCCGAATAATGACCAGCAGTATGGTCACCAATCACCAAAACGCAGGCGAGGGAGGCCTACAGATACCTGGAGCTACAAAACGCAAGGTTGTCTGATGAATATCACCAAGATAGAAGCTGCCAGCACCAAAACGCAGCCTGGGAATAGGTCGCCAACAGGAAAAGAGCCGCCTGGAGATGGAACGACAGCCAGATCAGCAAAACGTAGACTGGAGGAGTGTCGCCCAGCTAGAGGACTGGCTGCCCTGACTGAAAACGCAAGCAGGAACTGGTTTGTGATGACGTGGCAGCCTCTGGAGGGGGGCGCCTGCAGCAAACGCAAGGCTGGTGACACGTGGCAGCTTCTGGAGGGGACGCCTGCAGCAAACGCAAGGATGGTGACCTCTTGGAAGGGCCACCTTGACTGTTGGGGATGAGGCCAACAGCAAACGCAAAGATTTGGGTGATCTCCCGCGTAAATCTCAGCTCCGTGTACTCTCCTTCAGCTCTGATACCATGTGAGAGTGCGCTACAGAAGAGGGAATACGAACACGGAGGGAGAGAGAGAGAGAGAGAGAGAAAGCAGAAAATAAGGAAGAGAAATCTGCATTGACTGAAATGAATGCTAAATACACTAAAATGGACTGATTAGTCCCTGCACGCAGCCCGAAGCGTCAGTGAGGGCACCAGATCAGGCTGATGATGATGGCAGCACCACCACGGGGGAGAAGGAGTGTCGGAATCTGCAAGAAGACAAGTGATCAAGTGGGGAGGGGGGCTGCCTATAAATAGGCAAAAGGACAAACCCTAACCCTAACCCTAAAATGGGCGCAAATCCTAAAAATGCCCTAAAATGGATACCCCACATCAGTGACCAAAAAAGTGGCCGAGCAGCCAGTGGCTGCCCACTAAAAGAGGCCAAAAAGAAATACACATCCTAAGACAGCCAGTCAAGAGTGACTAGTCTCCCCCATCATAACATATGACAGACATGTCAGAGCTCCTAATGTCCTCGTCTGACTCAGACTGAGGCTCACAGGCAGGAGATGACAAGGCATGACAAACATGACTGCTAACAAAAAAGTTGTGGGCAGCAAGCAATTGAGTGGCAGCAGTTGTGTAATCCACCAATCATGGCAATGTCCTCTAGGGGGGCAACAGCAAGTAGAAGATCATGATCAGCTGATAAATGAGTAGCAGCTCCTCCAAATGGGGCATAGTTGCCAAGGGTTTCTGAAACGTGAGGTATGAAACAGGTTTCATGCGAATTTCCTAAAAGCTAGAAATGGATTTCATTCGAGATGGAAAAGAACTATAAGACTTCATATACACATAGAGTGTGGCTCATGTAACGTAGCAAACACAAATTGATCATGATTCATGATTTTGTAGAATGTAAATGAAAATTCAACATAGCATGAACATTCACATTTATTGTGGTCCTATCCATGACCAACTTTGGCTTTAACTATAGAAAAAGCCATCAATATATACATACATCATAAACAACTACTCAAACAAAATTCCTATAATCAATGCAAATATCCATTCCATTGTGTAGAAAGAATCCATCATAAATGTTGATTACAAAAGTTCAGGCATATTTATTATGGTAGGGCTTTTTTGAAAGTTTGAAATAGGTGTTTCATATGTTTATGAAACGTCGGGCGGAGTATGAAACAAGCTTCCTAGCCTTATGAAACAGTTTCTTGGCAACTATGGGATGGGGTATGGGAAGCAGTGTGAGGGTAATAGGCTGATGGCTGAAGGTTGGATGTGAGAATGACCAGGGATGAAAGGATGCACTAGGAACTAATTCTACATGTACAAAGAATTTTGGTGCATTTTCCCTATGCTTCAAGAATAAAGCTATTTATTTTTTGTCATCAGCATTAAATGCTTTTAGGACTCTTTCAAGGAGAACTAATCAATGCCTCAACTCCCCCTCTCAAGCCCAAAAAGATAAGTGTTCACAACCTCCGCAAGTTTGCACAAACTATGGACACCTTGGGCAAGCTGCATTTTGGTTTCCAACCTACCACCCTTCCACTTTCAGCGTCATCTCTTCTCCAACTAGTGGCTATAGTACTCCAGATCCATCCCCAATGGACGTCGCTCTCCAACCACTCCCTCAACCCACTTCCACAAGAGTCATCAATCGTTTGGACAAATCTACCTTGGAGCATCTTGTACACTCTTTCCTTCATTTACAGCATTCATTTAATGACTTCAAAGTTCTCTTTCTTCTCTATTTGTGTTTTTGCTTTTGCATTTTGCATTTTTGCGTTTGTGTTTGAGTTCTCTGTGTTTCAATCATGTTCAAACACCCCATGTTTTCTTTTGCAAACCCTAGCATATCTCCACACTGGTATCAGACTCGGTGCTCTTCTAAAGAGTACCCTAAGGCTATCATGGATTGCACGCAATGAGACCAAGATATTCTATCTCCGTAGAGAGTTCGCCAATGTGACCATGGATGAAGGTGATAGCGTGACAGAGCACCTTACTCACATACACGATTTGCGTGAGCAGCTACTCAATGTTGATGAGGTCATTCAGGATGTTGTCTTTGAGGGGGGAGCAGTAGCCCCTTACATTTGTGGAGTTGAAAGGCCTCTTGCTGTAAGAGGATCAGACTTGGAAGAATCTGGCATTGCGTTCAGGTGATGTGGCTATGCTTTTCAAGTTCAGAGGCAAAGGAAAAGTCAAGCAAAATGTAAAAAATCAACAAAAGGGTAATGTTGGACAGTCATCAAATAAGGTTGTCCAAGACACAAAAAATACTAAAAAGAAGGAGGAAATGCCATTATTGCAAGAAGCCCGGTCACTATATCGATGAATGCAGAAAGAGATTGGCCAAAGAGAAGAAAAAGAACTCCGGTTTGGCTGTCCAAGAACCATCAGCCAACAAATCTACTGATGATGATACTTCAACCAACTTTGTAGAGGAGGACTATGCATTTCTTACATGCAGTTATGATTCTTCAATGGCTGATTCAGCATTTAATGCTACTGAAACGTAGCAAACATGGTATTTTGACAGTGGGACATCAAAGCACATCACTTCCAAGAAGTGTTTGTTTACCTTTTTGCATTCAGCCCCTACTGGAAAGCATGCTACATGTGTGAACAACAGTAGTTATGATGTATGTGGCATTGGAACAGTTACTATTACTGTTGCAGATGGTTGTGATTTCATGCTTCTAGATGTCTTGTTTGTACCCGGCATCACAAAGAACTTGTTGTCTATTTGTGCTTATAATAAGCATGGCTTGTAGGTCATCTTTGAGGATGACAAATGCATTGTTAGAGACAGAGAGATGGATTATGCACTTAGGCAGTCTGGCACCTTGCATAAGGGTCTATTTTTGTTGGATACATATGATAGACAGTCTCATGATGCTTTAGCAGTCACTACTCTTTCGCCCGCTATGCAAAATGCGGAGCTATGGCATGCCCGCTATGGACACATGAGCTTTGGGAGTTTGATGACCCTTCAGAGGTGTCATAGATGCCTTGCCTCCAGTGGAGACTCCACCTCCTCATGCATGCGAGGGATGTATTTTGGGCAAGATGTATAGGTTTGCCTTCAAAAAGGATGGTATAGTGCGTGCTGTCCGAAAAATGCAGCTTATTCACTCTGATGTTTGTGGTCCCATGAGGACGCGTGCACTTGAAGGTCATCAGTACTTTGTTACATTTATTGATGACTACTCTTAGTATACATGGGTGTATGGGGTGAAGGCAAAATCCGATGTATTCATGCATTTCAAACATCTTGTTGCAAAGCTTGAAGTTGAAATTGACTTAAAAGTGCAGACACTTTGCACAGATAGAGGGGGGGAGTACATGTCTCGTGCTTTTGAGACATATTTGCTTGATCATGGCATTACGCATCAAGCCACTATTAGAATGACTCCTCAGCAAAATGATGTTGCTGAAAGGAAGAATCGGACTCTTATGGAGATGACTCATTGTATGCTAAAAAGCAAGGGGCTACCTCATAAATTTTGGCTAGAAGGCCTTTATTGTGCAAAGCATGTGTTGAATCATGCACCCACTAAGGCACTGAAGACGATCACAGCGTTCGAAGCTTGGCATGGCCAGAAACCCAAAGTAGACTACTTTCGGGTGTTTCGTTGCATGGCCTATGCACATGTTCCGAAAGAGCTTTGTGGAAAGCTTGATGACAAGGCTGTAAAATGCATATTTATTGGCTACAGTTCGGAGAGCAAGGGCTATCACTTGTATGAACCATGCACAAAGAAAGTCTTTGTTAGTAGGGATGTCCTATTTGCTGAAAATGCTGCATTTTCACATGATGAGTTTCAAATGCCAGCCACCCATGACATTGGTGATGTCTTTGAGGGTGTTTTGCCACTTACTTTGGAGTCTGTGCCTGCTGTAAATGGTAGGAGAGACTTAATACAGCAAGCTGTTGCTGCACCATATGCTCCCGAACAGTAGGGTATCGATAATGGTTTGCCACATGCAGTGAAAGAAGCAGTACAGCATGAAAGGGCTGCTGTAAATGCAGCCAAAACAGTCCGAAGATGGCTGTTATAGACTCTCCAGGAGAGTAAAATGGATGCTCCTATACCTCAACGCACTAGAAGGGCTGCCAGAAATGCAGCAAATGATGGAGGGGGGGCACATTTGATTGATTTTACAAAAGTAGATGATTGTGATGAGCATGTGTTTATGACATAAGCTCACTATTGGATGATGATGAGCCTACTTCCTTGGACAAAGCTTAGCAAGATGTACATTTGATGCAAGCCATGTAGGATGAGTTATACTCCATTGCCACTAACTCTACATGGGATCTTGTGGATTTACCACCTGGCAAGAAGGCCATTGGCACAAAATGGGTTTTTAAACTCAAATGCAAGGCTGAAAGTACAATTGACAGGTACAAAGCACGGTTGGTAGCAAAAGGCTATGCACAGAAGAAGAGCATAGATTATGAAGAAACTCTTGCTTCTACATCTCGTATGAGTACGGTGAGATGTGTGATTGCTATGGCTGGAAATTATGGCTGGAAAGTACATCAGTTGGACATTAAGACAACATTCTTGAATGGGGATTTGCATGAGGATGTTTATGTGTCACAACCTCCAGAGTTTGTGGTTAAGGGGAAAGAGCACATGGTATGCAAGCTGCATAAAGCTCTTTATGGTCTCAAACAGGCTCCTCGTGCATGGTACTCCAAAATTGATGCTTATTTGTCTAGCAAAGGGTTCAAAAATAGTCCAACTGCTCCCACTCTATACATTAAGAATACAGAAGAAAAAATTGCAGATTTTAAGGTTGAATTAAAACATGCATTTGCTATGTCAGATATGGGTTGCCTACACTATTATTTGGGGATTCAATTCACCCAAAATCAGCATGGTATCATCATGTCACAGTCACAATATGTGGATAAGCTATTATATAGGTTTAATATGCAAGATTACAAACCTATGTGCACTCCTATGGAGCCAAGCTTAAAGCTGTCTATGCATGATGGTGAAGAGATGTCTAATGTTGCAATTTACAGCTAGGCTGTTGGCTGTCTTATTTATCTTTGCAACACACACCCTAACATTCATTATGCAACATCTCAGGTGAACAGGTATATGCATAGCCCACGGACCATACATTGACAAGCTGTTAAGCGAATCTTTAGATATTTGCAAGGTAGTCAGTCACATGCATTATTATTTCCTAGGAGAGGAAACTTGCTCTTACAAGCTTACAGTGATTCAGATTGAGCTGGTGATGTAGACACTAGGCAATCTACTAGTGGACATTGTTTCTTTCTAGGCCGTTCATGCATTTCATGGCTAAGTAAGAACAGCCTATAGTGGCTACCTCGTCTTGTGAGGTTGAGTATAGGGCACTCTTCACAGCAACAATGGAATGTGTATGGTTGCGTAGATTGTTGGCTGATGTACATTTACCATTGGAGGGTCCTACACCCATTCTTTTTGATAGTCAGAGTGCTATTGTAGTAGCATGAAATCTTGTGTTTCATGCTCGCACGAAACACATAGAGGTGCATTACCATTATGTTAGAGAGAGATGCTATGCAAGAGAGATTAGCTTGATGTATATACCCACACAGAAAAATGTTGCAGACATTTTCACCAAGGCACTACCATGCAAGAAGTTTGAGGCTTTTCGAAAGTCCTTAAACTTGTTACCCTTTGGTGATTGATCATCCTTGTACTTTATCACATTGGCACTACAGGGGGGTGTTAGAATTTGTCGATTCTATAGGCAGCACTCAATGTAATTTGTGTGGTGTGGACACTTATTAAAGTGTCAATGTAAGGTGTGTACACCTAGTGTCTTAGAAACTTAAAGTAGTGACATTAGGTTCTAGAGTAAAATAAACCTAACTCTAGTTAGTTGGTGCAAGGTTGGTTAGGTTAACCCTTGACCTAAACATAAGTTGTACTTTCACTCTTTCATTCTAGCAAGTACACTCTTCTCTTTTTGCTTCAACTCACTCTCTTGCTGTCATTGTCTCTTCTCTTTCTCTCCATAGCTGGTTGCCATGTTCCAACACTTCGTTTGTGACTCCTCTGCCTCCTTCCCCTACTATCTTATCTCCCTCTCTCTCTCCCCTTCAACCTTGATGGCTCCTTCTTCTACCTCATCTTTGAGTATTCCTACTCCAAACCCACCCCCTTAGGTTTCTTCTGAGGGCATTGAGCCGTCAAAAGGGGAGTCTTCCTATTCGGATGAGGGGGATTTTCCTTCACCTAGTGAGGTAGGTGCTTTATGAGTACTGAGGGTACTCGGTCTCCTTCGTAGTAGCAAGATGAGCCTATCACCTTTCCATGGTGGTATTAACAGCTTATGCAAGATTTAGGCATTTTTCATTTTCTTGCTAACCTATAGGCCCACATAGATCAACCATATTGCAAGCTCAACGAGATAGTTCACTTTATGTGAACTACATCCTTGTGTCACAAATTCTTCAGGATCGTGAGTCTACTATAGTTGATGAGGCTCTCATAGAAGATATTTGGTGTCATGCTATGCAGAAGGAACCCGATTCTATCGAGCAAAACCAGACTTGGGATTTGGTTTTGCATCCAAAGAAGTGGAAGGCGATTGGTGTGAAGTTGGTCTTTAAGACCAAGTATCTTGTAGATGGATCCTTGAACAAGCATAAGGCACCGCTTGTTGCCAAGGGATTTTCCTAGCAACAAGTAGGGTTGGATTATAGAGATTTTCACACCTATAGCTCTATTCAAGCCATCTAAGCTCTTGCAACTCATCACCATTGGTTTGCTTTTTAGATGGACGTAAAGTCTATGTTTCTAAATGGCATCTTGGAGGAGGAGATTTAGAGGAGTCTAAATGTGAAGTGAAAGTGGGAGGGAAGGATATGAAATGAGAAGAAATGAAAGAGAAGATAAAGGATTAGTTTGTGGAACATCTCTAATCATAGAGTTTTCTTCAAATCCATGTTGGTACTAAACTGGTTCTCCTAGTCGACTTACAATCAGCAGTCCCTGGATAATTACAATAGTATAGACATAATTAGGATCACACAAACATGTATTGTATGAATCTGCCACTAGACTTGATTGTAAATAATTTGAACTTTTGGTTGTGTCCCAATGGATAGACTTTCTTAAACTGAGAGATAATCAGTCTCATCAACAGAGGTGCCTAAATGAGATGCACCTTGTGAAGGAATATGGGGCAAATAAGAGTTGGGCCTCAATGATATCGCTAAAAGAAAGGTTAGTAGATGGAGCACTATGCTCCAATTCAAGACCATAATGCCTCAACATAACCTCCATTGTAGTTGTCTGAGAATTATAGAATCTGAAAATGGAGTTGTTTAAGTCATCCTGAATTAGCATGTGACATATAGAGCAGCATCAATACCAACACCAATAGCACCAGCAACCTGTCCTCAAGCATTACACTAAGATGTCTGAGGTGCAAGACCTCTTGGTCGCTGCAAATCACCTGTAACATAGTCCCACAAGACCTTCGCCACAAGAAGGTTACCGATCATAAAACTCCACAGTGGGTAGTTTGAGCCATCAAGTTTGTCCTCTTGAGTGAGGACACCAAGGATGTTGCTCTGATCATTATTCCCCTAACAAGCCATGCTATCAATGATAGACAAAAATCTGCAACCAAATACTTCAATGCTAAAGTATAGAGTATACTCCTCAGAGTACCAAAATCCCCCACGAGATAAAGAAACAAGTACCAAACTGTCACTCAAATGCCAAGTGTGTACAATGCCACCCAAATCAGCACTCAGCCAGTAAATTACTGCACTATACTGTTGTACCACACCCGTCTCGAAATGTGTGCCCACAAAAGTACAAAATACAAAAACTTAATGCTGATTCTTACCAAAATTTATTGAATTTTTCCAAAATTCTATGCCCAATCTGACTATAACAGCAATTAAATGCTATTTATTGCTTGTTGCTTACATTGGAGTGCGTGTCAAGCAAAAGCCCCAAATTTCTTTCTAAAATTTCAAAGAAATCAAAGAAATTTGTACCTTATAGCTGGAATTTCTGCAGAAATATCACCTCGAGATGCGTGTCAACACTGGACAACAATTGAAATCTGCTCGTGATGCGTGCCGGATCCAAAAAAACTAAAAAGCCCCAAATTTTCTTGAGCCAATGTGGAAGAAATTGCACAATGTCTATGAGTTTGGTAACAATATGTGCAAAGGGCCTCCAATCGGACCAAAGCCCCAAATTTTTGGGTAGCACGAGCTGAGATTTGAGAAGAGATGGCTGAAATAAACTGGAAATTCCAGAAATTTTGAGAAAACCCCAAATCTGAAAATTAGGGTTTCTGCACTTTTTAGGGTTTGCAGAAATTGGCGGGCAGGACTGAGAAATTGGCGGGTAGAGCTGAGAATATGGCGGGCAGAGCTGAAAACAGCAGCAGCTCTTCCAAAACAGCATCTCCTTGGGCTCCATGCAGGGCTGCGTGTGGGACTACGTGCAGGGCTGCGCGCAGGCTGAAAACAACAAGTCTAGAGCAGATGACTGAGCTGGACAGATCTGGAGCAAATGGATAGATTTGGAGCTGATGGCTGAACTGGACAGATCTGGAGTAGACAAGAGACGGCTCAACTACAGCTCCTCCTCCACTTCAGCAGCACCTCACAACAGTTGAAAACTCTTCCTCAAGCTGAGAACCAAGCTGGCAACAGTAGGACCTTGGGCGGGATGGCACCAGCTGACGATGGCTGAACGGAATCCGCGCATACGAGCTGCTCTAATACCAAATGCTGGAAAATGGCAGCCAGCTATGGAGAGAGAGAGAGAGGAGAGACAATCACAGCAAGAGAGTGAGCTAAAGCAAAAAGAGAAGAGTGTACCTGCTACAATGAAAGATAGAGTGAAAGTACAACTTATGTTTAGGTCAAGGGTTGACCTAACCAACCTTCCACCAACTAACTAGAGTTAGGTTTATTTTACTCTAAAGCCTAGTGTCACTACTTTAAGTTTCTAAGACACTAGGTGTACACACCTTACATTGACACTTTAATAAGTGTCCACACCACACAAATTACATTGGGCACTGCCCATAGAATCGGCAAATTCTAACATGAAGAAGGGGTGCAAATGGAAAACCTAGAAGGAAGGGGAGGTGTTGATGGGGGGGAGGGATCTGAAGTTAGTCGATGACGAAGAACCATCAATTGGATCTTCGAAGGCCAGAGCCTCATCCAAGATCACATCCTTGCTCACCTCGATCTTTCTTTTCATTGGATCGTAGAGCCCATAACCCTTCATGGTTGTGCTCTAGCCCACAAAGATAAGCTTCAACGACTTGGGATAGAGCTTGCTCCCTCTTTTCTTCTTCTCCACATAGATATATGCATCACACCCAAAGATGCAAAAGTAAGTTATGAAAGGCTTCTTCCCAAAGAAAGCCTCATAGGGAGTCATATTTTGCAATGCTGAAGTAGGGGACCCATTGCGAATATGAACCGTCATAGCCACTGCCTCACCCCAAAGGAAATGAAATAAATCGCTCCTATTCACACACAGTGCCCCTATCAAGCACAAATTTTGGGAATTTAACATTAGACCTCAATTTCCCCCAAATTTCTTTAAGAATTTTAGGGCTTTTACTTGAAAATTTCAAATCTCAACAAAAATTTGAGAGTTTTACATTTGGTGCAAGGGATTTTTAGGTATAAGCTCAAATTTCACCAATTAAATTTGGGGCTTTGGTGAAATCTCTCCAAATTCATCAACATTGAGGCCAATTACATCTTCTACATTGAGATTCGCACACATTTGAGCCTTTCTAGCTACAAATTCTTCATCAATGCCATCAATTTTTCAAAAAATTGTGAGTTTTTTATATTTTCTTTTTGTGTTGCACCTGCATGTGTACTTTGGACAGTGGTTAGTTACCAAAAAACCAAAAATTTCAGCAAGCAATGGCAGAGCCAAATGATTTTCTCAACATGTTTAGAAACTCAAACAAATTGGATGGCACTAACTATCCCATGCAAGCATACATGATGAAGCGTATTCTTGTTGCCAAGTAGCTTTGGGGCTATATATGTGGTTCAAAAGTTAGGCTTGCAAGCCTGGCTACACAGAATGCTACATGTTCTTCTAACTCATCCACTATCACCAATAGATCTTCCACTTCAGCTCCTCTTGCATCTCCCACATAAGATTAGTTAAGATGGGATGGATGCGATGCCCAAGCTCATGCTTTGATTGTACTCTCGTTCAAGAGACAAGTTATCCCGCATATTTGGTCGTGCACAACGGACAAGGATGCTTACGATAAGCTTGCTTCATTATATCAAGTGCGCAATGAGGCTTGCATAGCCTATTTGTGTAAGTAGCTTGCAATGGATCACATAATAGAGAGTGATTCTGTGGATGCAGACATTACATGTCAAGGATAGAGCAACTTGCTACTATTGATGAAATAATTCCCAATGCCTCCCTTGCTATGAGTATGTAGAGTCCACGCTCTTGTACCTATCCAAAGAGTAGAGCCTGCAAATGAATCCTCCACTGTAATTGCATCCTGGGTAAAGATGACTCGGGTACTTAGCTGTGTAAGACTGTAAATACATAGAAGGTTAAAGCCCAAATCTAGTACATAGAGGACTTTGGCCAAAGAAAAATGCCTATTTGACAACAAGGGAATGGTCTCCACTCCACGCACAAGGACTAAAGAGTTGTCACCTATGGTAACAGGTCCCCCTTTGGATCACGTATCCTAAAGCCAATCCTGGTAGAAAGTCATGTGGGAAGAGGCCCCACTGGCCACAAGCCAAGGCTCCTTCTCAAAAGAAGAAGTAAGAGCCATATCCTCCACCTCAAACAAGTGTACAAAGACAGACTTGGTGGTAGTGAGTGTAGTTTTCGAATCCTCGGACCCCTCCTTAGGCTTTAAATGGGGATACTTCTGCCAACAATTCTCCTCAAGATGAGTGTCCTTCCCATAGTGTGGACACTTGGGCTTCATTTTCTTCTCATCCTTGGAATCATCCTTCTTGTCCTCCTATTTCTTAGCCTCTGGCTTCCTCTTCTTTCCCTCCCCCAGATATTGTAGTAAAAGCCTTCGTGGAGCTAGATCCACCAGTCCCCCACCTCTCTGGGCATGGTATGAGAAGATACATGCATACTTGATTGCTCTTGGCTTCAGTAATTCACATGCTAAAAGCACACTTTATGTCCGCAAAGATGGGGATAGCCACTTGATTCTCATTCTTTACATTGATGACATGCTGTTGATGATTGACCTCATGAGACACATATTTTTAGCCTTATAAGCTATATTGCAGCATGCATTTGATGCAACATATCTTGGCCACTTGCACTACTATCTTGGCACAAAGTTTACTGCAATTGAGGGGAGCATAATTTTGCAACATTCTAAGTATATTGGGTAGCTTCTTAAGCATTTTTAGATGCAAGACTGCAAGCCTATCTCTACTTCCCTTGAGACACACCACAAGTTTACACTTGAGGATGTAGGAGAACCATTTCATGCTTCTTTCTATCAGCAAGTTGTTGGTTGTTTATTGTACTTGTGTAATGCACAACCGGATATTCAATTTGGGGTCTCTCAGTTGGCACACTTTATGCACAACCTTGATACGACACATTGGCAAGCAGTTAAATGTATCTTTCATTATCTCAAAGGCGCTCAAACATTGGGCCCTTTTTATCTTGAAAGAACTACTCTTTGTTTGCATACATTCACTGACAATTGATAGCGCTGGTTGGTTTGACACAAGGATATCCACTAGTGGCAATTGTTTCATGGTTGGTGATTCATGCATTTCTTGGCTAAGCAAGAAGCAGTCTACAATGGCCACATCTAGCTCTGAAGTACAGGGCAACATTTACAGCTACATTGGAATGTGCATGGCTCAAATGTCTTTTCGTTGATCTTAGTGCGGGACATCAATCACCCACTCCTATCTATACTAACAATTAGAGTGCCATGGCAATTGTGAGGAATCCAGTTTTTCATCCTCGCACTAAGCACATTGAGGTGCATTATCATTATGTCAAAGAGAGGCTCCATGCAGGGGAGATTGATTTGTTTTATATCCCTACACAAGATGACTTCACAAATGTGTTTACGAAAGCTCTCTCTAGAGAGAAATTTGAACCTTCCACAAGGCTCTAGGCTTGATACCATCTGGGGATTGATCTGTCTATTCCCTATATTTGTTCACATCATTCACTCGAGGAAGGTTTGTTATACTTACCGTGTTCCTCCCAAGTTCTAGTGTGAACCCTCCCTTATGTACCGGCACTTTTTACCTTCTAGCTAGAGAAAGATTTTTTCCCCATGTGAACACCTGTCAATGGGTGTGATACTCAATACCTTAGCCATTGTACCATCACATCATTCTCACATAGTGAATGTGACCTTCCAGATGACTCCTCTCTTGTTGTTCACTTGTTTATTGTGAGTTTGTGTGTATGTGTGTGTGTGTGTGTGCGCGCGCGCTATTGAAACCTAACCTAACATCATCGGCGCCAGCCCAAGGGGTGAATCCGGTGGTGAAGCAATCTCCTCTTCCATTGATGAAGGAGTCTCAAGAGGCATAGGTTCCAAAGGCATTGGATCAGGTGCCCAACTATCACATGGGTCTCCAAGTATGGGACACTTAACATCCCCCCCCCCCCCCCCCCCCCGCCCCCTCCCCTTGTAGCTAGAAACTCCACGAACTAAACATCTCAACTCATGTATACCTCTTGTGAAAGGGGATCATAAAACATGTATCCCTAGGATTGTAAGCTATATACTAGAAATACTTGTTCTTTGGAAGCCAAACTTATCCCTCTGTTTCTTTGGGATGTAAACATAAGCATCACAAGAACACCTTGAAATAAGACACATCTGGGTTTTTTTCAAAGTAAGTCTCAAAAGGTGTCATACCGATCACTGAAGGTAGTGAGCCCTTGAGGTGGAAGCACAGAGCGGAAGTAAGAGCTATGGTGGAAGCAACAAGAGCAAGAGAAAGAGAGACATAAGATATGGGAACTCCAATAGTCACAATGTGTAACTAACCTTTCCTTTATTCAAATGTCACCGAAAGAATAAAGAACAAAACGATAGTAATGGGCGCTTGCTACCTATAGTGTATAGGTATGAGGATAACTAATACACAATGCGGATACTATCAATGCAACTAATACACAAGCAACTAGGCACGGGCGCCTTTACCCCCAACAACCTCCCACTTAGAGGCGAATGTGTCTCTAGTGAGGAGAGAACAAGAAAAAAGTGACAAACTACAAATGTACATAGGTACAACTAGATGAGAAAAGAGGTCATCTCATCCAACACCCATGAACTTCCTAAGGCAAAACACTCCGTTGAAAGACTTTTAGTAAGTAGATCTGTAAGATTTTGGTTAGTTGAGATCTTGACAAGCTCAATGATGAACTTGTCCTCAACGACCTCTATAATAAAGTGATAACGCACCACAATGTGCTTCGTCTTTGCATGCAAGACAGAATTCTTGAACTAAATAGCACTCATAGAATCCGAATGCAGTGTAGGGACCACATCAGTAATACCAAGGTTTGGCCTAACCAAAGAGCCTCCTTGCAAGCCTCAATGGCTGCAACATACTCTACCTCTATAGTAAATAGGATTGTGCAATTCTACACCCTAGACATCCAAGAAACAACACCTCCAGCAAAGGTGAAAACTAAGCCAAAGGTGGACTTCCTACTGTCTGCATGTCATGCATAATCAAAGTCAATGTACCCATGAGTCTTATATCCTGGCCACCATAACAGATGTACATAGCTACTATGCTCTTTAGGTACCTCATGATACCCTTGATGGCATCCCAATGTTGTCACCTAGGTGTATAGCATGCCACAACTCCCACGGCAAAAGCTATGTCAAGATGAGTGGCCATCATGGCATACATCAAACTACCCACTGCAGATGCATAAGGGATCTTGGCCGTCTCGGCCTTTTGCTCATCAAATAGGGACAATCGGTCTAACTAACCTTCACATGAGCAGGTAAAGGATACCCAATAGGCTTAACATCCAGTAGATGAAATTGCTCAAGGACCTTCTCAATGTACTCTTGTGACAAGTAAAAGAGTACCTTAGAGCGATCGCGCATAATGTGTATCCCAAGAATATGTGAGGCATGTCCCATGTCCTTTACCTCAAAGCTCTTCTTGAGTTGACCTTTCAAGTCATCCAACTCATCGTGAGCACTCCCAGCAATCAGCATAGTATCCACATAGAGGATCAAAATCATAAGACTACCATCATGAGCCTTCTTTGTGTATAAATATCGATCCATATCACTATAGGAATATCCCTATGAATGCATAAAAGCAATAAATTCATGGTACCATTCCCTAGGTGTCTGCTTATGGCCATAAAGGCTCTTTCTCAATCTGCACACTAGTTGGTCCTTGCCAAGTTTTTGCAAAGCCCTAAGGTTGCTCCATGTAGATCTCATCATGCAAATCCCCATGAAGAAAAGTCATATTGACATCCATCCGATAAAGATCCAAGTCAAGTTGAGCAACCAAAGCATATACCAAGCGCAGGGTAGTCATCTTCACAACAGGAGAAAAGACTTCATCAAAGTCCACGCCATGCTCTTGCTTGAAACCCTTAGCAACCAATCTAGCCTTGTATGCCTGCTTGGGGCGTCCAAGGGTACTTTTCAACTTGTACACCCACTTACATGGCAAAGCATGCTTTCCACTAAGCAAAGGAGCCAAATCCGATTGCATGCCCCTCTTCCAAGAGTGACTATCACCTCTATGTATGGCCTCATCATAAGTAAGAGGCTCACCAGCATCTGTCACCATAACATAATCCATAAAGGACGCAAAACGAACAGGCTATCATCTATCTCTAGTAGACCACCTCAAAACAAGTTGTAGGGCCTATACATCCGGTGGAGTATCAAGGACGTGGACCATTGGAGCATCAGCCATTGTTATAGGCTGTCAAGTTGGCTGTACAATAACAGAGGGCTCCTCTTGACATATCACCTTGCATACCTCAACAACATACTTAGGCTACTTATGCATTTTCTTGTCATGGACAACAACATCATGGCTACAATAACCTTCCAAGCCTGCAAATCCCATAGGCAATGGCCCATCTCACATGCATCTCCATAACCAAGAAAGATGCATTTCACAGACTTAGGATTCAACTTATTGCGCTTGTCCTTGGAAACATGGCAGAAAGCCTCACAACCAAAGATACGCAAATGAGCATATGAGGGACATTTTCCAGACCATACCTCCTTTGCAACAACCTGATAATCAAGAGCAGTACATAGGGACCAGTTAATCAAGTATATAGCAATGGTAACTGTCTCAACCCAATGAGCTTGTGGGTTGTCTTAACACTTTGAATCTTCAACCCGAGAGAGAGAGAGAGAGAGAGAGAGAGAGAGAGAGAGAGATTAGTGTGTGCACATTAGGCAATGGAGATGGGTGAATATGTGGTAGGAGTGTGACCCAAGCAAAAAGAAAAAACCGGAAAAAACGTCAATTTTTTGTCAACAGACCTGGAACGGCCGTTCCAAACAGGGAACGGCAGGGGGAACGGCAAGGAATGGCAAGGAACGGTAGGGAACGGCCTTGGGAACGGCAAGGAACGCTCCTTGGCCGTTTCACCTCCTTGGAGGGTTTGGAACGCGTTAGGCCATTCCTACAGGCCGGAACGGCCGTTCCCTGTTTCTATGATACAGGGTTATCATCCGTATATACCTTGACAAGCTCAATGCTCTTGTTGTCAAGTACATCCCTGATAAAATGATACTTCACTTGTATGTGCTTTGTCTTTGCATGAAAGACAGGATTTCGTGCTAGCACGATAGCACTCTGACTATCACAGTGGCGGATAGGAACCTTTGAAATGCCAAGCTCTCTCACCAAACATTGTCGGAGGGGTTTTTGTCAAAAGATTGTATCCACCGGGGATCAAAGATAGAAGGAAGTAGAGATAGGAGATGGAAGAGAAGAAAAAGAATAGACAAGAGGTAAACATGAAAAAGACTAAGCACAATGAATTGAATCAATATGTATTGATAGAATCTAGAATCCTTTGTCTGGCGCTACTCCGAAGCAATCTCCAGGCATTAGATCTCCTGGAGCTCCCTCGTAGACCAAAAACGTGGATCAAAATAACAGCTTTCTCTCTGCTGCTCGGAACCCAAATCTAATGGCTCCCTTGGCTTTGAAAGGAGGGTAAAACCTCAAGACACCTACTCAAGGATCTCCCTGACCACTCCTCCTTCCTCTTCCAGTTCAAAGTGCAGTTTTCAACTTGTCAACAGCAATCGTAACGTGCGTGATTTCGCCCAGCTTTCTTTTTTAGGAAAAATCCAATAACTGGCTGAAAAAACAACTTGCTTTTTGCATGCCATCCTAATCTAGAAGTTTTTTCTAGCTTTTTCGGATATTTACAATAAATAATAGGCTAAAATTATCCAAAAATCTAGTATTTTCGACCATCTATGCCACGAACACTAGCACTAATGACTTAAATCACATTGACTCTCTATATCAATAAAGAAGTCGGATGTTGATGCACTCTAGAGTTTTTCACATTGTGTCCGCATAGTGGCACGACAACGTGAAAGCCATAAAGCCTCCTTGCATTCCTCAGTGGCATCCACATACTCTACCTCTGTAGTAGACAATGCAACACACTTCTGCAACTTGGATATCCAAGAGACTGCTCCCCTTGTGAACGTGAACACATATCCTCAAGCAGAATTCCTGCAGTCAGGATGACCAACATAGTCTATATCCGTAAAGCCGACAACAGATAACTTTTGCTTCCCAAAGCAGATGCACAAGTCCTTTGTGCCCTTAAGGTATCTCATGATACCCTTCACTGCTTCCCAATGCTTTTAGTAGCAAGGATGTGAAGTGTACCTGCTAATCACTCCCACCTCAAATGCAATGTCAAGACGTGTAGCAATCATAGTATACATCAAGCTACAATAGCTGAAGCATAAGGAATCTTGGTCACCTCAACCTTTCCATCATCAGATGTAGGGCTATCAGTTGCACTAAGTTTCACATATAGAGGCAACGGTACACCAATGGCTTCCCTCCCCTCCATATTGAAACACTGCAAAATTTAGTAACATACTCCTGCTATGATAAATAGAGAAGACCCTACGATCTATCCTCGAGTATATGCATACCAAGAATATGATTGGCCTCACCAAGATCCTTCATATCAAAGCTATTGTAGGCTTTGTTTCAAGGAGTCCAAAGCATGAACATCCTTGCCTGCAATCAAAATATCATCCACATATAAAACCAAGAGAATAAGGCTATCATTTGCTACCTTCTTGGTGTCTAAGCAGTGATCAACTTGAGATCTATGAAATCCCTGAGATTGCATAAATGTATCAAATTTATGATACCATTCTCGTGGTGCTTGTTTCAGCCCACACAAAATCTTGTTGAGTTTACATACCATGTGCTCTTTTCTCTTTTAAAACAAAACACTCAGGCTATTGTGTATAGATCTCCTCATGCAGATCACCATATAAGAAAGTTGTTTTTACATCCATCTGTATGAGTTCCATATCTTCAGATGCAACCAAGCCCAAAATGGTTCGCAAAGTAGTCATTTTGACTACAAGAGAAAAAATGGCATCGAAATCAATTCCATATTCTTACTTATATCCTTTAGCAACCAGTTGTGCCTTATACCTTGGCAAAGAACCAAAAGTGACTTTCATTTTGTAAACCCATTTACATGGTAGCACTTTCTACCCTTTAGGCAAACGCACCAAATCCCAAGTGTCATTTTTCATGAGAGATTCCATCTCCGATAGCATAGCCTTATGCCATTTCTTGCTATCTTTTCTGTCCATTACTTCCTTGAAGCATGACAACTCACCACAATATGTCAAGATGACATAATCAGCCACATAATTGACACCAAGAACAAACCTATCTGGCTGTGTCTTTGCATATTCTGATTGACCTACGGACCCAATGATCAAGATTTGCCAGCTCTTCAGCCTGCAAATCTGTATTAGCAGCTTGTTGTTCTGCATGTTCAGCACGCTATACAGCTGGTTCTGGTTGTTCCAAAGGCATTTGTTCTTACTAAAATTATGGTACATCATGGGCAATATCTTGCTGATCATTTTCAATATCATTCCCTGCCTTTTCAGGGCCATTTACAACAGGTATTTGCTGCTGTCTAGCGGGCATCCTTTGTTGTCCTATCAGTATATCATCCCGGGGTACAACCCTTTTGACTTCCTCAATCTTTTCAAGTTGTTTGTGCATGCGATCTTCCTGAAAGATAACATCATTGTTGCATACAATTTTCCTTTTTTTGGGATCCCACAGCCTCTACCCCATTTCACCCTCATTACCATATCCTAAGAAAATACATTTATAAGACTTTGGCTCAAGTTTGTTACGTTCTTTCTTACAAAGTGCACAAATGCCTCACAACCAAACACTCTCAAGTGAGCATACGAAGATGGCTTACCCGACCATGCTTCTTGAGAGACTCCCCCCCCCCAAAAGACCTATTTGGTGACTAATTAATCAAGTGTACGGCTATTATAACAACCTCTGCCCAAAATCCATGAGGTAAAGCAACATGTGACAGCATTGTAGAGACCCTGTCTTGAATGGTCCTGTTCATATGCTCTACAACACCATTTGGGGGTGGATTGTGAGGGGCGGTGAGCTTCCTTTTAATCCCTTTGCTATCAAAAAGCCCTAAAAGGACTTGGACACATATTCCCCACCATTGTCACAATGAAGATACTTTAATGTCTTGTAGGTTTGATTTTCAGCAAGTGCCAGGAATTTTTTAAATTTATCCAAAGCCTCGTCTTTATGAAGGATTGAATAAACCCATACTTTGAGTATGGCATCATCAATAAAAGTAATGAAATACTTCTTTCCCCCTAGAGATAACCCTGGCATCTAGCATATATCAAAATGTACGAACTGTAAGGGTAAAGATTTTTTATGTGACATTTAAGCATGCTTACCTTAAATACAATGATCACATTGTTCAAAATCAGCATACCTCAAAGACGGCAAATAACCCAAACGAGAAAGCACTTTCATTCCAATTTGACTCATGTATCCCAACCGGCTATGCCACAAAGAGACACTTGGCTGCTCAGTTATGACGACTACATGGTCACGCACGCTAGACACATGCGAAGGATACAAAGTATCACTTTTGGAACCCTTGGCAACAATGCGAGAGCTCTTACAAATTTTCCATTTGCTATCCCCAAAGGTGGTGTGATAGCCTTCGTCATCTAGCTGCCCTGTGCTTATCAAGTTCTTCTTAAGCTAAGGTACATGCCTCACATTATGCAAAACAAACATGGAGCCATGCTGAAATTCCAATTTTACATTGCCAATACTTGCAATTTTACATACATAGTTATCCCCCAAGTGGACAACACCACATGCACTACCATTGTAGTTAGAAAACCACTCATGATATGATGTAACATGAAAAGATGCACCCGAAACAAGTATCCAAGTGTGCACGTCATCATCAGAATCTACAATCAATGCATATGCACTCAAAGAAGAAGCGAGAAGTACATCACCGTCACTATCATTCTCTTGAGTAACTACATTTACCTCCTTTATCTTCACACTACTTTTCTTTGCACGTTGGTTGTCCTTTTTCTCAGCCTTGTTGTCTTCAATGTTTTTGCTTTTGCCTTTCTCTTTCTACAAGTAAAAGAAATCTTGTTTGTAGTGCCATTTTTTGCCACAATGATGACACTCTACATTTTTGCCACCAGACTTGCTACGTGCTCTATTTTTAAAACTGCCCTTTTGCTGAAATCTGCCCTGGTGTGCAATGCATTAGAAGACTTGTTTGCTGAATTATTTTTGCATGTTGAGTTCTTCCATTAGCAAAGAACTCTCCACATCAAAACATAACAGCTGAGCATTTGAGTTACTGTTGTCCTGAAAGTATCCCAACTTTCCGGCAAAGTGCATAGCAGAAAGTAGCCTTGAACTCATCATCAATGTGGAAATCCAAAGCAATTAGCTGACTGAAAATTGAGTTGAGCTCGTTCAAATGTACAGACATGGCTGTCTTCCTTCATGCAAAGATCCATCAACATTTTCAGCCAATAAACCTTGCTGGCTGCACTTTTCTAAGCATATAATTCTTCAAGTCTTTGCCACATTGCATATACAGACAGCTTCTCAAAGTTAAAGAGCAAATTATCTGACACTGAGAGCTCTATGGTAGAGCGTGCAAGCTCATCCAAATCATCCCACTCTTCTTGT